>NC_061508.1:309367347-309561923 GCF_022539505.1 Lolium rigidum
TCTCTTTAGCTAGTTTTTCATTTTCTTCTCTATCCCACCTAGCACGCAGTTCAGCCATTAATCTTATATTCTCATTAATTCTAACTTGAATGGCATTTGCTGTAGTAACAATTTTATTATGATAATTCTCATTAGGCAAAACTTTTGATTTCAAAAGATCAACATCAGAGGCAAGACTATCAACTCTAGAAACAAGAATATCAATTTTCCCAAGCTTTTCTTCAACAGATTTGTTAAAAGCAGTTTGTGTACTAATAAATTCTTTAAGCATGGCTTCAAGTCCAGGGGGTGAATTCCTATTATTGTTGTAAGAATTTCCATAAGAATTACCATAGCCGTTGCCATTATTATAAGGATATGGCCTATAGTTGTTACTAGAATTGTTCCGGTAAGCATTGTTGTTGAAATTATTATTTTTAATGAAGTTTACATCAACATGTTCTTCTTGTGCAACCAATGAAGCTAACGGAACATTATTAGGATCACTATTAGTCCTATCATTCACAAGCATAGACATAATAGCATCAATCTTATCATTCAAGGAAGAGGATTCCTCAACAGAATTTACCTTCTTACCTTGTGGGGCTCTTTCCGTGTGCCATTCAGAGTAGTTGATCATCATATTATCAAGAAGCCTTGTTGCTTCACCAAGAGTGATGGACATAAAGGTACCTCCAGCAGCTGAATCCAATAAATTCCGTGAAGAAAAATTTAGTCCTGCATAGAAGGTTTGGATGATCATCCAAGTAGTCAGTCCATGGGTTGGGCAGTTTTTAACCAGAGATTTCATTCTTTCCCAAGCTTGAGCAACATGTTCAGTATCTAATTGTTTAAAATTCATTATGCTACTCCTCAAAGATATAATTTTAGCAGGGGGATAATATCTACCAATAAAAGCATCCTTGCATTTAGTCCATGAATCAATACTATTCTTAGGCGAGAGATAGCAACCAATCTTTAGCTCTTCCTCTTAATGAGAAAGGGAACAATTTTAGTTTAATAATATCACCATCTACATCTTTATATTTTTGCATTTCACATATTTCAACAAAATTATTAAGATGGGCAGCAGCATCATCAGAACTAATTCCAGAAAATTGATCTTTCATAACAAGATTCAGTAAAGCAGGTTTAATTTCAAAGAATTCTGCTGTAGTAGCAGGTGGAGCAATAGGTGTGCATAAGAAATCATTATCATTTGTGGTTGTGAAGTCACACAACTTAGTATTTTCAGGGGTAGCCATTTTAGCAACAGTAATTAAAGCAAACTAGATAAAGTAAATGCAAGTAAACTAATTTTTTTGTGTTTTCGATATAGCAAACAAGATAGCAAATAAAGTAAAACTAGCAACTAATTTTTTTTGTATTTTGATTTAGTGCAGCAAACAAAGTAGTAAATAAAATAAAGCAAGACAAAAAACAAAGTAAAGAGATTGAGAAGTGGAGACTCCCCTTGCAGCGTGTCTTGATCTCCCGGCAACGGCGCCGTGAAAAAGAGCTTGATGGCGTGTATTTCACACGTTCGTTGGGCAACCCCAAGAGGAAGGTATGATGCGCACAGCAGCAAGTTTTCCCTCGAGAAAGAAACCAAGGTTTATCGAACCAGGAGGAGCCAAGAAGCACGTTGAAGGTTGATGGCGGCGGGATGTAGTGCGGCGCAACACCAGGGATTCCGGAGCCAACGTGGAACCTGCACAACACAACCAAACTACTTTGCCCCAACGAAACAGTGAGGTTGTCAATTTCACCGGCTTGCTGTAACAAAGGATTAACCGTATTGTGTGGAAGATGATTGTTTGCAGAGAAAACAGTAAAAACAAGTATTGCAGCAGATTGTATTTCGAGTAAAGAGAATTGGACCGGGGTCCACAGTTCACTAGAGGTGTCTCTCCCATAAGACGAACAACATGTTGGGTGAACAAATTACGGTTGGGCAATTGACAAATAAAGAGAGCATGACAATGCACATACATATCATGATGAGTATAGTGAGATTTAATTGGGCATTACGACAAAGTACATAGACCGCCATCCAACTGCATCTATGCCTAAAAAGTCCACCTTCGGAGTTATCATCCGAACCCCTCCAGTATTAAGTTGCAAAGCAACAGAGACAATTGCATTAAGTATGGTGCGTAATGTAATCAACAACTACATCCTTAGACATAGCATCAATGTTTTATCCCTAGTGGCAACAACACAACACAACCTTAGAACTTTTCGTCACTCGTCCCAGGTGTCAATGCGGGCATGAACCCACTATCGAGCATAAGTACTCCCTCTTGGAGTTAAAAGCATCTACTTGGCCGGAGCATCTACTAATAACGGAGAGCATGCAAGATCTTAAACAACACATAAGCATAACTTTGATAATCAACATAACAAGTATTCTCTATTCATCGGATCCCAACAAACGCAACATATAGAATTACGGATAGATGATCTTGATCATGATAGGCAGCTCACAAGATCCGACAATGATAGCACAATGGGGAGAAGACAACCATCTAGCTACTGCTATGGACCCATAGTCCAGGGGTAGACTACTCACTCATCACTCCGGAGGCGACCATGGCGGTGTAGAGTCCTCCGGGAGATGATTCCCCTCTCCGGCAGGGTGCCGGAGGCGATCTCCGAGGATCCCCCGAGATGGGATCGGCGGCGACGGCGTCTCGGTAAGGTTTTCCGTATCGTGGCTCTCGGTACCGGGGGTTTCGTCACGGAGGCTATTTGTAGGCGGAAGGGCAGGTCAAGAGGCGGCACGGGGGCCCCACACCACGGGGCCGCGCGGCCAAGGGGGCCGCGCCGCCTAGGGTGTGGCCCCCTCGTGGCCCCTCTTCGTCTCGTCTTCGGTCTTCCGGAAGCTTCGTGTAAAAATAGGCCTCCGGGCTTTTATTTCGTCCAATTCCGAGAATATTTCTTTACTAGGATTTCGAAACCAAAAACAGCGAGAACAACGAAGCGGCACTTCGGCATCTTGTTAATAGGTTAGTTCCAGAAAATGCACAAATATGACATAAAGTGTGCATAAAACATGTAGATAACATCAATAATGTGGCATGGAACACAAGAAATTATCGATACGTTGGAGACGTATCAGCTGCAAACCGTCTTGAGTGGCGGGAATGGAGGACAGTGAATCCGTATCGCTTTGAGAAGCCAACTTACACTCGTACGGACAGGGCCTTCTGGACCAACACACAAGCAGCCCTCTGGGAGGGTTTCTATGATTCTCATGAGTTTATGAAGCATGGTAATATTGTATCACCCAAGGCCATCAATCCTGACGAGCTTGCCTTGCATGAAGCCACAAAGTACCGTTTTGTGGTTCAAACCTTGAAGAGTCTGGGATTGTATGACCTCGTGTGCCTCAAGCCGGATGATACCCAAGATGATCCTACCTTTTGTCCCCTCCTTGTCCGCCAGTTTCACTGCACTGTCTTCTTCCATGATGATGAGGACCGCACCCTCACACTGGATGACCGGCAAGACGAAGTACTCATGCTCCTACTCTCGGTTCCGTGCGGCCATGGGTTGTGGTGATGACGAGTAATCCGGGATACGGGATTCATTCACGGTCCAGGCTTACAAAGGGTGACATCTCTTTACGCTATCTCGCGAACCCTTCACCTGGACCTCCCACTATCTCTGGGATGTACTACTCCTATCTGGTACTTGCCAAGCTGTTCCGTGAGAACCTCATCAGCAAGTCTGGCGACCACAGTGAAGTCCGGAACTATCACCTCAACTTGATGTACTATTGTCATCCTGACGGGGTAAGGAAGATTGATGGCTGTGATCTAATCTACTGTGAACTGAAGAGAGCCATTATGGACCGTATGACTCCTAACTACGCCCAGTATGTTCAGCGGCTCATCAACTACACTGTTCCCGCTCCTCGGAACGTTCGTGGTGAAAGAGTCATCATGGACCTTTTCAGGTTTCCCATTCAGGAGGCCACTCGTCCAGACATTCCCTCCATGATGCCTACCACTGAGCGCCGCTCCAAGGCACACCATGATCATGATGCTAGCTCCAGTCACTCTCGGCGCTCCCAACATGGGGCTGCTCGTTTCTTCACATGCATGTTCCAAATGTGCAAGAACAGCAATGATGTTGCACATCAGACTCTTTCTATGACTCAGGAGACATGGAGGCGCCAGAATGAATTCATGGCCTCAAGGAACCACCCTGTTCCTCCTCCTGGACCTGAGATGGAGCCTGTGGTAGCTCCTCAGTGGGAGATGCTTCTTCTTACCGATGAGATGCTTCAGAACTTCGACTACTCCGTGTACGCTCATGGTGCTCTTCCTACTAGGACTGCTCGTGCTCCCACTCCTACTACTGATGATGCTGCTGAGGATGCTGATGATGATGCGGGTGATGATGATGATGCGGCTGATGATGATGCACGCGAGAGCTCCTCCTCGCTTGGGTTTGGTCACTGCCGATGGGTGCGATAGCATCTCTCCTCTTTTCTTCGCCTTTTTGGTGTTCCGATGCCAAAGGGGGAGAAGAGAGTAGAGTCTAGGACCACGGGGTTATTTGAGTGCCACAAGCCATGGGAGTTGCCTTATTTGGATTTTATATGGCATGTGCTTGTTTACTTTGAGTTTTTCAAGAACCATTTGCTATTTCCAATAATTCATGTATGGATGTGTATGGACGACTATTATGTGTGCTACTCTATGTTAGGATGTTTATGTGTGCTATGCTTATATATCTTGATATGCACATCTCCATACCATGCTTGTTTCCTAAAGATATTGGGGGAGCTTCTCATGTTTCACAAATGGTGCACTTTGCATTCAAACGCAAATTCTCCAAGTGCACACATTATGGGGGAGCTTTCGTAATATCTTATATGGAATCAAGGTTTAGAGCTTATCATAATATCTATTTGTGACTCTAGCTCGGTTTGTCATCGTATACCAAAAAGGGGAGATTGTAAGGGTATTTCACCCTTATCCATTATTTTGGTAACGATGACACCGTGCTAAAGTATTTGGCCTAATATGTTTATAAGGATAATCTCGGGTATTAGGCAATGAGGCGTAAATGGTGTATCAAAGGAACAAGAAGGCTAAAGGAGACCCCCGAGTTCAACAACAATCAAAAAGGGGTTACGAGGAGAAATCCGGTCACCGGCCCGGTCCAACCGGGCCGAGCAACCGCCAGTCCGGCGTGCTGGCCGGTCGACCGATCGGAAACCTGGCTCCAAAGGAGGAACCAGCGAGGTCCGGTTTGCGCCGGTCAACCGGGCTCCCGACCGGCGGGTCCGGCGCTCCGTCCGGTCGACCGGTCGGAAACCGGGCAGCAACCGGCCACCAACCGGAGAAGCACCAGGACGACGCAAAGGAGCCCCGGTCACTGATCCGGTCTGACCGGCCTCACGACCGGGCTGTCCAGTCCGTGGTCCGGTCTGACCGGCCTCTCGACCGGGCTGTCCGGTCTGTGGCCCGGTCAACCGAGTTTGTCGAGGAAAAATGCTGAGGTGGCAAGTGGCAACGGCCAGATTTTGAAGAACACTATAAATACCCCCTCTTCTACCTTGGAAGGGTTAGGCAACATACTATAAGCTGTTCTTGAGCTCTCTCTCTCTTACTCCATTGCTAGAAACACCAAAAGCCTCAGATCTCCCTCCTCCTCCACCCAAACTCAAATCCCTCCGGGGAATCATTAGAGGAGGACCCGATCTACCGTTCTACCAAGCCAAATCTCATTCCCCCTTGTATTCATTGAGAAGTTTGCTTCCTAGGGTTCCTTGGAAACCCTAGGTGGGCAAGAAGGAGTCCGGAAGCATCCGGGCCGTGGATTTGCTCCGGGCAAGATTGTGAAGGTTTGGAGGCTACCTCAAAGTCTACCACAAGTGAGTGAGCTATTCCTTCGTGGGATAGGCTCCGGAGAATAGGGTGAGCCTTCGTGGCGCGGGGAATCCTTCGTGGGACCTGCACTCCTCCAAACGTGACATACCTTGTTGCAAAGCAAGGGAACACGGGAATACATCCTCGTCTCCGCGTGCTATCGGTTATCTCTAACCGAACTCCTTACTTGTGATTTAACTGCCTGTGAGAGCCTTCGTGCTTGAGTTAGTTGTATCCTCATATAGGTTGCTTCACCTAGTTTGCATTAGGCTAATCTTTATATTCCGCAAAGCCTAATATTGCAAAGAAAGAATTAAAATTTGTAGAAACCTATTCACCCCCCCCTCTAGGTTTACCATCTCTATACTTTCAGATAAGATGCTAGAAGTCATACCAATGTGTAGATATATGATACGGAGATATAGCATCACACATGATATAATAGTCTTGATCTCAACATATAGAAAACCGAAAACCATAACAATGTTTCACACCACATAGCACATAGTTTTAAACGGAACACAACCAAAGCAAATAGTTCAAATAAGATGGAACACAAGCAATAAAGGAATGATAAACGCATATGCTTGTGCCCAAACCATGCAAATCCCCGAGAGAGTTCCTAATAGAACGCTTCTCCCCCTTTGGCATCGAGACGCTAAAAAGGGGACAAGCGCGATGCTACTCGCCCCATGGGGATCACTCGGAGGCATCATCATCATCGGAATCTTGCGCCTCTTCTTCTTCTTCTTCTTCATCAGTGTCAGGGGCATCCGGAGAGCGGCGAGTGAGGCTGGACCTTTGAATGCAACAATCAAGATCACTCCACGAAACCTGTGCAGAATGCCACCCACTGTAACCTGGGTGAACAGGGAGGCCGAGGAGGGGGTCCTTGCTCACCACCGAGCTTGTGCGGAATAACCGCCTGAGTATGCTTAATCTCGGAACGCTCCCGGCTGGCCGCATAGTTCTCCTTATGGATCTCAATGTTCATGCAAAGGATGTAACGCTGAAACCAACCGAGCCTCGTTCACTTGTTTCTTCATAGCGGGGAGGTCAGAATGGCGAGCGAGGAGCAAATCCACTAGAACGAGCATCACCCATGAAGGAGTCGGGTGGAGGTACATCGAAGAGACGAGGCTTAAGCTTGTAGGCCTTCTTGACGAGTGTGCTTCAAATAAGAGTACCCGCTCAAGTCTTCACCACGCACGCCCACGGTGTTGTTGATGAGGAGCTGGATGTAAGGCGCATAAGGTATAGTGGTCCGGGAGACCATGGCATCACGAATCTCATGGAAGATGTAGTCCATGATATCAATAGTGAAGTTACGTTCCTCATTCTCATCACGAGCACACCGAAAGCTGAGGTACATGAGGTCCACAAGAGTTCCCCGGAGTGCATCATTGTTACCACCACTAGGAGCGATGGTGGCTGATGACCCACAAGTATAGGGGGTGTATCGCAGTATCTTCGATAAGTAAGAATGTCGATCCCAACGAGGAGCAGAAGGTGTTGACAAGCAGTTTCGATGAAGGATTCACTATAAGTGCTCACAGACAAGTATTCAGGGGGTTTTGATGTAACAAATGAATAAAGTACGAGTAAATAAAGTGCGAGAGTAATAATTGCAGCGAGTGGCCCAATCCTTTTTAGCACAAAGGACAAGCCGGTTTGTTTACTTATATTAACCAAACGTTCTCGAGGACACACGGGATTTTAGTCTAGTGCTTTCGCTACATACGGCTAATTAATCTTCATTGTTTTGATAAGTGTTGTGTGGGTGAACCTATGCTAATGTACCGCCCTTCCTAGGACTAATACATACTTGTGATTATACCCCTTGCAAGCATCCGCAACTACAAGAAAGTAATTAAGATAAATCTAACCACGGCCTTAAACTCTGAGATCCTGCGATCCCTCCCGCATCGATATACCAACGGGGGCTCGGGTTTCGTCACTCCGGCAACCCCGCAATTGGCAAACGAGTACAAGATGCATTCCCCTAGGCCCATAAAGGTGAAGTGTCGTGTAGTCGACGTTCACACGACACCACTAGAAGAATAACACCACAACTTAAATATCATAACATTGAATATTACTCAACCATACTTCACTACTGACATTTAGACTTCACCCATGTCCTCAAGAACTAAACGAACTACTCACGAGACATCATATGGAACATGATCAGAGGTGATATGATGATGAATAACAATCTGAACATAAACCTTGGTTCAACGGTTTCACTCAATAGCATCAATAACAAGTAGAAATCAACACCGGGAGAGTTTCCCCTATCAAACAATCAAGATCAAACCCAAATTGCTACAGCGGTGACGAGGTGCAGCGGTGGAGACGGCGGTGATGATGATGAAGATGATGGCGATGGTGATGGAGATGATGTCCAGCTCGATGACGATGACGATGGCGTCGATTTCCCCCTCCGGGAGGGAATTTCTGTGGGGCCCCGGACTTACCAGTCCAGAACTCCTGTTATGCATACTATTTCACGATCCCAAGATCATTCCATCGTGAATACATAACCGAACTGATACCAGATTACATCATCCATTATAGTACCGAAATAACATTAATACGGAAGTCTTACATCATAGGCCATCAAGGCCGAAGTTCAACAAACAACAGCGGAATTTATTTGACCTCCAAACAGCGGTGGAACCCAAATCAGGCCTTTACCCTATAGGCGACTGACTGGGAGAGCGTCCTAGTTTGCGTCTTCGGCGTTGTACTCTTCTTCTTCGTAGTACTCCTCTTCAAAGTCTGGCCAAGTAAATAGCCAGGACAACAATGCCAATGAGTACGTTTGAATGTACTCGCAAACCACCTTAGAGAGAAATAAAGGATATGCAGTATGGCAGTAGCAAGGAACAGGCACTAACTAAGGCGACAAAGGAGCGAGAGGTAGTTTCTCTCGAGAGTATGACATCTCTATATCTTTGTTGAAAAACCTTTTTAAAGAGTAAGTTTTCTTCTGAAGACTAATAGGCAAGGAGGACCCATTTTCATTCCCGGTCATCGGAGTGACCAAAACACTTTCATCTTTCCACCGTACCTATCAGGTAAATCTCCACCAGTCCCACTGGTATATTTTTCCGTACCTCCCAGGTACATTTCCAAAACCTTTTTGGAAAACACTTTTGTAAAACAAAACTTTCCTTTAATGCCAAGCAACAGCCTTTCCCACGTCCATAACCGCGGACACGGCTATTCGAATAGTTTTACACTCGCGAGAGGTTGTACACTTTCCCCACAAGATCCGGATACTCATCGTGTGGGCATCATCCCTGCATAATAACACATGCCACGACAAGTACCCGATCGTAGTTTTTCGCCTGCTCGCCTTAGCCTAAGACATGCCGAATGAGTTGTACCTCCCAACACCGAGTCCCGGGGCTGTCCGGGAGTAGCAAGGTCCCCGAGCACACTCGACCCTCCGGAATGCCATCCAACCTCTTAGGCATATTTCAATGGGAGCTCATGCGTTGTACCCCGCGTACTCGAACAGGGCAAATGGGTTGCGTCCCTTCTCTCGGGAAGAACCCCGGTCGAAGCGTCCATGGTCGGACTGCCACTACACTTGCAGGACCCAAACTAAGGCGAGACAAACTACTACGCTACGCCCCGTCCCACTAAAGGGTAATGTGGTTGTACTGGCTAGGTCCGGTTAGGTACTCAGTCACCAAAGTTTTTTGAAAACAATTTTCTCCACTTGCCTCCAGCAACTTCTCTTCCCGGAAACCCTTTCCTTTTCATAAACTCACACTTGGGAAGGGCTACCCCATTCCAAGGTTTTCGAAACACTTCTTTCTTGAAAACATTTTCACAAAACCCTTTTTAAAGAGGGCTCCCAACCTATAGTCCGACTTTTCTTTGAAAAGCGGCGACAAGGATGATAAGGTGGTAAGCACCATATCACTAACAGAGGTGTGATCAGTAGTTACCAAGGGGGCTACACCCTAAGGGTGGATTAATAAAACTTCGAGTGGCGGAACCACTCACATAAATAGATCAAAGACATGCAATTTAACAAAACCTGTGATAATGCAAGAGTAAGGTAATTAGGATGAGACATGCATCAAGAGGTGGCTTGCCTTGATCAGCAAAGTGTCCCTGGCCTTCTTCCTCAAATCCTCCAATTTCACCTCCTCCTTTGTTTTTGGCGGCGTTCGAATCTAGCGTCGCAAAATAAAAAGAAACAAGCAACACACCAAATCAACAAACTATTTCAGAATAGTTCACATAAAAATTTGGTAAAATCTCAGTATCTAAAGGTTGACAATAACAAGCTACTGGAAGTGGATTCACTAATTTAAGGTTTTTAAAACAAAAGTTATGATTTTTATAAAACCAGAAATGACTTAGGAACCATTTAAATGGCCTAAATCTTTCTGTAAGTCACAAAAATGCATGCAGCATACCCACTGAAAGCTAACAAAATGTATAACACACTTGCACAAGAATCACTTGCAAATAATTTTTTAAATAATTTAGATAATTTAAATGAGACAGAAACCAGAGCACACAAATAGCTAGGCACACCAGTACCAGAGAATCACCAACCAAAACCAATCATACCCCTGGATAGCTAATGTTAAATGTGATCCAACCCCACCGGTTTGGCATTTTTCCTATTTGTAAAATAATTACAAAAATCAAATATTGAAAAGGTATACTGTTTCAGTAATAAAATCCCCAGAATTAAACTACCACTCTTAAAAATATTTCCTTTGGCACAAAAGTACCCTAACATTATATATACCAGTAGCACTTTGTTTTGCTCCAAAATACATTGTAGTTTTCAATTTAAAAATCACTGAAGATCTCTCTGGACCAAGTTTGATTTGCTAACCAAACAAAATCCAGGAAGCTTCTACATGTGGGACTAGGACCAAAAGAAAGGTACTATCATCTACATCACAACAAAAATGACCTCATGCAGAAAGGGCTAGCACAACCATCACACGAAATAAAATACATAATCTGTAACATTTTAGGGTTTAATTTATTGGCACAAATTTACAACAATAAAACACATGCACGCATTTATTTGCGTTAGATATTTCATTTGTGAGCGTCAAGAAATTTGAATCAACAAATTTGGTCACTCGAGGAAATTATGGTATTTCAAAACCTATAGACATATATACTGGCAGATTTGAACTTAAATCTGGAGGGAAAGGAAATGGGCCGGGACCGGCGGCGCGGCCCAGATCCATCCGCCTGCCGGGCCAAAAGCGGCTGGGGACGTGCGGGAAACCACGATTCGAACGGCGGGGACGTGGCGGGCCACGTTGGCCTGCGGGCCCCGGCCAGACATGCATGCACGAGGAGGTTTTCTCCTTCCTCGCGACGCAGAACGACGGCGGAACCCTGGCTACGGCGTGAGCTCGCAGAGGCTCACCTAGGGACTCCTGCAAGCGACGGAGAGCGGCGGAGGGAGTGCAGTGGAGTCGGCGCCGAGTAGGGAACCCGCCGGGAGCTGCATGCACGCCGGAGTTCAGGGCGGCGACGGTGACGGCCGTGTCGGTGCGAAGACGATGTCGACGTCTGCAGGGCTCCCTGGAGAAAAAGGAGAGCATGGTGAGGGAGAGCTGGAGGATGTGAGTGCGTGGGCGCAGAGAGAAAGAAGAACGGGTGGCGGAGTCGACAGCGACCCACACCGTAGCGGAGGCGTCCGACGGCGAGCACGGAAGGAGACTGCTGTTCGGGATGGCGTCGCCGGTGAGCACACCTGGGAAGCAGGAGTGTGCGTGTTAGAGAGAGGGAATCATGGGACTTCCAGAGAAACAAAAAGGGAGAGGAATGGTGGCCTGGTGCCACGGCAACCTTCACCGGAACACCACGGCGTCGAGCAAGAAATCGAGCTGCAGGGGTTGGGATGGGTCTTCTTCGCTTCTGCAGAAGAAGGTGGGGTGGTGTGTGAGTTCGGTGGCGGAAGGAGAGGAGAGTTGGGGTGCCCTGTCTTTAAAAGGGAGAGGGGTTGGCTCACGGTGAACCGAGCGCGTGCACGATGAGGTGAGGGCACGGCGGCTCGCGACTGGCCGGGCTGGGCGGTGGGTTTGCGTGTCCTGGTCGTGGCGCTGAGGTTTGCGTGTCCTGGTGGTGGCGCTGAGGTTTGGAGGGAAGCGGGCGTCGGGAGTGCCAGGGAATCGACGTGACGGGAAGGGTCGTGCCAGCCCACGTCGTGTTTGGCGAAATGCCAGCGGGAAACGAGGTCACGGGCGTGCAGGCCAGAGCGGGGCGGGGGTCCTGAGCGTGTCCAGCAGGAAGATGGTCCTCTACACGTTCACGGTGTGTGGTTTGTCATCGCAGGGAAAGGGCACGAGGTTGCTGGCGTGGCCGCGTGTCCGTGGGTGGTGTGCGTGGTCACCACGAGGGCCGGCAGGCAAGGGTCTGTGACGGAGGCTCATGGAAGCGTGTCCAGGAGGGAGAGGGTGATGCAGGGAGCTGTTGTGGTCGCTGGCCCCGTGCGCATGCTCAGAAGAGGAGAGAGGGGCGAGATGCACCCGGGAGGTTCGAGCCAAAGGAGGGATGCGACGGGAGAGGATGTTTAGGGGAGGTAGGGGAGGGACGGGGAAGGAGTGTAGGGTTGGAGTAGCTTCGGGTTTGGCCGCATCTGAGTGGAGGCATGCAATAATGGCAGCTAGAGTACTCCAAGCCCCGGCCACCTCTATCTCTCTCTTTCTTGCTTCTTCACTCGATGGGGCAAAGGAACATGCATGTACACATGCGTGTGTGGAGAATGAGTGAGGGGAGAGAGTGATATGACCAGGTTGAAAAATAAAAGGGGAGAAAAGAGGGAGGGGCAAAAATACTAGTACATGGTCTATGTGACCATTTTTTTGTTTAAGCCTTATATTTTGGGGCTTATGCAAAGGTCAATTTCACGTGAGGTAGGTCAAGGTAAGGTTAGAAAAATATTTTTAGGTCATTTGCACAAGGCTAAATAATTTCTCCGAAAACATTTGGGGAAAGAAGGAAGAAGAAAAGGTGGAGGTACATTTGAAGAGAAACATGATCTTGTAAGATCATGATCACATGAAATGTGATCTCATGCCCTAGGGT
The DNA here is from genome assembly GCF_022539505.1 of Lolium rigidum. Classification (NCBI taxonomy): domain Eukaryota; kingdom Viridiplantae; phylum Streptophyta; class Magnoliopsida; order Poales; family Poaceae; genus Lolium; species Lolium rigidum. The sequence continues at coordinate 309,380,298 of NC_061508.1, forward strand.
TTTTGGTAGGGTTTATTTTAAATAAAACCAAAATGTAGAAAGGAGTCACATGTGAAAAGGGTTTTATAAGTTTACACCAAGTGGAGATTATCACTAGTCACACACAAACACTCACTCAAACAAGAACAAGCTCAATCATGCATGCACAATTTGAAAATAGAAAAAGTTTTTGTTGGCCCTAAATTTTGCATTCCAAAGATTTAAATGAAAGTGAAAAAGTTGGGTTGTCACATACACTCCGGGGTGGGGCCAGTGAGGCTTGGTGTGATGGCCACAAATATCAATCTATTGTGCATCCTACCTAGCCTCGCTGACCCCATCCCTGTATGTTATTATTTATTTCGACCAACAAAGTGTGAGGCACATGCTATTTAGTTCGTACTACTTGTCTCTTATTTGAGTTGGCACTTGTTCATTGCATTGGTACTAACGTTTTACTTGTCTTGTGAATGGAGATGCCGACGACATATGTCGTGTACAAGGGGAGGGTTCCCGGAGTCTACGACGGCCGGGAGGAGCTGTCGGAGACAGGTGCACCGTTTCAGCGGCAACAGCTACAAGGGATACCCCACTAGGGTGGAGGCGGAAGGAAGATACGCCCGTTATGTAGCGGGAGAGATGAGGGACATGAGGAGGAACCGGATGAAGACCATGGCCTTCGTGATGATGGTCATCATGACCATGTTGGTCATGTTCTATGTGATTGTAGTTTAGGTTAGGACCTACATTGTGAGGTGTATGACGATACTTGTGACGACTATGTACCGAGACTTCTAACTTTGTGAAACTTCGTCGTTCGGTGTTGCATATGCACATGTGTTGTATGAATCAACATTCCGGAACGAGACTTGTGTATTTGTGTATTGATACCAAAATGATACTTGACTCTCTATGTGCTTCTCATATTGCATGTGCTTGCCTGTACAAATATGAACTGTGTTGTAAATATATCTGCTGTCAAATATGCATTCTAATATGCTGAAAAAAAGCTGAAAAAAGATTTTTCGAATTTATTGCCGAGCGCACCTAAATGACCTACTGCCGGCGCACGTGGCATGCGCCGATGCTTGGAAGCACTAGTGCCGGCGCAGCTGCTGGTGCGCCGGTGGAAATTGTCCTTTGCCGGCGAAGCGCGATGGCGCGCCGGCGGTATCCGTTCTATCGCCGCGCGCTTGCTGGTGCGCCGGTAGTGGCCCGTTATCACCGGCCCGTTCGCACTGGCGGGCTCGTGGTGTGTCGGCAATGGGCCTTTTAGGTTCGCCGGCGGTAGGCCTTTCCCTTGTAGTGCAAGTCATCAGTAGACCAAGCAAAGATATTCCGATTCTCACGGAGGAAGTTGACGAGCACGCTTTCCTATGCCTCACCCAGGCTAGCACCGACGCGGACGGTACGCTCAGGGTATGCAGGGTCCAGCACAATATCTTTTGTCTCATTTGTTGGCTTGAACGCCGGTGTTCCCAAGTTGCCACTCATTGCCGCTAAGCTCAACTGTGAGGACTGAGCCAGCACAACCGCGGTTTGCATCCTCCTTTTTTCCTCTGCGATCACCAGCGATTCTGCCAGGTTTGATCCGGCGGAAGCGGTTTCCAGTGAGACTTTGTAGTTTCCCACCACAGTTAAGGGTCCACGAGGTGCCGGCATCTTCATTTTGAGATATGCCGTATGAGTTGTGGCCATGAACGCTGCCAATGCTGGTCTCCCTAGCAGTGCATGGTAGGGACTGTCTAGGTCCACCACTTCGAACAAAAGGTTTTCGACCCGGCAATTTTCAAGTCCTCCGCATGACACATCCACCCGGATTTTTCCCATGGGCGAGCAGGACAGGTGATGTCTACGGGTGCTTCTATTCTTGTAGACAGTGTTGGGCCTCCAAGAGCAGAGGTTTGTAGAACAGCAGCAAGTTTCCCTTAAGTGGATCACCCAAGGTTTATCGAACTCAGGGAGGAAGAGGTCAAAGATATCCCTCTCAAGCAACCCTGCAATCACGATACAAGAAGTCTCTTGTGTCCCCAACGCACCTAATACACTTGTCAGATGTATAGGTGCACTAGTTCGGTGAAGAGATAGTGAAATACAAGTGGTATGAATGAATATGAGCTGTAGTAACGGCGCCAGAAAAGTGCTTGCTGGCGTGCAGTTGATGGTAGTAATATTGCAGCAAGTAAAGATGCAGTAAAACAGTAAACAAGCGATGATTGCGGTATTTGGAAACAAGGCCTAGGGATCATACTTTCACTAGTGGACACTCTCAACATTGCAATCATAATGGGATATAAATAAGCACTTCACTATGCTATTCCGAATTACTCTACGGCAAGATAACGAACTCTAATTCATCATGTAGGCAAACCTTAAAGATGTATTCCCAAGTACTAATGAACACCCCACGCTGTCACTTTGAGCATTCATAGGAGGTACTAACACACCACAATTTCATAGAGACATCCAACTCAAATCATAACTCGGTGAATAAGTATTCTGTGAAATATAGCCTAAGAGACCCACACGGTGCACACACTCGTCACCTTTACACACGTGGGACAAGGAGTCTCCGGAGATCACATAAGTAAAATCCACTTGAATAGCATAACGACATCTAGATTACAAAGCTCATCATATGAATCTCAATCATGTAAGGCAGCTCATGAGATCATTGTATTGAAGTACATAGGAGAGAGATTAACCACATAGCTACCGGTACAGCCCTTAGCCTCGATGGAGAACTACTCCCTCCTCATGGGAGACAGCAGCGGTGATGAAGATGGCGGTGGTGTCGATGGAGATGCCTTCCGGGGCACTTCCCCGTCCCGGCGGCGTGCCGGAACGAGAGACTCCTGTCCCCCGGATCTTGGCTTCGCGATGGCGGCGGCTCTAGGAAGGTTTCTCGTACCGTGGCTTTTCTCGTATCGAAGATTTAGGTCGGGGACCTTTATATAGGCGAAGAGGCGGAGTCGGAGGGGTGTACGGGGCCACCACACAATAGGGCGGCGCGCCCGGGCCCGGCCGCGCCGGCCACATGTGTGGGCCCCCGTGGCTCCCCTCCGGTGGCTCTCGGGTGTTCGGAAGCTTCGTGGAATTCTAAGATGCTGGGCGTTGATTTCGTCCGATTCCGAGAATATTTCCTTACTAGGATTTCGAAACCAAAAACAGCGAGAAAACGAGAACTGGCCCTTCGGCATCTCGTCAATAGGTTAGTTCCGGAAAACGCATCAAAACGATATAAAGTGCGAACAAAACATGTAGGTAATGTCATAAAACTAGCATGGAACATAAGAAATTATAAATACGTTTGAGACGTATCAAGCATCCCCAAGCTTAGTTCCTACTCGCCCTCGAGTAGGTAAACGATAACAATGATAATTTCTTAAGTGACATGCTATCAACATGATCTTGATCAATACTATTGAAAAGCATATGAGATGAATGCAGCGATTCGAAGCAATGATGAAGATAATGAGTAAACAAATGAATCATATAGCAAAGACTTTTCATGAATAGTACTTTCAAGACAAGCATCAATAAGACTTGCATAACAGTTAACTCATAAGCAATAAATTCTTAGTAGAAGGCATTGAAGCAACACAAAGGATGATTAAGTTTCAGCAATTGCTTTCAACTTGTAACATGTATATCTCATGGATAGTTGTCAACACAAAGTAATATAACAAGTGCAATAAGTAAACATGTAAGAATCAATGCACACAGTTGACACAAGTGTTTGCTTCTGAGATAGAAAGAAGTAGGTAAACTGACTCAACAATAAAGTAAAAGAATGGCCCTTCGCGAGAGGGAAGCGAGGATTAAACCATGTGCTAGAGCTTTTCAAGTTTTGAAATCATATAGAGAGCATAAAAGTAAAGTTTTGAGAGGTGTTTGTTGTTGTCAACGAATGGTAGCGGGTACTCTAACTACCTCATCAACCAGACTTTCAAGAGCGGCTCCCATGAAGGACGTTATCTCTACCAGCAAGGTAGATCATCCCTCTTCTCTTTTGTTTACACATGTACTTTAGTTTAGTTTTTTATTTTTTTATTTTTTAGATGACACTCCTCCCAACCTTTGCTTTCTCAAGCCATGGCTAACCGAATCCTCGGGTGCCTTCCAACATTTCACATACCATGGAGAAGTGTCTATTTGCAAAATTAAGTTGCTTACTGATGAATCAGAGCAAAACATGTGAAGAGAATTATTAATGCAAGTTAATTAATTGGGGCTGGGAACCCCATTGCCAGCTCTTTTTGCAAAATTATTGGATAAGCGGATGATGCCACTAGTCCATTGGTGAAAGTCCGTCGAAGTAAATGACAAGATCGAAAGATAAAACACCACTTACTTCCTCATGAGCTATAAAACATTGACACAAATAAGAGATAATAGATTTTGAATTGTTTAAAGGTAGCACATGAAGTATTTACTTGGAATGGCAGAAAATACCACATAGTAGGTAGATATGGTGGACACAAATGGCATAGTTTTTGGCTCAAGGATTTGGATGCACGAGAAGAATTCCTCTCAATACAAGGCTAGGCTAGCAAGGTTGTTTTGAAGCAAACTCAAGTATAAAACGGTGCAGCAAGACTCACATATGAACATATTGCAAGCATTATAAGACTTTACATCGTCTCCTTGTTGTTCAAACACCTTAACCAGAAAATATCTAGACTCTAGAGAAACCAATCATGCAAACCAAATTTTAACAAGCTCTATGTAGTTCTTCATTAATGGGTACAAAGTATGTGATGCAAGATCTTAAACATGATCTATATGAGCACAACAATTGCCAAGTATCAAATTATTCAAGACATTATACCAATTACCACATGCAGCATTTCCTGTTTCCAACCAAATAGCAATTAACAAAGCGGTTTTCAACTCCACCATGAACATTAAAGATAGAACTAAGAACACTAGTGTTCATATGAACAAGCGGAGCGTGTCTCTCTCCCACACAATCATGAATTTATTCAGAGAATGAAAATAACAAAACGAAAATAAAAGCACACAGACGCTCCAAGTAAAGAACATATGATGTGACCGAATAAAAATATAGTTTCAAGAGAAGAAACCTGATAAATTGTTGATGAAGAAGGGGATGCCTTGGGCATCCCCAAGCTTAGATGCTTGAGTCTTCTTGAAATATGCGGGGATGAACCACGGGGGCATCCCCAAGCTTAGACTTTTCACTCTTCTTGATCATAGTATATCATCCTCCTCTCTTGACCCTTGAAAACTTCCTCCACACCAAACTCGAAACAAACTCATTAGAGGGTTAGTGCATAATCAAAATTTCACATGTTCAGAGGTGACACAATCATTCTTAACACTTACGGACATTGCCCAAAGCTACTGGAAGTCAATGGAACAAAGAAATCCATCCAACACAGCAAAAGAGGCAATGCGAAATAAAAGGCAGAATCTGTCAAAACAGAACAGTCCGTAAAGACGAATTTTTTAGGGGCACTGGACTTGCTCAGATGAAAATGCTCAAATTGAATGAAAGTTGCGTACATATCTAAGGATCACGCACGTAAATTGGCAGATTTTTCTGAGTTACCTACAGAGAACCCTGCCCAAATTCGTGACAGACAGAAATCTGTTTATGCGCAATAATCCAAATCTAGTATGAACCTTGCTATTAAAGACTTTACTTGGCACAACAATGCAGTAAAATAAAGATAAGGAGAGGTTGCTACAGTAGTAACAACTTCCAAGACTCAAATATAAAATAAAAGTACTGTAGCAAAATAAACACATGGGTTATCTCCCAAGAAGTTCTTTCTTTATAGCCATTAAGATGGGCTCAGTAATTTCAATGATGCACTCGCAAGAAATAAGAGTTGAAGCAAAAGAGAGCATCAAAAAGCAAATTCAAAACACATTTAAGCCTAACCCACTTCCTATGCATAGGAATCTTGTACACAAATAAATTCAGGAAGAACAAAGTGACAAGCATAGCAAGATAAAACAAGTGTAACTTCAAGATTTTCAGCAAAAAGAGAGGAAACTTAATATTATTAAGATGCATATAACCATGTTTCCCTCTCTCATAATAACTTTCAGTAGCATCATGAACAAATTCAACAATATAACTATCACATAAAGCATTCTTATCATGAGTCTCATGCATAAAATTATTACTCTCCACATAAGCATAATCAATTTTACTAGTTGTAGTGGGAGCAAATTCAACAAAGTAGCTATCATTATTATTCTCATCAAGTGTAGGAGGCATAGTATAATCATAGTAAGATTTACTCTCCGTAGTAGGCGGCACCAAAAGACCACTATCATTATAATCGTCATAAATAGGAGGCAAAGTATCATCAAAGTAAATTTTCTCCTCAATGCTTGGGGGACTAAAGATATCATGCTCATCAAAACCAGCTTCCCCAAGCTTAGAATTTTCCATATCATTGACAACAATGGTGTTCAAAGCGTTCATACTAATATCATTGCTACTAGCATGCAAATAAGATTCCATAGGTTTTTTAATTTTCGTAGCAAACAATTCTAAATCAGGAAAAAGATTAAAAAGCTCACAGTTGCTTTGCATGATGCCTAACTAGTGTAAAACAAGAAACAAAAAGATGCAATTGCAGGATCTAAAGGAAATAGCTTCGAGCACTTACAACGGCAACAGAAAATAACTTAGTTACCTGGGACCGGAGTATGAGTGCCTTTACCTTTCCTCCCCGGCAACGGCGCCAGAAAAGTGCTTGATGTCTACGGGTGCTTCTATTCTTGTAGACAGTGTTGGGCCTCCAAGAGCAGAGGTTTGTAGAACAGCAGTAAGTTTCCCTTAAGTGGATCACCCAAGGTTTATCGAACTCGGGGAGGAAGAGGTCAAAGATATCCCTCTCAAGCAACCCTGCAATCACGATACAAGAAGTCTCTTGTGTCCCCAACACACCTAATACACTTGTCAGATGTATAGGTGCACTAGTTCGGCGAAGAGATAGTGAAATACAAGTGGTATGAATGAATACGAGCTGTAGTAACGGCGCCAGAAAAGTGCTTACTGGCGTGCAGTTGATGGTAGTAATATTGCAGGAAGTAAAGATGCAGTAAAATAGTAAACAAGCGATGATTGCAGTATTTGGAAACAAGGCCTAGGGATCATACTTTCACAAGTGGACACTCTCAACATTGCAATCATAATGGGATATAAATAAGCACTTCACTATGCTATTCCGAATTACTCTCTGGCAAGATAACGAACTCTAATTCATCATGTAGGCAAACCTTAAAGATGTATTCCCAAGTACTAATGAACACCCCACACTTGTCACTTTGAGCATTCATAGGAGGTACTAACACACCACAATTTCATAGAGACATCCAACTCAAATCATAACTCGGTGAATAAGTATTCTATGAAATATAGCCTAAGAGACCCACACGGTGCACACACTTGTCACCTTTACACACGTGGGACAAGGAGTCTCCGGAGATCACATAAGTAAAATCCACTTGAATAGCATAACGACATCTAGATTACAAAGCTCATCATATGAATCTCAATCATGTAAGGCAGCTCATGAGATCATTGTATTGAAGTACATAGGAGAGAGATTAACCACATAGCTACCGGTACAGCCCTTAGCCTCGATGGAGAACTACTCCCTCCTCATGGGAGACAGCAGCGCTGATGAAGATGGCGGTGGTGTCGATGGAGATGCCTTCCGGGGGCACTTCCCCGTCCCAGCGGCGTGCCGGAACAGAGACTCCTGTCCCCCAGATCTTGGCTTCGCGATGGCGGCGGCTCTGGAAGGTTTCTCGTACCGTGGCTTTTCCGTATCGAAGATTTAGGTCAGGGACCTTTATTTAGGCGAAGAGGCGAAGTCGGAGGGGGTATGGGGCCACCACACAACAGGGTGGCGCGGCCAGGGCCTGGGCCGCGCCGGCCACGTGTGTGGGCCCCCCAGGGCTCCCCTCTGGTGGCTCTCGGGTGTTCTGGAAGCTTCGTGGAATTCTAAGATGCTAGGCGTTGATTTCGTCCGATTCCGAGAATATTTCCTTACTAGGATTTCTGAAACCAAAAACAGCAGAAAACAGGAACAGGCCCTTCGGCATCTCGTCAATAGGTTAGTTCCGGAAAACGCATCAAAACGATATAAAGTGTGAACAAAACATGTAGGTAATGTCATAAAACTAGCATGGAACATAAGAAATTATAGATACGTTTGAGACGTATCAACAGGCCCGGAACAATTCCGTGGAACGTTGTGTGAGTTGGCTGTAGCATATTTTCTGTTATTCCCAGCGTATGCATTGTGTGCCGGTACATGATATTTATGCTGCTTCCATTGTCTATCAGCACTTTGCTGAACTTGACTCGAGTCATTGGCCCATGCATGATTGGGTCCACGACAAGAGCGTAGCCACCTGGGTTTGGCATAATCTTAGGATGATCCTTGAATGACCAGGTAATTTCCTGATCTGACCACAGCATGTACTTTGGAACTGCCGGCATCACCGCGTTCACTTCCATGGAATGACGATGCATGCTCCGCCTATCAGTTGGCTCAGTAACGAACACAACGCAACACAAGTGCGGGTCCTGGTAAACGTTCCGGCCCAAGGGTGCCGGCGGTGGCGGTTGGCCATTGCCATCTCCCACCTGATGAACTTGCTGGTGCTGCTGCCGGTTCGGCTGAGGCTGTACCGGTAAAGCGTTTGCTCCGGTAAGCGGTGGTGGCGGTGGTAACTGTTGCCGCAAGAGGTCTTGCGATGGTGGTAGCAACGTAGTACAGCCTTGGGCTTGCGCATCTTTTACCGCACCTTTCAACATCAAGTACTTGGTCCAGGAACAATCTTTTGTCAAATGGTTTGCCGGCTTCGCCGGATTCGGAGTGTGCCACCGGCATGGTTGTTCCATTGCTGATTCCATGGTGTATCTTGCATTTTCTTGCCAATTCTTTTTCTCTGCCCACGGCTTCTTTTCAACCCATTGTTTTCTAGGACCCGCCCATGGCTGCGATCCGGTTTTTTGCCTCTGGCTTCCGCTGGCGCCGGAATTACCCTGCACCGCGGCTACTTGCTGCGGACCATACCTCCGATCCGGAAAATCTTCCCTTCTTTTGTTGTGCCGGTTATCCCGGTATTGATCTTGGCGCGGTTGGCTTGTTTGCGCCGGATCAGCTTGTACTGCCGGTTGCATTGGGTCTCCCAATGCGTAGCTATCTGCCACACGTATCATCTCTGCCAGAGTTACCGGCATGTTCCGCTGCAGCTTTTGCCACAACGGTGAACCTCTCCGGCACCCATTGCAAAACCAAGCAATGGCCTGTGCCTCGATCACCCCTTCACAGGAGTTCCTTGTGGAGTTCCACCGGGTCAGGTAATCCCGGTCTATTTCATTGGGGCGCTGCACGCACAGGGCGAGCTGCTGTGGCCTGTTTGGCCTTCGGTAGGTACTGCTGAAGTTAGTCACAAACGCTTCCTCAAAGTCCAACCATCCATTTATGCTTCCCGCTGGCAAGTTGTTAAGCCAGATGCGTGCCGGTCCTACCAGGAAAGATGGTACGATTCTCACGGCCCAGCGCCGGTTTCCTCCGCCTGTTACGGTTCCTCCGCCGCCAGCAACATAAACTGCGGTCACGTAGTCCGCAAGCCAGTCTTCCGGCTTAGTGGTGCCATCATATGTTTTTGTGTCACGGGGCAACTGGAAGTTGCGAACCGGTGGTTCCTCTCTCATGATCCGTGGACCAAAGCATTTTGGGCCAGGAGGACCTTCTGCCTCGATCATTTTAGACATGTATACCCTATCCAGCCTGTGCTTTGCATCCCGGTTTGGTAGGCATCTTTCTCCTAACCGTGCCCCCAAAGGGTTCCGGTTGGCTGCGACTCTCTCAGTTGCTGAATCAGCTTTGTCGTAACGTTCTGGCACCGCGGCTCTTGCCTGCCGGTACCTTGGTGGTGGCATTTCATTTTCCACATACGCTGCCCTTGCAGCTCGATAATTTTGCCCGGTTTCCCCTTTACCAGCATGATTGTTTCCGGCATAGCCTCTTCTGGCGTAGCCTCGATCCGCCCCTTGGCTTTTTCTACCGGCATCGTATTGCCCGGCTTGTTGCTTTCCGGCAAGTACTGGATCGTACACAGTCATCTGCTGCACATTCACTTCTTTTTCTTTTCTCCTGTCCGGATGGGGGGATGATGCCTGCCCATGGGACTTGCTTCCGGCGTTTTTTTGCCGAACGCACAGATTTTGACGCCGCAGCCTTGTTTACTCTAGCAAGTTTAGCATTTTGTTCCTGGATCATGTCAAGCAACTCCCTAACACGATCTTGTTGTTTGGCTAGGGCATCTCCGGTAAGCGAGTCACACAGCTCTACAGCAGCCCTAGCAGCTTTTATGGTTTTATCCGGGCTACTGTACTTAGGTTTCTCTATGATACTCAGAGATGCAGTGGTACTTTTGCCAGCAAGAATCTCCTTACGCAGATCCTGATCTAGATTGCGAGCTTTAAGCTGGTTTTACGGCATCCTAGCAGCCTGAGCGCTAACGGAAGCAAAGCCATGGGCAGCGTTATACTCACGTAGGGTTAGGTTCATCTCGCGCTGCGCCCGGATGATGTCCGCGCCCCCGGAGAGCAACTTTTGCCGCTGCGCCTCCAGCTCCGCCTGAGCCGCTGCCGGGTCGATGTTCTGTGCGATGGGCGTCGCCAGCACGTTCATCGCCGCTTGGAGAGGAGTCTCCGGTGGCGCTGCAGATGCACCCGCAACCCCTTGGTCGCGCTCCGTTGGCGGCTTGGCCGTGCGCGTGGACTTCGCCTGTCCAGCGCCTTCCGCCGCTGCTTCCTTGCCGGCGTCAGCCGCGCCAACCACCAGCACTTCGATGCTGCCGGCGGCGTGGCCGTTGCGAACTGCAGATCTTGGCGGGTCCGGCGCTACCAGCACTGGCGAGAGGCACTGGCGCACAGGGACGGTGCCGAGGTAGACGCGGTGGCTGCCGAACTCGATGATGCGGCCATTCTTGGGGAACTTCCCGCCATCGGAGAAGCAGTCAGCATTGTCGTTGATGAAGTCCAGTGAGCCGAGGCGGTAGACGAGGCCACTGACCACACGCTCGCCGGAGATGGTGAGGAGACCCGCCCGAATATGAACTCCAGCAAGCGCCGCTGCTGGCCCCACGGTGGGCGCCAACTGTCGTCGTGGTGAACAGACAGATGCCATAGGATGGCTTAAGTTGGGGCCGAATGGACGCTAGAGGATTCGGGAGAGGGTTTGGTTAACAGAGGGATGAATTTCGGATGGATTCCGGTATCTTTATTGATGAACTTGGCCTTGGCCAGAGGTTGAAGATGAACAGTACAAGCTCTTATCTCGTGTCTCTTGCGTATCTCCCCGCGATGGGGTGTGCCCCCTCTCCTTATATAGGGGAGAGGGTGGCTTACAAGGGAAGGAACCCTAATGGTATCTTTGACTAGACAAACTACTTTACAAAGCTTCTTTGGCCTCAAATGACGCCGGTATGTCTTTAATCAGGGAGTGGTGACGTCCTCCCGATGCTTTAGCGTCATCTTCTACTTTGACGTCAGGGCTTCGTTTAAAGCTACTTTGCTTAGCTCATCCTTGTCCTCTAGCCTCGGAGAGAATCTTTGACCAGAGTGCCGACAGGCTACAGTGAAAATCATTCCGGTGCTCCGGTACCTCTCTTGTTCCCAAGTTCCGGCATACCCCTCCCGGGATACCGGCAGGTTTTAACTTGGTTCTTGCCAATCTCAGAAACCATCCGGATTGATCTACAATCCGGTATCTTTAAGAAAGAATCATGGCAACTTCGCCATGCCTTTGGCCTACCGGGGGCCATCCCCCCGACACTAGGCTGCACATGATTGCACACTGAACTTGAGAGTATCGAGTCACCCGAGTCTCGTAAACATTCTTTTCGTCCTCAGATACTGCAGGTGGTGGTGGGGGACCTAGCGGTGCATCAAGCACATATTGCAGATTTCCGCCATTGAGGAAAATCCTCACATGACGGGAACCAGATCGGTGAAGTTGCTACCATTGCTTTTAAGCTTTTCTTTCTCTAGGAACCTGGTTAAAATTGATTGATGGGGACGCCATGAGCTACAACATATTTGCAAAGAGTTTAGACTAAGTTTATGATAAATTGAGTTCAAATTTTAATTCTAAAAAATTAAACTAGGTGAACTCCCACTCAAACAATATCCCTCGCATTGTCTTAGTGATCACACGAACCAAATCCACTACACCAAGTCCGATCATCACGAGACAAGATGTAACTTCAAAGGCGAACACTCAAAGTGTTCATCATATCAATCATATGACTCATGCTCTACCTTTCGGTATCCCGTGTTCCGAGACCATGTCTGTACATGTTAGGCTCGTCAAGGCAACCTTAGTATCCGCGTGTGCAAACCGGCTTGCACCCGTTGTATGCACATGTAGAATCTATCACACCCGATCATCACGTGATGCTTCGAAACGACAAGTCTTAGCAACGGTGCATACTAAGGATGAACACTTTATTATCTTGATATTTAGTGAGAGGGATCATCTTATAATGCTACCGTCGCGATCTAAGCAATATAAGATGCATAAAAAGATTAACATCACATGCAATTCATATGTGATACGATATGGCCCTTTTGTCTTTGCGCCTTTGATCTTCATCTCCAAAGCACGGACATGATCTCCATCATCAACGGGCATGATCTCCATCATCGTCGGCGTAGCGTCAAGGTCAATGGCGCCATCTTCATGGTTGTTCTCCCATGTAGCAACTATTACAACTACTTTGAAATAATACATCAACATGAAATTTAAAGACAACCATAAGGCTCCTGCCCCGGTTGCCACAATACAATAATGATCATCTCATACATATTCATCATCACATCATGGCCATATCACATCACCAAACCCAGCAAAAACAAGTTAGACGCCTCTAATTTGGTTTGCATATTTTACGTGGTTTAGGGTTTTCGAGTAAGATCCAATCTACCTACGAACATGAACCACAACGGTGATACTAGTGTTGTCAATAGAAAGAGTAAATTGAATCTTCAGTATGGTGGGAGAGACAGACACCCGCAAAGCCACTTATGCAATACAAGTTGCATGGCGAGCGTGGAGCAAATCTCATGAACGCGGTCATGTAAAGTTAGCCCGAGCCGCTTCATCCCACCATCCCGCAAGATGCAAAGTACACGAACTAAAGATAACAAAGCATCGACGCCCACAAAACAATTGTGTTCTACTCGTGCAACCAATCTATGCATAGACACGGCTCTGATACCACTGATGGGATTCGTAGCATAGAAAATAAAAAAATTCCTACCGCAAGAACGAAAAACAAGCCAAGATGCAATCTAGAAGATGGGAGCAACGAGAAGATCATGAGACTAACCCTCGAAGATTTCCAAAGCCTACGAGATTAGATCTCATTGTTGCAGAAGATGATCACTTGCCGCTTTCAAAAGCGCGTAGAAGATCTTGACGGTGCCACAGTCGGGCAGCACCTCCGTACTCGGTCACACGTACGGTGTTGATGAAGACGTCCTTCTCCCCATTCCAGCGGGCAGCGGAAGTAGTAGATCCTCCTCGGAATCCCGACAGCACGACGGCGTGTTGGCGGTGGTGGTGGAGATCTCCGGCAGGGCTTCGCCAAAGCGTTTGCGAGAGAGGTGTGAGGAGGAGGGCGGCTAGGGTTCGGGGAGAGGGGAGAGGGGGGCACCGGCCTGGGTGCCTTGAGGGGTGCGGCCAAGGTGGTGTTGTGGTAGCCGGCCCCCTCCCCTTGTCCCTCATTACATAGGTGGAACACATCTAGGGTTGCCCAAAGAACGAGTAAGAGTCCAACTCAAAAACCTTCCTTGTGGGCGAATCCTACACAGGGTGGGACTCCCCCCTTTCCCTTGATGGGGTGGCCGGCCCCCTATGGTGGAGTCCACCTGGGACTCCTCCTCCATTTGGCTGGCCGGCCAAGCTTGGTGGACCTTCCATGGTGATTTCTTCCGGACTTTTCTAGAACCTTCTAGAACCTTCCATAAATACACCGGATCATTTTCAAACTTAGAAAATGACTTCCTATATATGAATCTTATTCTCCGGACCATTCCGGACCTCCTCGTGATGTCCTGGATCCCATCCGAGACTCCGAACAAAACTTCGAACTCCATTCCATATTACATATCTACTTAAAACGACATCAAACCTTAAGTGTGTCACCCTACGGTTCGTGAACTATGCAGAAATGGTTGAGACTCTTCTCCGACCAATAACCAATAGTGGGATCTGGAGATCCATAATGGCTCCCACATATTCAACGATAACTTAGTGATCGATTGAACCATTTACATACGATACCGATTCCCTTTGTCTCGCGATATTTTACTTGTCCGAGGTTTGATCATCGGTATCTCCATACCTTGTTCAACCTCGTCTCCAACAAGTACTCTTTACTCGTACCGTGGTATGTCATCTCTTATGAACCATTCATATGCTTGCAAGCTAATCAGACGATATTCCACCGAGAGGGCCCAGAGTATATCTATCCGTCATCGGGATGGATAATATCCCACTCTTGATCCATATGCATTAACTCATACTTTCCGAATACCTAATCCCACCTTTATAACCACCCATTTACGCAGTGGCGTTTGATGTAATCAAAGTACCCTTCCGGTATAAGTGATTTACATGATCTCATGGTCGAAGGACTAGGTAACTATGTATCGGAAGCTTATAGCAAATTGAACTTAATGACGTGATCTTTATGCTACGCTTAATTGGGTGTGTCCATTACATCATCTATTATATACTAAAAGCAAAATAAAAGGTTTTAACAGAGACACCAGGTTAATCCACATCATCTAAATTAATTTTGATAGTTAGATCAAAAATATATGGCTGAGATTTTATGAGAGATTTGTACTTACGTAACATGTTGACACGATACATGTTAAGAAAATCACATCTCACAAACGGGGCGTACGTGACGTGGACTACTTTAATAAAGAAATATGTGTTATGGAAAGTTGTAACTGCTGGCCGTGTCGTTCAAAATGCATCTATGTAGAAGACTAGATATATTGTGCGGAACGTGATTGTTGCCTAAAAAATAGCCCTACCTAGATACGTTGGTTTACAAAATCAGCCTGCGACTACAAAATTTTTTTTGACATCTAAACTAGGTTGACGTAGCTATTTTTCTTGGAACGTGGTAGCTTGAAAGAAAACCTACTTAAAAAGTGGTGACAAAGGATATGGGTATTTCAGAAAAAGTTACAAAATGTTAACTGATAATACATATTTTCTCTGTTTTATATACTAAAAACAATATACGGATGTCTAACAAAGCTATCATGTTAAGCCACATGAATTAATTTTTTTATAATAGTTACATCTATATATAATTTGTGTTTAAGATTTAACAAGGGGCTGATAGCAGCGCAATGTCAATGCCACGTACGTAGATGAGCACTTCGGTCTCACACTATATTTGGTAGCAAATATGAAAAAGAAAGTAATAGAATATGTATTTTGATAGGAATCTAACTGCCTCTTTTATAAAAAATAAAATCTTAAAACAACACCCGTTAAAAAAGGAAAAGCTCCACATCACATATACACCCGTGATATCGTCAGATCCCTCCGGTAACTTCGACTACAACGATCCCGAAGAAGACAATGGAGCTGTTGGGACGGCCCGGGGTCGCCGGATGTGCTGTCGATGTTCTTCAGCAATCCAGGTTCGTGTCCGACGGCAACTTACTATCACAATCTTACGCTTTGCGGATGATAATAATCAACATATAAAATTTCCGAAGGGAGATAGGAGAAATCTACATAAGACAACATCGTGTTAGTACAACCCAAAACTTTATACTATGCTGATCATTGGTTTGTAAAATTAAAATGGCAAATTGTATATGTAACTGGTACTTTTAATCTGAGATACCTATTTATTGCAAGGTTTCGTTTTCCCATATTTTTCTTAGAAACATAATAGGTAATGCTACACTTACGGGAAAAACCTACGAAAATAGCTTACGAGATGACGTGGAAGAGCAACGTGGAAGCAATCTAATTATCTCATTCAGAAATTAAGGAAACTGCTAGCGCAATCATCTGAGCACGGCGCCGGCGCGCGAAGGCGGCCCTCCCAAGGGGCAGTGCGAGCACCGGCTATGGAAGCACATCCACGCGACGCTGCAGGCCATGCATGACAAGTTATCCCTCGAGTCTTCGCCGCACTCGACGAAGACGATAGCAGCGCCGGCGTTGCCGATGTCATGGGTGACGATGTACCGCCGAGCGCGGAGAACATTGCGCAGCTGCTGGAGGGCTGGATACGCCCAGGGATCGACGTCGTTCACGACGGAGACGACGCCCTGGCAGCCGAAGTGCTGCTGGTCTCTTGGGAGGGCGCGAGTCTCAGCGAGCTACGGCGGCGGCGGCATGGCCGGTGCGGCCGCGGGACAGATGCTCGAGGGCTTGACCGAGATGATTAAGCTGGCCGACGCCGGCGCCCCTCCAGCGTTCTCCACTCGTGCTCCCGTTGTAGTGTACGACTCGCCGTCGACCTGTAGTCGGAGAGAGAAGGGGCGGAAACGCCGGAGATCTGGGGATGATTGCTCGTTAGCTAGAGAGGAGCCTAGGATCGTGGCTTCCACGTCGGAACCACGTCAGCCCGTAGATTTTTGCCCGTAAGAGATTTTTCGTAGGTGTAGCATTATTGAACATAATATGTTAATATACAAAATAGTGCTCAAAGGTATACGAGTAACAAGTATATGGAGGTTTAAAGAATTGTTTATTTTGCAACAAAAGATATGGATATGAGAAAAACATATTTTTATAATATAAATAGAAGCACTTAACATCGTTGTAACTACATAAATGTATGGTAAAAATATTATGCGGATGAAAAAGGAAGCCAACACATGCTTCCACATGTGCTACATATTTGATCTGCTAACTTCGAATATTATTGGCGGAGGTTAAACATTGTATGCTTACAAAAATATGTTACGGTACAGGCACAGACGTGATCGACACCAGTTGAACCGAACGAAGGAGTCCGATCGGACGCGTTGGCTGAACAGTAACAAGAAGTCAGGTTCCTACATGTGCACTTAGGCCAGCTATTTTATGTGTTTTTCCGTTTTTCCTATAGAGAGTAATCTTCAGCCGTGCATGTGCAAGTTTTGTTGGCCGGTCACCAGAGGCCATGAACAAAGCGGGATCCTCCATCTCCCTTGCGAGACTGCACTCGCGGGCGGCTTATGTGACTGAGCAGGATCGGACATGATTCCATGCACCGATCAGGTAGATGCATGCATGTCTTCATTTGATCAAGCCCCTTCGTATACAGCTAGCACTAGCATCTAGATGGACGCATGTCATGCAGATAAGAAATTTGTAGTCACTTGCATAAAACATAGACATGAATGCTGATCGTGGATGCATAAATCAGGATGATATGTCAAGATATTTAAGTATTCATGGGTACAGCGTAAGTTTTAAAAATTATGTATGTACAAATACAAACTAATTTCCCTCATAACACAACCTTTTTTATTCTTATTATATTAATCTGCGCGAATTCAATATTTTGTAATTTTGATCCTAAATGAATATATTTACAAAAATAAAAATATGTGGAATAATTTATCTGTACGTAATAATTGCTTTCATGCATAAATCACGGCCTTTGTTAAGCTTATCGTTTTAGATCTATGTGAATTCTACATTTTTCTATTTCTCCTGCAAATACTAATATGTTGAAGAGTCCGCCCTCGCATTTGCGAGGGCCACATTGCTAGTTCATCTAATGACATAACCTTGTTATTAATAACATCCAATGTTCATGATCATGAAACTATGATCATCTATTAATCAACAAGCTAGTTATACAAGAGGCTTACTAGGGACTCCTTGTTGTTTACATAACACACATGTATCAATGTTTCGGTTAATACAATTATAGCATGGTATACAAACATTTAACATAAACACAAAGATATATAATAACCACTTTATTATTGCCTCTTGGGCATATCTCCAACAGTTCTGCATCGACCGTCTTACCTACATCTTGCCACGATGGAAGTGAATAGAGGCGGGAGACGTGGAGATCTGAGTTCTGGGGTTGGTTCTTGAAGCTTCTTCTTGCAAAGTGCAACAACGATGGCAAGGTTGCGCCGATGCTTCATTAGGACAAGGTGGCACTTCTCGTCAACCTGATGCTCCAATGGATTTGCTTCCTCCAAGGAAGAGAGCCAAATCGGAGGACCTTCGTCAACTTTGGCGCGACACCACATATCGACATTGCTCCAACTGGTCTCGTCCCCGGTGGCGTGCTCAGCAACCACATCTTTGTGGTTCAGTCGCGGTGGTGGTGGAAAAGGACTTCATCTCGCTAGCTAGTTTTTCAAGGACTTGATCTCGTTCGCTAGCTCCCTCGACAAACCACTCGGGCTGCACCCCAGGGCGGATCTAGGGGCGACCCCCCATCGCGCTGCCAGTAAACCCCTACCGTGGCCGGGGCTAGCGGCAGTGGCGGGCCCAACCACCAAACGGTGGTCTGGGTTCGATTGTCGCCATGGAGGACTACACGGGCTAATGGGGCAGCAGCAAGAGGCGTGTCCGTGGCGAGGCGATCTGGGCACAGCCCTGGGTCAAGGGTGGAGGTGGTGGTTGCCACCGATGGCGCGCCGTGCCGGCGGCGGAGGTGCAGGGGGATGGGTTGGTATGGAAAACCCTAGTCCTCTCCGCGGTTTTCGCTTTCGATGGTGGAGGGCCGGCTGCGGGACTGCGGGGCGCTGTTGGCAGGTCTTCTTCGCCTAGTGTCTCCGGCTTTGCCTCGGTCGTCCCGGGATGGTCGACGCCGTTGGGGTCCGATCTGAATAAAGGAGGCAGTCTTCGGATTCTTCTCACACCAAGTTGAAGATCTGTCGGAGGCTTGTTCCCACTAGTCTAGATGACTTGTCGTGTTCCGGAAGGCCCTGCCGACAAAATTCATTGTGCAAATAATGCCTGAAGATTGCTGGATTGGGTGATTTCAGTCGTGCGCACCCATGTTTTTTATCTGGACGTTTGGTTTCTGAGGAAGCGCTTCGAAGCTCTGTTGGCTGTTAATATCATGGAGCTTGTTTTCTTTCCATGGTGCTACCAGAGAAAGTCAGGAAGCTGAGATCGGTGGACTAGCAAAGGTGGTCGGATCTTGGTTGTGAGGTGGAATTGGCTTGGTGCTTCGTGACTTGAAACAACGACTGTTATATGGGGACGACTGCACATGAGAAGTTCAGAGTCTTATCTTTCAGGGTGAAAATCCAAGGTCTGGCATTAATTGGTTGTACCTGGAAATATTCTTGTTGATAGTACTATTTTGAGTAAGAACGGCAATTTTATCCACTGATTATACCCACGGATTTCATGGGGAAGATATCCAATAACTCATGGGGCAGGCATGGATAGAGGTTTTGCCCCATGGATATCCTATAGATATCCGGCTGGCATGTGGGCCTCACATGTCAGTCAGACATATGATTTTATCTAGGCCTAGCTGCCCTTCTCTTGAGTCCATAATCACCAATGGCCCGCTAAGTCACGTAACCCCCGATTACCACCTCTTTCATGGCCTCCCCCTCTGACTCCCTCGCACACTTCGAGGAAAGGCTTGGTCGGCGGCCCTCCCTTTCACCTCTCCAGCAGTCCGACTCTAGTCCGCCTAGTAGATGCACCGGCGGGCAGTGGGTTTGCTCGCATCCCATCTCCCTTCGTCCTCATCCTATTCATTGCTCACATAATTATAGTTGAAATGATACAGAAATATTGTCGAAATGCTAATAAATGATGCTCTAATATTTTATGTTTATGTACATAGTGCATAAACATATGGATATCCATGGATATCCGGATATATGGTGGATTTGGATTTGGAGCGACAACCATGCCCATGGATAGTTTCGTGGGCGGGGCAGAGCGAGGCTGGCGGATTTGGGTATGGATCTGGTTTTGGTATATCCGTCCAAACCCGCTCCATTGCCATCCTTAATTTTGAGAGTGTGGACTTTCTTCACGGTGAAAACCTAAGATCTATGATCGAGCGAAGACATCGTTTGTGCACTGTTTCCTTCTTAGAGGCGTCGCTTATGAAGAAGTTGATCTTCTGGTGGTCTTGGTGGTGTCAGTGTTGATGTTTCAAGTTATGGATATCTGTAGCGGGACTTTTTCTTTTTTATAATTTTCTCACTCTTTTGACTGTGTGCATCCTTTATGCTCCTAGGTCATTGATATTAATATATGCTCTTTATCGAAAAATTCTAAATGATAGAGGCCCACATGGCCATATGCGAGCTAGGTATGCAAAAAAGCTGCCCAGACTGCAATACCAAATACGAGCTATATGGTACTGAATTCAAAGTACTCCCTCCCTCTGTTCACTAATATAAAACTATTTAACTATTTTAAAATAAACTAGATACAGACTAAAATGATTGAACCTATACACTAAATCTAGAATAGATACAAATTAAATGAGTGAATCTATAAAAAGGCTTAAAATATTTATAAAAAAAGAACGGAGAAAATATTATGTAAACATGTAGTAATTAATTCCTGTGAAGAGTCAAGTTGCACAGTATGAACAAGCATTACTAAGAGCATCTCCAGCCGCGTACCCCAAAGGAATTTGGAGCGCGCCGGACAAAAAAAACGTTACCAGCCACGGCCCCAAAGCCTTTTTCTGTCTAGCACGGTCTAATACGGTGTCCGACACTCCAAGCCCATCCCCGCTACACAGGGGACGCTCTGGGCATGCCGGACACAATGAAAAGCGAGGAAGGCTCTCACCTGTCGGCGAGTATTTCCATAACCTTTGGTTCGCGCCTTTTATTTCTCGTCATGCCTTCCCTCCCATGCCTCCCACCTCTCCGCCACCGCTGGATTTGCCGGCCGTTTCGACGGCTGATCTCTTCTGAGAGTCGGCACCGTCGTCGTGGCTGGCTCTCTCGCCGACCTTTTCGCTGCTGCCACTTCGCCTGCGCGGCCCAGAACGCGGCGTGAAAACCGCCCCACCTCCGCGAACACAAGGTGTTCGACGACTTATCAGGTAGGCGCGTTTGGCCGCTGTTCATTGTCTAGTTTGCTGCATCGCAATTTTAACCATTAATTTGCTTCAGACATGGATAGCGATGATGAGATGCTTGTCTGACTGCTGGAGGACAAGCAAGCCTTCGACGATGACATTCGGGAGCATTTGTTGATCATCGCGTCCCTCCAGGACATGATTGACGCGGATGCGGAGAAGCAGAAGAGGCCACGCCGCGGAGGATCAAAGCCGGGGAGAAAGAAGTTGAAGCGCCGGCAGATGATGGAGGGGCATACCATGCTGCACAACGACTACTTCGCAGATCAGACAACACATGCCGACAATTTTTGGCGCTGGTATAGGATGAGCAAGGGTTTGTTCATGAATATCCACCACGGTGTTCGAGAGTTCGACCCATACTTCAACCTCAAGCACAACACTGTAGGCGTTGCCGGATTCCCGTTAATTCAGAAGTGCACCGCCGCCATGAGAACGCTTGCATACAAAGCACCTGCTGATACACATGACGACTACCTTCACATGAGTGAGTCTACTGCCATTAAGTGCATGTACAGGTTTTGCCGAGCTGTGGTGGAACAGTTTGGCAAATACTACTTGAGAGTGCCAACTGAAGAAGAGACTGCAAGGATCATGGCACAAAATGTTGCCAGAGGATTCCCTGAAATGCTTGAAAGCATTGATTGCATGCATTGGTCATGGAAGAACTGCCCGTTTGCCTGACAAGGTATATACAAAGGGTGTCATGGATATTGCAGTGTGGTGCTTGAAGGTGTGGCAGATTATGACATGTGGATTTGACATTCTTTCTTTGACAATGACATCAACGTGTTGCAGCAGTCTCCGGTGTTCAGCAAACTAGTGGAAGGGCTTGCTCCACCATGCAACTATGAGATCAATGGCCACGAATATACCGAAGGCTATTGTCTAGTCGATGGTATATATCCAAAATGGACCACTTTTGTCAAAACAATCTCGGCTCCATCAGATCAGAAAAATTGCCACTTTGCTTCGCGACAGGAGTCTTGCAGGAAGGATGTCGAGCGGGCATTTGGTGTGCTTCAAGCTTAATTTGCAATTGTTCGGTACCCTGCTCTAAGCTGGTCTCACGACCAAATGTGGGAGGTGATGCAGACTTGTGTGATCATGCACAACTTGATTATCCAGGATGACCGCAAGAATCGTGCCAGGACACATGTTGGTCCCAATGAGTGTCAGGGCCCTCTTACGGAGTTTGATCATGAGTTGCCTGAAGATTTTACTGATTTCCTCGTCATGCACGCAGCGAGCAACTTCAAAATAATCTCGTTGAGCATATATGGAGGATCAAAGGATTATCAGCAATGCCGCGGCACCTTGATCTAGCCCCATTTATTACATTTGTTTAGTTGTTTATTGTTTGTTGTATTTTAATTTGAAAACAATCTCAGCAAACATATTTATTTGTATGTTATATGGTTGTGTTTTCGAAAACCCTATAAAAAAAGTTTAGAGGTGGCGTTTGGGGATGTGACTGGGGAGCGACGTCCCCCAAACGCGGCACGAACAAAACATGTCGCTTAAACGCTCGATCCGGCGTCGTTTGGGAATGCTTCGGGAACACGGCCGAAGATACACTAACCCAGCATAAGAAAAGAAACTGCCAACTGACAATGGCGACGGGCGCTACGAGTTAATATTCCAAAGTGTCAATGATCGCTTGGAAATAGTAACCCACCAGGATCCTCGTTCTAGTTTTCAACACTTGAGTTGACTTCATTGCAATGGATTTCCACAAGTAAAGTTAAAAAACATTTTTTGCAGGTAAAAAGAGAAACTCATAATTACCCTTTGTTCATAAAAACAATAGAGCTTACAATGTCCTTGATTTACTTGGGTTGAAGTTTTCTCCATGTTTAGGAGGGGTGTGTGGGTGTGCTGCTGTATACTCCAAGCCATTTGAGCACAAATGGTCTTTGGATTTCTTGTAGTCGAGCTTCTACCTTCTATAAAGATAAGGCACATTATCGCCCTCTCAAAAAAAAAAGCTTTCTTCGTGTTAGCATCATGCACAAAAAGCTACCAACTGCACTGCATGAATTAACATTTCCAAGTGTCAATTGTCTGAAGTCAACGGAAGGTATGCCGGTTTAGCAGAGGAATTAGGGCAGAGCATTCTGGACAATGACACGCCAGCATGTCCCTGTCATGATCCTAGTCTGAATTTCCACGAGCAAGCAAGCATGGACATCACTGTCACTCTCCCTAGTGTTGGATTGACTAATCAACACACTGAGACTACTAAACACTGTGATTGAGTACTTAGTTCAGAATGCATTAGGCGTGTCTGACAGGACGACTCATAAATTAAAAGCGACTTTCACAATGCCTGCACTGATGAAGCCGACATTTGTCCCATGAGACCTTGGATTTGGCCATTAGTTTCGATCGGCGGTACGTACCCGGAGGGATCAGGATATCCAATTCGATGATGTACAGGGGAAACACTGTGCTTATGGTACCTCTGTGGATTAATACCGTAATGCTGTTTCTTTCTGAAGTCACTTTTGCTATTTTCCACCATGCCGTTTCATAATTCTTGTTGCGAGCACGACATGGAATAAAGTTGCCCACCGGCACTGGACCATGAGAAAACTCCCAAGACACTTTGTCTCGTTGCTTCGTTCACTCTCACGCCAGCTCCCAACGTAAGCACCACTGCACCAGCACGATCTACTCTCAGCCAATTGGCGATTTACACAAAAATAACCATTTTCTGAAACTATAGCACAAACTGACCCTCCGGGAAACTATTTCATCTAACCCTTTTGTGTGGCGCCCCTCCCATGGGCGCCACACATGGCAGTGTGGCGCCCGTGCCTGCGGCGCCACTGACCTAGCCGACGTGGCGCCCTCGACGCTGCGCTGGTGCGACGATCCGACGTGGCAGCATGTGTGGCGCCGCTCCCATCGGCGCCACACATGCACTTGTAATTGCCCAAAACATACTGTAAGACAAAGCGGCTGGGACTTAGCCGTTTTGGCGAGGCTCTATATGTGGCGCCGATGCCACGGGTGTGGCGCCGATGCCGCCGGCGCCACATATAGAGCCTCGCCAAAACGGCTAAGGACCAAGCGTCCGGAGCCCCTGGAACTTTTCGACATATAAATCAACATATGTGGCGCCGACGCCATGGGCGCCACACAGTGCAGTGTGGCGCCAGTGGCATGGGCGCCACAGGTTGACAACAATAGCAATTTCAATAGCAATTTTCAACGCAACAATAGCAATTTCAATAGCAATTTTCAACACAACAAATTCTCGACATAGCAATTTTCAACACAACAATAGCAATTTCAATAGCAATTTTCAACACAACAATAGCAATTTCAATAGCAATTTTCAACACAATAGCATTTTTCGACATATAAATTCAATAGCAATTTTCAACACAACAATAGCAATTTCAATAGCAATTTCATACACATAGAACATACAGATAGCACACATCATAGATCACATCGTAGCACATAGATTCAAACAACACGTAGCAATAGAGACACGGTTCGAAATGACATAGGATTCACAACACGATACTTATGAAGATTCACAACACTAGCAAATGCATCTATCCTCCGCGACGTCCCCTCCTCGCGGGCTGCTTCCGGACGGCCAACCTTTTCGTCCGCTGCCGTGGCTGTTGCTACTGCTCCTCCTGCTCCTGCTCCTCCTCCTCTGAAGATAACGGTCGCTTCTTCAGAAGAGGATGTAGCCGCAATTTCGGTGTCGCGGCAACCTAGCAAGTTGGCTAACCGCCGCATCTTTCGTGCAGTGTTCTGCGTCGTGGAAGTCATAGTTACAAAGGCACCCGAACACAGTAGCTCATATTGAATGTTGGTGACCATACCTTAATGAAATGCCGCATCGGTCCGATAGGCTTGTCATCTGTATGGCTCTGATCCCAAACAATCTCGCACTCCTGAGCTGTTTTTTGGATCTCGAACCGCTGCGACAAACATATTATACAAATTTTGAGCGATCACATGCCAATGTAGATGATGTACTAGCTAACGAGAGAATACATTACCACGAAGTTCAGCTCGGAAGCAATAGAAGTCGATCTTCCTCTGCGAGCAAAGGTGTCGTGCTGGCTTTGCGCAACCTCATCGAACTCGATGGGGTCGTACAAGATGTCGTCTTCATACGCGGGTTTCACTAACTCGATACGTGTGCTTTCATGAAACCATTGGAGATAGTTGTTGAAAGCGGCCAAGTCGTGGGGGACAATCTCCACATGGCCAGCATTCCGTACCGCTTCCAAACAGTGTTGGAACGCTGTGACGTGGCCTCTATGATGGTCAGGCCAATTTGTGATCTTCCTCTGCCGCTGCCTATCAAGCCTGCAGGAATCAAGAAGTTAGATTCTATCTCTTCAATCAACAAGCTTCCATCGCATGATTCAAGAAATTTAGCTATGAAGCGCCTGGTCCGTATCTTGCCACTGAGGTGGGCACTCCTGATACAGCCCAAACTGCCTCATCACTCTGTGCGGCTGGTGGTACTCAACAAGCCACATGCATATGAGTGGGCAGCGCATACGCCAGAAACGCGCCTCCTCAAGGCACTTGGGGTTGAGGTCAGCCATCCCCGCGCCAATATGGTAGTAGGTACCATATGGCTCCCAATCCACCTGCAGCATTCAAATATTTCAGAATTTATGAACTCGGATTGCAAAAGAGTGATGGTTTCAATCGGTTACCTGCTCAGCGGTAAGAGTGTCCAACTCCTCAGTGTAGTGCCTGTACATCATCTTTGGATCGCTCGTCATCTCCGAGACATTGTCCCAAAGAAATGCCCAAGTCGGCTCCCGATCAGGGTTGTTCCGTAATGAGGCCATGGTCTCTCTGTGAGTACCCTGGGCCGCCCAACTGATAGGCGGTCCCAGCTCCATACGGAAAGTAGGAGCAAGCATCCACCAATACCGCCACTCCCAGTCCTGCGACAAGCTTCGTCCAACTGCGAAAATAAGACATTTGGTTAGAGGTAGAGGTAGGCAACCTACTATAGAAGAATAGTACATACAACAAATCATCACCTGTCGGTAGAGGTAGGCAAGTGCCGCTGTTCCCCAACTCCACCGGCGCTCCAACACCGTAAGCGCCTTGAGCCAACACCAATGGGCCAACTTTCCACCACTGTCAGCAAAGAGAGTCCTCGATATCATGTACCACAAGTACACTCGGGTGTACGTCCTGATAGTGTCCTCGTTGGCCCCTTCCGGCGGAGGTTGTCCAAAGTTAAGCCTAATCCAAGCGAAAGGTGCGCCGGCGGGAGCTCTCTCCTTTTGAGTTGCTGGCGGCGGAGGAGCCATGCCAATAAGGTCCTCCATCTGTCTGCGCCACCCATCAGAAGCTGTGTTCATACGCAGTGGCTCGCGCTGAATAGGAAGTCCAAGTATCATTGAGACATCCTGTAGAGTAGGGGTCATCTCGCCGGCCCTCAAGTGGAAGGTGTGCGTCTCCGGCCTCCACCGGTCGACAAGGGCGGTGAGTGCCGCGGCGTTCATGTTCGCCCCCCCCGGGCTTACAAGCGTGATGAACGGGAGTAGACCGGTGGGCTGGATGAACTCCGTGTACCTCTCGTCATACGCCATATCCACTGTGCCATGGTAACGAATCTTCAAAGGTTGAAGATCCGTTCTCTTCTCCGTCATATGAAAAGCCCGGTGATCCCTGTCATACTCTTGATCTATAAGCCACACCATCCTACATGTTTACACAAATACACCATATTATGAGCCATTCCTAACAAATATGAGCAACACATACATGAGAATATATCCAAATAAGGCATGACACATACATCACATACATACATATACATACATATCTAGGGATAAAAAACCATATTATGAGCCATTCCTAACAAATATGAGTTATTCCATCACAAATAATAGGCATATGTAACAAATTTGAATGCATTTGCTAGGCAAATATTAGACATTTCAACACATACATACATAGGGTTTCAACACATACATGTAAAATTTCATTCAACACATCTAGGGTTCCTACATATCTAGGGTTCCTACACATACACATTCAACACATACATAGCCATTTCAACACATACATAGCCATTTCAAATCTAGTTTCCATGTCTAGAGTTCATGTACAAATCTAGCAAGATCTATGAAATTAGTGGATGAATGTGAGGGATTCGAAGGGGATTACCTTGAGGAATGGATGGGGAAGAGATTGGCCGGTTAGATCTGACGAATTTGTGGCCGATTTGTTGGGGGGAGAGGGGGGGAGGAGGAGGAACCGCCGGCCGCCTTGGAGTCTTGAAGAAACAGAGAAGAAGAAGAGGGTCGGGCTGGGGGCGGGCGCGGGCGCCACACTTAAGTGGATGTGTGGCGCCCGTGGCGTCGGCGCCACACTGTGAAGTGTGGCGCCCGTGGCATCGGCGCCACACATAGAGGCTCGCCAAACGGCTAAGTCCCAGACGTTTTGTCTTACAGTATGTTTTGGGCAATTACAAGTGCATGTGTGGCGCCGATGGGAGCGGCGCCACACATGCTGCCACATCGGATCGTCGCACCAGCTCAGCGTCGAGTGCGCCACGTCGGCTAGGATAGTGGCGCCGCAGGTTCGGGTGCCACACTGCCATGTGTGGCGCTCATGGGAGAGGCGCCACACAAAAGGGTTAGATGGGTGAAATAGTTTCACCAGATGGTCAGTCTGTGCTATAGTTGCAACAAAGGGTTATTTTTGTGTAAATCGCCCAGCCAATTGTTTGCTTTTGGTTACCAAACTAGTGGAACCAAACCACATATTTTCATACTACATTACTACATCACCCTCACAGCCAACAAATTTGACCGGCAGAGAGAAGACTTTTGGAACAATCTACTCACGAGAGAACATAAATTGATTTACCATCTTATTTGTTGTCACTCCAAGCACAGACGACCTCGACAGCCTCACCTCTGAGCTCATCCATGTGACGAAAAACTCTACTCAGCAACCACATGGTCTCCTTTGTTTAACAGCCAAACCGAAGCTTGCCAAATCTTCTCTTGGATTCTCATAAACAGCGGCAGACGACTGTACTCTCATAAACAGCGGATCACAATTTCTTCACGTCCTCCGCGACACACGGATAACGATAACCTACAGGATAATATGACGCCGATGATTGCGTCCGCGAAGCTTGCGATCTTGGGCAAATTCAGAGACGTCACCGGCCACCCCCAAATTCTTCTCTGCCTCCGTGGCCTTCATGTGAACCAATGATTTGCGCATTTTTATTTTTTTTTTACCATGGCCGGCGCCGGTCAGTCAAAGTGACCAAGTGGATGGAGAAATCAAGGGCCAAAGCTCAAAGGCATCACAGAATCAAAAGGTTAAAGCCTGGTTGGTGCTTGCAGCTGCCTGCGAAAGTCCCCGGGTATCCTCCTTGGGTCACGAGGCCTTTCATCTTTGTGCGTTAGATCATCATCACATGCACCGCACCTCCTCCAGGCTACTTTGTATAACTGTGTGTGTAAAGTTTGTGATTCACGGTGACTTCCTCACCCATCTGGAAGATCGATCGTACTTGGCACATGATTATCCATCATGCAAAGAAATGTAATAAGTAGGAAACATGTAAGGACCAGGAGGTTGAACAGAAACTACAAGCGAGAAAAAGTGCTGACCTGATCTATAGATGGTGGAGTTCTAGATGACTTTGCATGAAGAACAGAGATAGTGGCGCAAGAATCCTGAGGAAACTTGATGATGGTTTCCGATCTCGAAGGCAGCCCTACAACATCCACAAAGGGGAAGATTCCATGGTAGCTTAAAAGTAATCATTTCGATAAGCCACTCAAGATGCGTTTATCAGGTTGCCGGTTACACTGCACTATATGCACCCGATGCTACTAACCCTACAGCACTGCAGGTGTCAGCTGTTCATTGGTTTATCTACACCCTTTTTCGCTTTGGCACTATGTTTACTTTGGAAGAGAGCTTCTGCATCACTGAATTAATAACATCAGTGACAAGACTTAGTGCAGAATCAACAGAAAAGGCGACACAAATATTTGACATTGCACGTACAGTTTATTCCAACCGGCC
The DNA here is from genome assembly GCF_022539505.1 of Lolium rigidum. Taxonomy (NCBI): domain Eukaryota; kingdom Viridiplantae; phylum Streptophyta; class Magnoliopsida; order Poales; family Poaceae; genus Lolium; species Lolium rigidum. The sequence continues at coordinate 309,409,482 of NC_061508.1, forward strand.
CAACTCACATTCTGTCTCATTAAGCCCGAGTACAGGCAACCTTGTCCCAGTCGCCAGTTCATCAGATGCCTCTTGGGTTATTTATTCATTTCCATTATGCATCTGTTGAATCAGGTACTTAAGGAAATTAAAATCCTAACTACCAGTACCTGCTTCAACACTATCCAGATACCCCTATAGCCTCTTCAAGCTCTTCTTCCTGGCATCGACCTTCTTCTTTTCAACTGAAATTTTGACACCAAGCAGGCCGTCCTTCTTGTGTATTGCTGAGCCTCCTACTGCAGGATCAGAAGGGGCAGCATTCTGATCATGCAAGCATAGAACTTTGGTTGAGGTAGACGTAGATGACAGTGTTGGAGCCAATGGTGGGTTCTTGCTCACAACAATTTTATTACTCTGACCCACATTTAGAGATGTGGTTGACTCACAGATAGCTCCGGTCTTGGCCTTATTTTTATGTTTATGTGCATGAATGCCCGTGTATAGCCTGCACATGGAGCACGATGACTAGTTAGAGCTCTATGTGACCTGATTTGGTAGAAATGGTAGCCATGAGATTCATGGCCATGTGCTAAAATCGCTTTGGGATACATAATCCTAATACTTCAGTTTTGTCAAGAAAAGATCTGTGAGCATCATTCCAGGTTTAAAAATAAAGAGTTGAATGTTGACCTTGCAAGGCATGCATACTCCTCATAGTTTTCAAGTAGCATCTTTCCAGCTTGTTCATTGAAGGCAGATTTGGGGATTTTTTTTTTATGAAACGGAGGCAAAATCTTTGCCTCATTCTATTAATTAAGGAGAAGTTTTTGGACAAGATAGTCCTTACAAAACGGTACAACCAACGGATTACTCTCCCGGCAAAATTTCCCCTACATATTCGGGGAATGGTTCGATCAGAAGGCACCTCACTACCTATGAGACATGATAACAAGGAACCCATAATTAGTCTCCCACATGCTGTGAGAGCGGACAAAACCTATTCCTAATCCCTAGCTATCATGCGGTCATTTTAAATCACAAACCAGCAACTGCTTGCAAGAGATCATGTGTAGATCTCAATACTCCATAGAATAGTGGCTGAGTGTGCGGCAATTTGAGCTTACTAGCAGAACATGCCTTAATCCAAGACTAGGGCTCCAATCCTTCTTCAATGTGTTCACACATATCTCACCACTAGTTGCTATGTTTGGAATGAATATTTTTGTCAAGAAGAATCCTTCAAATCAATGGAGAATGTAGACATTCAATGTGAGGATTAATTTCAAGAAATAACTGCAGTACCGACAAGGATGATTCAAAAGTTCAACAAGCTCATTCGCAACTTCCTGTGGACGCCGGATGAAGAAGCAAAAGGTGGCAAGTGTCTGGTTAGCTGGAAAAAGATCTGCTCTCCGAAGTGCTATGGTGGGCTGGTTGTCAAGGATCTGTTGGCTTTCAGCAGGGCGCTACGCCTTCAATGGTAATGGTACCGTTGGGCGGAGGAAGATCGGACGTGGAAGGGCACTGCAACACCGTGTGATGTCTCTGACAAACAGCTTTTTGCAGCTTGCACAACCATCTTACTTGGGAACGGAGAAATTGCCCAAGTTTTGGTCTGACCATTGGCTCCAGGGACAAGCCCCATCGTCCATCGCGCCATTGCTTCCTGTCCTTGCGACGCGGAAGAACCTGACAGTTAAGGAGGGTCTTACAAATCGAAGATGGATGAAAAAGGTTTGCATCGCATCCAGAGCGCAGAGCAGCTGGAGCAGTTCATCAAGCTATGGGAAACAATTCAGACTGTGCAACTTAATGAGAATTGTGATTCCATTGTGTGGAATCTTACAACAGCTCAGCGGTACTTGGCTTGCTCTGCTTACAACTCCCAATTCTATAGCAGGATAAATCAACCAGGCTTGGAGAGTGCATGGCATATCCACGCGGAGGGAAAGGTGAAGTTTTTCTTTTGGCTTCTCCTCCGCAACTGGACGGCTGACCGTCTCAAGGATAGAGGATGGCCTCATGACGATGTGTGTAGCCTTTGTGATCAGGAGCTGGAGTCCGCGCAGCATCTAGCATTGCATTGCCCTTTCTCCAAAGAGGTGTGGGCCAAGTTCCAGAGCTCCAATCCTGATGCTGTTCAGTGAATAATTGATACGGCTTCAATCCCTGCTTGGTGGGATGAATCTAGACGAGGCAAGAAGGATGATCAAAGGAGGAAAGACGTCTCATTTACAGTCTACACAATTTGGCACATCTGGAGGAGCGTGGGCGCATAATTCTTCAGAAGGAGTCGTTGGCTGCATCTGTCGCAAACTTGATTAGATCAGACCTGGAGCTCCTCGAGTTAGCTAGGGGTTGAGTTGTATAGTAAGGTTTGGTGTACTCTGCGAGTCCTTTGCATGTGGTGACAAGTGTAAATTTGAGCCAGCTGCTCTTTTGAGCCAGCTTCATATAAATTTAGTTCCCCCTTCTTTAATGCATAAGCAGAGCTCCTGCTGTTCACCATAAAAAAAACTGCAGTACAGACAATTGAGAAGTTCCCAAAGATAGTTTGGGGGAGAGTGAGGGAAGTCGTGACAGAACAATAGCTTCATTCGGAATACCCCATTCTCATATGGAGTTCCAGCTGCATCATGTCAAGATTCAGACTTATAGGCCACAATATTAAAGTTTGCAATAGGGAAAGGAAAAAAGGAACTCAGACACTTGAGGTTCTGTAAGAAAATGCACTAGCGAAATGAAAAAAGATTCATCGATACTTAACCCTAAGCAAATAATGTGCTAGAAAACCGTCGAATAGCAAAAGACAGCATTACATGCACAACTAAAAGAGAGATCAGCCGGGCCACACGGATATGTTAATTCAACAGTGCACACCCAAAATAATGGAAGATGAAAACAAAAGTTACTCTTGATAGAATCTCACCAGGGCCCTCAATATCAGCACAAATGGTGGTGAAGTCATCATCATTAACAATAACTTTAATACCTTCTGTAGGCGATTCATCAAGATTTTTGAATTCTTTAGCCAATTGCTGATGACATTTGGTGGGAGGTTCTCCTTGATCGCCTTTGAATGAACATACCATCAGAATCATTAAAGACGAAAAAACAATCTTTTACAGGTTTAAAACTTTCTGGTACTTACCATGAAAGCAAAAAGAGCAGACGGCTCTAAAACACTACCGTGCTCCGAGGTTAACTGCACTTATGATTTTACGTGTTCCAGAATAGCACCTTTAAGAGATTATGTATTATTGAAACAATATCAAATAAAAACAATCTAGCAGTAACTATGTCTGTAATTTAAGAAATTGAGTACAATACTTTTCTGAAAAAAAATTATAGTGGGGGAAATGCAATATGTCAGTACTACACGGTTTCAAGTTTCACTAATACAATCGCTGTTGCAAGGATGTGCGTAAGTTTAAAAAATATCATATCTAGTAATATGCAACATGTGACTAACCTCTACAAGTGTAGGTGGTAACTTAATGATGCTAAGCATTCCTGCAACATGAGTTATGCATGAGTATGGAAACCAGAAAAGTTTTGGAATTAACACTGACAGACATGCTCGCTCGTCAGTAGTCACTGCTACAGGTACACTCCGGGGCTGGGTACACTCCATCCAGGAGCCTGTGTGAACAAATTCACAGACCCCAGATAAGCTGTACAAGCATAACACTGACAGACATGGCTATTTTTCCTACATAAACGAAATACATTCAGATGGATTCTTCTGCTAGGACCGACCAATACATAGCGCGCGGGTGAAGGAATCTGAGAGTAGCCGGGCCCCAAAACGGAAGAAACCGATTGCTCACCTAATGCCGACGCTGCGCAGGCGGCGAACACACCGCTCGCGCGCCTCCGCCCCCCGGTGGCCCGGAGAAGAGATCGAGCCGGCCGGCAGGCAGGCGCTTCCTTCGGGATCGTCAGCGGCGAGGAGGAAAATGTGAGGGAGACGCACTGCAGGAGTAGATGCTGCGACGGCGGGGAGGGGACGGCCGGCGCCAGTCGGAGTCGCGGAGGCGCGCTGGAGCGTAGGACGGTAGGAGAGGCAGCAGTATGACAATTTGCAGAATCGGGACTGAAATGATGGAATCCACATAGGAGACAGGCGACGAGACCGTTGCGTTCTGTTGGCGGCCCCCTCGCAAGCACGGCCCAGAAGGCTGAGCTTTTGGACAGATTGTGATCCAGTTAAGCTACAGCCCGGCCCGGCCCAGTTCAGCCGCCGACTCACTAAGGCCTTGTTTGCTTGTTTGGTACTAGAGATTTAGCGGGATTAGCGGGGATAATCCGCTCCAAACTTTAAATCCCCACTTATTCCCAATGCATGTTTGGTGCTAGAGTATGAGAGAGTTTAATCCCCACTTTTTCTCCAAATTTTAGTGTAATTTTTTCAATCCCCAATACTCTACCCCTACCTAGTGGATTGTGGATGGGGTTTTGTGGGGATTGAGTGACAGTAGTGATTCACCCAATACTCTAGAGTATTATCCCCACTAATCCCCACTGAAACACTAGTACCAAACAAGGCCTAAGAGTTGGAATCGTTTCCCGTGATATCCTGCAGATTACAAATCGGCCTCCGGGAGGATCGCTTTTGTTCGCAGCTCGCGTCCACCACGTACGTACACGATGTCCGATGGCGACCGCCTCTCGGATCTCCCCGACGATCTCCTCCTGCGCGTCCTCTACTTCGCCCCCGCAAGGGAGGGCGCCTCCACCGGCGCGCTCTCCAAGCGGTGGCGCGGGCTCTGGCGATCCTCGGGCATCCTCAACCTCGATGCACGCCTCGCGGGCGAGGACCACTAGGACGAAGATTCAGTGACTGGAGTACATCAAGTCACGCCGTGCCTGGACCTTCCATCTGCCCCACATTCTCGATCCAGCGGTTACAATCAAGCGATTCTAAAACTTTGCCGAATTTGTCTTTTTTACTGTGCCTAAAATATAAAATATTTTTCATTGAAACTTTTTCGTACTTACAACATAGTTCGTTGGCAACATGTACATTTTACCACCAAAAATAGCTGAGTTCATGCGAGCCAAGGTACATGCAGACTACCAAACGCGGCCTTTGCATATCGCGATGTATGGATGTTCAAATTGAACGCGACCCGCGTGCCTCCCGTTGGTGAGGGGCCATGATCCGTGATGCCTCCGAGTCCACTAAAAGCATCGCATGGTGCAGCATGTCCTCACACGGAGGAAAGAGGAAAAAGAAAAGAAAATGGAACGCTGCATTCCAACCCCACCATGAGTCAGTCAGCGAAGAAGAAACAACCGAAAGTCGCATCGCATGCCCCCAAAAGCCAGTTTCCTTGCTTGCAGGACGGGAGAAAGAATGAGCGGTGACAAAGAACCCGCCAAAACCACGACCGACCAGCGGAGCTAGGCAGTTCGAGCGGGACGAGGTTTCGTGGCCAGGGATGGCTCTACGCGATCCAGACCCCACGCCGTCGATCGACACCGTGATGGAGACCGATCGTCAACCCCAACGAGCGGCTCACGGCCCCGCCGTATGCTCGCGATCCCGGCGATCAACCACGCGCGGCCACTTGTGCGAGTGCGTTCCCAGGTGTCGCCCGCGCAGCGGAGGACGAGCACACATGGCCATGCTCGATGTACTACGTCCTTGTGCAGGACGGCCTCGCTCCGTCCACGTCCGACCTTCCTTGCCCAAGGAGAAGAGCTCGTTGTGGTTGTGGGCTTCGACTCGCGTCCGTCGTCTTGCATCCATGGCCACGCAAACCTTCACGTCTAAGATACGGGAGAGCACCACACCACACACTGCGACGACGGAAAAAGATCTCCTTCACAACAACTGACGAGCTCTCTCCACGCGCGCCCCACGTCGGGCTCCATATCCTCGTCCTTAAATATGCGCCGAGACGAAGGGAACCACACCACGCTGCGTCGACCGTCACCGTCTACTCCGTCCTGAAACACCAGCACCTCACACCGTCTCTACGTGCCTTAGGAAATGGAAGCTGCGCTCGATGGGATGCGCTGCGCGCTGTGCGGCGCGGTGGCGCACGTGCACTGCGCCGCCGACGCGGCCTTCCTCTGCGCGCCCTGCGACGCCGACGTGCACGGCGCCAACTTCCTCGCCTCGCGCCACCGCCGCACGCGCGTCTCCGCGCCCAAGGGCAGCCACGACGACGTCGAGGACAACGTGTCCGCGACGTCGTCGACCTCCTGCCTGTCCACGGCCGACTCCGCGACGACGGCGGCCATGGCGCCGCAGCGAGGCCGGGTGACAAAGCCCAGGACGAAGCGTCGCGCGCGCGGCGATGCAGTGCTCGAGGTCTGGGCCAAGCGGATGGGCCTTGTCGCGCCGGGTGCGGCGCGCCGTGTCGCCTCAGCGGCCGCGCGCGCGCTCCAGGACAAGGCCGCGGCGCCACGCATGCCGCTACGCGTCGCCATGGCGGCCGCGCTCTGGCGGGAGGTGACGGCTAATGGCTCCCACGAGGCCACCGGCGACGCGCTCCGGCGTCTGGAGGCGTGCGCGCACGTGCCGGCAAGGCTTGTCCTCGCGGTGGGGCGAGCGGCCGCCCTGGACACCGAGGAGGGCTGGGGCGAGTGCGCGTGCGCGTGAGTCGTGAACAGGCACATGACTAATCACAAGGGTCAGCTTATTGCCTGTTCCTTCACATTTCTAGACTAGAGTAGAGACTAATTGTGGATCATGTCACGGGCAGCTAAGTGACCGTATTTCTAAGTAATTTAGTTGAAATGATTAGGCTTTTGAACTAATGATCGCTTCTTGCCGATAATTCACTCAAGAAAGATGAAACATTGGGGAAATGCACTTTGGCTCATAGGAGCATATGCTCCCATTATGTGAATCCACATTTTAAAGTGTCAAAAAATTCTAAACTAAATTTTTACATGTACATCTAGACATTTTATATTGGTACACAAGTTTTCAAAAAAAACTAAAAATAATTGTGGCTCCTGTAAAAAAGACAAGTTTTGATGCTATAACACGACTACGTACATGATATTTTTTTGTCTTTTTTGTACATGTCATATAAAATGTTGTTTCTCCACGAAAATTTGTGCACTAACATAGAATGTCAAGATGTACACCAACAAATTTATATCAGAATTTTTTAATATTTTTAAAATTGTTTTTTAATTATTTTATATAATGAGAGCATTTGCTCCTATGAGCCAAATTGCCACCTCCGAAACATTGTGGTTAGATAGAACTTAGAAAGGACGGAGAAGATTGCCCGTAAGTCTAGCATTATTGCCGCTTATCCTACATACCATGCCCGGAGAGCGGGAATGGGGGAAAATGGTGGCGTCGGATTTGGCGGCGAGGCATAGTGTAAATAGTTGGCGCCTTTCGGCGGGAGGTGATCAAGTTTTTCCCACATGATTTTTTCGGACACGGATGAGCTCTCGCTATCCCTCCCTCGCATGAGCTCGGCGTAAAATTCCCCTTGCGAGCGCGAGGAGTTGTTGGCTTGCCAGGAAAGGCCGAATCGAGCATGCATCCTCATACATGTTGGGTTAGTTTAAGTTTAAGAAATGTGTGTTGTAGAAAATAATTTCACTTTTCGCAAAAATAAAAAAATTCACCGCGGGCAACCAAACTCCTGATTTTTCTTCTCCGTAGATGTGAGAAATGACTCCACGAGAAACAAAACAGGTCCAAAAAAAATTATATGCAATGCATGCGACGTGGATGCGTAGTGAGTAACAAGAGAGTGAGAATGGCCAATCAATGATATGTGTCCCCCTCACCAAAATTTGAAGGGGTACGTGGTTTTCCCCTGTGTCATTTTTTAGCTCGCAAAAATCTATATCAAGACTTATATACCCTTATATAGATATACTATTTGTATTTAATGTTTTTACTGGTCGATATGGCCGATGGAATATTTTACTCATAGATGTTTGGTTTTTCAGCGTATACCATTGTTTGCACGTCTGACTACTGAATAATAGACTTAAACAGATCGTACGAGCTACTCTAGAGCTTGTACATACACATTTTTATTCACTTTTAATCATTATGTCCCTGGTAACGAAGAGGTACGAAGATATCTTAATCATTCACGTGTTTCAATTCACCAAAATGTGAAGGAAGGGGGCACTGAAGCAAAAGTGTACGTAAGCCATGATCTATACGGTGTGCACTAGCAACCAACAAAACACATTTGCATCGGGCGGTGCTATCACTTTCCCTTTCTTGTTCTCTATCCAAACGGATTTTGAGCAATCGTTTGCAACCGTGCTGTCGAAAAATGTGTCTATCTTCAGACCCGACGCATAATGTTCGACCCATTCATAATATGCGGCACATTTGAGTCTGCACGGACACTGCGCGCGACCGCTCGCTTCTCCCATGGACCCGCTGGAAGCGACCCTGGATCGATACGTTTTTTCAATCAGCGCAACTTTAAGCACAACAACTGCCAGGAAGGGCAATCGCCGGAATGGCAACCGCTCGACGCGTGAACCGCCGGAATGGAGTGCGGACTCATAAACTGCCGCCGAAGAGCAACCGCAACCCTCTTCGATTTCTGCGTCACCATTCATCCTCGCTCAATAAGACCCCTACGTCTGCGCATTCGGATACTTCAACCGGCCGCCGCCATTCATCTCTAACTGATGGCGCCATGAGCTACCTCTCTTTGCCGCGACATTGGTGGGATAGAACTTCCACGCCGAGCAGCTCTAGCTCCCCACCGACGATGGCCAGGAGGAGGAAGGGCACTCCGTCTCCGACGACGGCCAGGAGGAGGAGTGGGATGCCATCGCCGACAACTGGGCCATGTGGACATGGCTAGAGGCGGAGGAGGCGGCCGAGGAAGAGGCAGCGGCAAAGGAGGAAAGGGGCTATGCGAAGGCGAAGGCGGAGGCACAGCCAGCGTGCAAGAACGACGAGGAAGACACCAAGGACTACTTGTCGGAGGGGGACAAAAGCTTCTCGAACGCGTCGAACGCCACGAGCTCTTCCGAAGAGGTGACGAGCAGGAAGCGCCTCCGTGATGATGCCGAGCCGGGGCCCTCTAAGAAGAAGTAGGTTAGTTAAAAATTACTTTGAACATCTTTTTTTTGTAGTTTCTATTTAAATTTGTTTCAAATTTTTGCACTACTTTGATAATCATACATGGTAGTACAACGAACCGAAAATAACAAAAATCACAAAAGACACAAACAGAAACGCGAGCCAAAAAAGAGAGTTATTCAATACTGTATTAAATCTTGTAACTGTGAATTAGCGTTGTGAGATAGTATCATATATTTCACTTTATCAAATGAGATGTTGTGGTAGCTATTTGATGGTGCTTATCGTAACGTCGACTTCACACTGTTGGGGAACTCCAAGAGAAAGGTATGATGAGCAAAATAGCAAATTTTCCCTCAGTAAGAAACCAATGTTTAATCGACCAATAGGAGAAAGACGTGACTTCTGAAGATGTTGCTAGCTGACTAGTGGCAGAGCGCATTACCGGCTGATGGCGTGTATTTCACACGTTCGTTGGGCAACCCCAAGAGGAAGGTATGATGCGCACAGCAGCAAGTTTTCCCTCAGAAAGAAACCAAGGTTTATCGAACCAGGAGGAGCCAAGAAGCACGTTGAAGGTTGATGGCGGCAGGATATAGTGCGGTGCAACACCAGGGATTCCGGCGCCAACGTAGAACCTGCACAACACAACCAAAGTACTTTGCCCCAACGAAACAGTGAGGTTGTCAATCTCACCGGCTTGCTGTAACAAAGAGTTAACCGTATTGTGTGGAAGATGATTGTTTGCAGAAAACGAGTAGAACAAGTATTGCGATAGATTGTATTTCGAGTAAAGAGAATTGGACCGGGGTCCACAGTTCACTAGAGGTGTCTCTCCCATAAGACGAACAGCATGTTGGGTGAACAAATTACAGCTTGGGCAATTGACAAATAAAGAGGGCATGACCATGCACATACATATTATGATGAGTATTGTGAGATTTAATTGGGCATTACGACAAAGTACATAGACCGTCATCCAACCGCATCTATGCCTAAAAAGTCCACCTTCGAGGTTATCATCCGAACCCCTTCCGAGTATTAAGTTGCTAACAACGGACAATTGCATTAAGTATGGTGCGTAATGTAACTAGTGACTACATCCTTGAACATAGCACTAATGTTTTATCCCTAGTGGCAACAAGCACAACACAACCTTAGAACTTCTCGTCACTCGTCCCAGTGTCAATGCAGGCATGAACCCACTATCGAGCATAAGTACTCCCTCTTGGAGTTACAAGCATCTACTTGGCCAGAGCATCTACTAGTAACGGAGAGCATGCAAGATCATAAACAACACATAAGCATAACTTTGATAATCAACATAACAAGTATTCTCTATTCATCGGATCCCAACAAACGCAACATATAGAATTACAGATAGATGATCTTGATCATGTTAGGCAGCTCACAAGATCCGACAATGATAGCACAATGGGGAGAAGACAACCATCTAGCTACTGCTATGGACCCATAGTCCAGGGGTAGACTACTCACACATCACACCGGAGGCGACCATGGCGGCGTAGAGTCCTCCGGGGATGATTCCCCTCTCCGGCGGGGTGCCGGAGGCGATCTCTCGGATCCCCCGAGATGGGATCGGCGGCGGCGGCGTCTCCGGAAGGTTTTCCGTATCGTGGTTCTCCGTACCGGGGGTTTCGTCACGGAGACTTTTTATAGGCGGAAGGGCAGGTCAAGAGGCGGCACGGGGCCCCACACCACGGGGCCGCGCGGCCAAGGGGGCCGCGCCGCCCTATGGTGTGGCCCCTCCGTGGCCCCTCTTCGTCTCTCCTTCGGACTTCCGGAAGCTTCGTGAGAAAATAGGCCCCGGGCTTTGATTTCGTCCAATTCCGAGAATATTTCCTTACTAGGATTTCCGAAACCAAAAACAGCAGAACAACAGAATCGGCACTTCGGCATCTTGTTAATAGGTTAGTTCCGAGAAAATGCACGAATATGACATAAAGTGTGCATAAAACATGTAGATAACATCAATAATGTGGCATGGAACATAAGAAATTATCGATACGTCGGAGACGTATCAGCATCCCCAAGCTTAGTTCTGCTCGTCCCGAGCAGGTAAAACGATAACACAGATAATTACTGGAGTGACATGCCATCATAATCTTGATCATACTATTTGTAAAGCATATGTAGTGAATGCAGCGATCAAAACAATGTATATGACATGAGTAAACAAGTGAATCATATAGCAAAGACTTTTCATGAATGGCACTTCAAGACAAGCATCAATAATTCTTGCATAAGAGTTAACTCATAAAGCAATAATTCAAAGTAAAGATATTGAAGCAACACAAAAGAAGATTAAGTTTCAGCGGTTGCTTTCAACTTGTAACATGTATATCTCATGGATATTGTCAACATAGAGTAATATAATAATTGCAATAAGCAAATATGTAGGAATCAATGCACAATTCACACAAGTGTTTGCTTCTTGAGGTGGAGAGAAATAGGTGAACTGACTCAACATTGAAAGTAAAAGAATGGTCCTCCATAGAGGAAAGGCATCGATTGCTATATTTGTGCTAGAGCTTTGATTTTGAAAACATGAAACAATTTTGTCAACGGTAGTAATAAAGCATATGCATCATGTAAATTATATCTTATAAGTTGCAAGCCTCATGCATAGCGTACTAATAGTGCCCGCACCTTGTCCTAATTAGCTTGGACTACCGGGTCATCACAATGCATTGTTTTTACCAAGTGTCACAAAGGGGTACCTCTATGCCGCTCTGTACAAAGGTCTAAGGAGAAAGCTCGCATTGGATTTCTCGCTATTGATTATTCTTCAACTTAGACATCCATACCGGGACAACATAGACAACAGATAATGGACTCCTCTTTTATGCATAAGCATATAACAACAATTAATAATTTTCTCATTTGAGATTTGAGGATTGTTGTCCAAAACTGAAACTTCCACCATGGATCATGGCTTTAGTTAGCGGCCCAATGTTCTTCTCTAACATATGCATGCTTAACCATATGGTGGTAGATCTCTCTTACTTCGAGACAAGACGGACATGCATAGCAACTCACATGAAATTCAACAATGAATAGTTGATGGCGTCCCCGATGAACATGGTTATCGCACAACAAGCAACTTAATAAGAGATAAAGTGCATAATTACATATTCAATACCACAATAGTTTTTAAGCTATTTGTCCCATGAGCTATATATTGCAAAGGTGAATGATGGAATTTTAAAGGTATCACTCAAGCAATTTACTTTGGAATGGCGGAAAATACCATGTAGTATAGGTAGGTATGGTGGACACAAATGGCATAGTGGTTGGCTCAAGTATTTTGGATGCATGAGAAGTATTCCCTCTCGATACAAGGTTTAGGCTAGCAAGGCTTATTTGAAACAAACACAAGGATGAACCGGTGCAGCAAAACTCACATAAAAGACATATTAAAAACATTATAAGACTCTACACCGTCTTCCTTGTTGTTCAAACTCAATACTAGAAATTATCTAGACCTTAGAGAAACCAAATATGCAAACCAAATTTTAGCATGCTCTATGTATTTCTTCATTAATGGGTGCAAAGCATATGATGCAAGAGCTTAAACATGAGCACAACAATTGCCAAGTATCACATTACCCAAGACATTTATAGCAATTACTACATGTATCATTTTCCAATTCCAACCATATAACAATTTAACGAAGGAGAAACTTCGCCATGAATACTATGAGTAGAAACCAAGGGCATACTTGTCCATATGCTACAGCGGAGCGTGTCTCTCTCCCATAAAGTGAATGCTAGGATCCATTTTATTCAAACAAAACAAAAAACAAAAACAAACCGACGCTCCAAGCAAAAGCACATAAGATGTGATGGAATAAAAATATAGTTTCAGGGGAGGAACCTGATAATGTTGTCGATGAAGAAGGGGATGCCTTGGGCATCCCCAAGCTTAGACGCTTGAGTCTTCTTGATATATGCAGGGGTGAACCACCGGGTGCATCCCCAAGCTTAGAGCTTTCACTCTCCTTGATCATGTTGCATCATACTCCTCTCTTGATCCTTGAAAACTTCCTCCACACCAAACTCGAAACAACTCATTAGAGGGTTAGTGCACAATATAAATTGACATATTCAGAGGTGACACAATCATTCTTAACACTTCTGGACATTGCATAATGCTACTGGACATTAATGGATCAAAGAAATTCATCCAACATAGCAAAAGAGGCAATACGAAATAAAAGGCAGAATCTGTCAAAACAGAACAGTTCGTATTGACGAATTTTAAAATTGCACCAGACTTGCTCAAATGAAAATGCTCAAATTGAATGAAAGTTGCGTACATATCTGAGGATCATGCACGTAAATTGGCTTAATTTTCTGAGCTACCTACAGGGAGGTAGACTCAGATTCGTGACAGCAAAGAAATCTGGAACTGTGCAGTAATCCAAATCTAGTACTTACTTTTCTATCAACGGCTTAACTTGGCACAACAAAACACAAAACTAAGATAAGGAGAGGTTGCTACAGTAGTAAACAACTTCCAAGACACAAAATAAAAACAAAGTACTGTAGGTAAAAACATGGGTTGTCTCCCATAAGCGCTTTTCTTTAACGCCTTTCAGCTAGGCGCAGAAAGTGTGTATCAAGTATTATCAAGAGACGAAGTATCAACATCATAATTTGTTCTCATAATAGAGTCAAAAGGTACCTTCATTCTCTTTCTAGGGAAGTGTTCCATACCTTTCTTGAGAGGAAATTGATATTTTATATTACCTTCCTTCATATCAATAACGAGCACCAACAGTTCGAAGAAAAGGTCTTCCCAATATAACGGGACAAGATGCATTGCATTCAATATCCAAGACAACAAAATCAACGGGAACAAGGTTATTGTTAACGGTAATGCGAACATTATCAACTTTCCCCAAAGGTTTCTTTGTAGAATGATCGGCAAGATTAACATCCAAATAACAATTTTTCAGCGGTGGCAAGTCAAGCATATTATAAATTTTCTTAGGCATAACGAAATACTTGCACCAAGATCACATAAAGCATTACAATCAAAATCTTTAATCTTCATCTTAATGATGGGCTCCCAACCATCCTCTAACTTTTTAGGAATAGAGGCTTCGCGCTCTAGTTTCTCTTCTCTAGCTTTTATAAGAGCATTTGTAATATGATGTGTAAAAGCCAAATTTATAGCACTAGCATTAGGACTTTTAGCAAGTTTTTGCAAGAACTTTATAACTTCAGAGATGTGGCAATCATCAAAATTCAAACCATTATAATCTAAAGCAATGGGATCATCATCCCCAATGTTGGAAAAAATTTCAGCAGACTTTATCACAGACGGTTTCAGCAGTTTTAGCAGTTTCGAGCAGTTTTCGCGCTTTGCATTAGAAATGGAAACATTGCTAACACCAATTCTTTTATTAGTATTAGTAGGAGGTGCAGCAACATGTGTAGCATTAGCATTACTAGTGGTGGTAATAGTCCAAACTTTAGCTATATTCTTCTTTTTAGCTAGTTTTTCATTTTCTTCTCTATCCCACCTAGCACGCAGTTCAGCCATTAATCTTATATTCTCATTAATTCTAACTTGAATGGCGTTTGCTGTAGTAGTAATTTTATTATGATGATTCTCATTAGGCAAAACTTTTGATTTCAAAAGATCAACATCAGCAGCAAGACTATCGACTTTAGAAGCAAGTATATCAATTTTTCCAAGCTTTTCTTCAACAGATTTGTTAAAAGCAGTTTGTGTACTAATAAATTCTTTAAGCATGGCTTCAAGTCCAGGGGGTGAATTCCTATTATTGTTGTAAGAATTCCCATAAGAATTACCATAGCCGTTGCCATTATTATAAGGATATGGCCTATAGTTGTTACTAGAATTGTTCCGGTAAGCATTGTTGTTGAAATTATTATTTTTAATGAAGTTTACATCAACATGTTCTTCTTGTGCAACCAATGAAGCTAACGGAACATTATTAGGATCAATATTAGTCCTATCATTCACAAGCATAAACATAATAGCATCAATCTTATCACTCAAGGAAGAGGTTTCTTCGACAGAATTTACCTTCTTACCTTGTGGAGCCCTTTCCGTGTGCCATTCAGAGTAGTTGATCATCATATTATCAAGAAGCTTTGTTGCTTCACCAAGAGTGATGGACATAAAGGTACCTCCAGCAGCTGAATCCAATAAATTCCGTGAAGAAAAATTTAGTCCTGCATAGAAGGTTTGGATGATCATCCAAGTAGTCAGATCCATGGGTTGGGCAATTTTTAACCAGAGATTTCATTCTTTCCCAAGCTTGAGCAACATGTTCAGTATCTAATTGTTTAAAATTCATTATGCTACTCCTCAAAGATATAATTTTAGCAGGGGGATAATATCTACCAATAAAAGCATCCTTGCATTTAGTCCATGAATCAATACTATTCTTAGGCAGAGATAGCAACCAATCTTTAGCTCTTCCTCTTAATGAGAAAGGGAACAATTTTAGTTTAATAATATCACCATCTACATCTTTATATTTTTGCATTTCACATAATTCAACAAAATTATTAAGATGGGCAGCAGCATCATCAGAACTAACACCAGAAAATTGCTCTCGCATAACAAGATTCAGTAAAGCGAGGTTTAATTTCAAAGAATTCTGCTGTAGTAGCAGGTGGAGCAATAGGTGTGCATAAGAAATCATTATTATTTGTGGTTGTGAAGTCACACAACTTAGTATTTTCAGGGTTGGCCATTTTAGCAACAGTAAATAAAGCAAACTAGATAAAGTAAATGCAAGTAAACTAATTTTTTTGTGTTTTAGATATAGCAAACAAGATAGCAAATAAAGTAAAACTAGCAACTAATTTTTTTGTATTTTGATTTAGTGCAGCAAACAAAGTAGTAAATAAAACTAAGCAAGACAAAAACAAAGTAAAGAGATTGAGAAGTGGAGACTCCCTTGCAGGCGTGTCTTGATCTCCCCGGCAACGGCGCCAGAAATCTATGCTTGATGGCGTGTATTTCACACGTTCGTTGGGCAACCCCAAGAGGAAGGTATGATGCGCACAGCAGCAAGTTTTCCCTCAGAAAGAAACCAAGGTTTATCGAACCAGGAGGAGCCAAGAAGCACGTTGAAGGTTGATGGCGGCGGGATGTAGTGCGGCGCAACACCAGGGATTCCGGCGCCAACGTGGAACCCGCACAACACAACCAAAGTACTTTGCCCCAACGAAACAAGTGAGGTTGTCAATCTCACCGGCTTGCTGTAACAAAGAGTTAACCGTATTGTGTGGAAGATGATTGTTTGCGAAAACGATAGAACAAGTATTGCAAGTAGATTGTATTTCGAGTAAAGAGAATTGGACCGGGGTCCACAGTTCACTAGAGGTGTCTCTCCCATAAGACGAACAGCATGTTGGGTGAATAAATTACAGTTGGGCAATTGACAAATAAAGAGGGCATGACCATGCACATACATATTATGATGAGTATTGTGAGATTTAATTGGGCATTACGACAAAGTACATAGACCGTCATCCAACTGCATCTATGCCTAAAAAGTCCACCTTCGAGGTTATCATCCGAACCCCTTCCGGTATTAAGTTGCTAACAACGGACAATTGCATTAAGTATGGTGCGTAATGTAACTAGTGACTACATCCTTGAACATAGCACTAATGTTTTATCCCTAGTGGCAACGAGCACAACACAACCTTAGAACTTTCTCGTCATCGTCCCGGTGTCAATGCAGGCATGAACCCACTATCGAGCATAAGTACTCCCTCTTGGAGTTACAAGCATCTACTTGGCCAGAGCATCTACTAGTAACGGAGAGCATGCAAGATCATAAACAACACATAAGCATAACTTTGATAATCAACATAACAAGTATTCTCTATTCATCGGATCCCAACAAACGCAACATATAGAATTACGAGATAGATGATCTTGATCATGTTAGGCAGCTCACAAGATCCGACAATGATAGCACAATGGGGAGAAGACAACCATCTAGCTACCTGCTATGGACCCATAGTCCAGGGGTAGACTACTCACACATCACACCGGAGGCGACCATGGTGGCGTAGAGTCCTCCGGGGGATGATTCCCCTCTCCGGCAGGGTGCCGGAGGCGATCTCCTGGATCCCCCGAGATGGGATCGGCGGCGGCGGCGTCTCTGGAAGGTTTTCCGTATCGTGGTTCTCCGTACTGGGGGTTTCGTCACGGAGACTTTTTATAGGCGGAAGGGCAGGTCAAGAGGCGGCACGGGGGCCCCACACCACAGGGCCGCGCGGCCAAGGGGGGCCGCGCCGCCCTATGGTGTGGCCCCTCCGTGGCCCCTCTTCGTCTCTCCTTCGGACTTCCGGAAGCTTCGTGAGAAAATAGGCCCCCGGGCTTTGATTTCGTCCAATTCCGAGAATATTTCCTTACTAGGATTTCGAAACCAAAAACAGCAGAAAACGAGCAACCGGCACTTCGGCATCTTGTTAATAGGTTAGTTCCAGAAAATGCACGAATATGACATAAAGTGTGCATAAAACATGTAGATAACATCAATAATGTGGCATGGAACATAAGAAATTATCGATACGTCGGAGACGTATCACCGGCGTCAGCAACAACGTGGAACCTGCACATAACACAACCAAACTACTTTGCCCCAACTTACAGTGAGGTTGTCAATCTCACCGGTTTGCTGAACACAAAGGATTAGACATATCGAGTGGAAAGAGATGTTTGCAGAAAGTAAACAGAACATGAATTGCAGTAGAATTTATCAGTAAATGAAACTGAATCGGGGTCCACAGTTCACTAGAGGTGTCTCTCCATAAAGATAATAGCATGTTGGGTGAATAAATTACAGCTGGGCAATTGACAGAATATCGACCATACATGACAAGATGACTACTGTGAAATTTGAATGGGCATTACAACATAATACATAGACCGTAATCCAACTGCGTCTATGACTAATAATTCACCTTCCGGTTATCATCCGAACCCCTTTCAGTATTAAGTTGCAAGCAACAGATTATCGCATTAAGCAATGTGTGTAAAGTAAACAATAGAATTACCCTCGAATAAAACATTGTTGTTTTCTCCCTAGTAGCAACAACACATCTACAATCTTAGAAGTTATTATCACTCTCCCAGAAAACTAGAGGCATGAACCTGCTATCAAGTATAAATACCCCCTATTGAAATCACAAGTGTCCACTTGGCCAGAGCTTCTACTAGCAACGGAGAGCATGCAAGATCACAAATAACATATGACATGAATATATAATCAATCTCAACATAGTATACAATATTCATCGGATCCTAGCAAACACAATATGTAGGATTACATAAAGATGATCTTGATCATGTAGGGAAACTCACAAGATCTATACATGAAGCACAAAGTGGAGAAGACAACCATCTAGCTACTCCTATGGACCCATAGTCTAGGGATGAACTACTCACGCATCATTTCGAAGGCGGGCATGTTGATATAGATGCCTCCGGCGATGATTTCCTCCTCCGGCAGGGTGCCGGGAAGAGCTTGTAACCCCTGAGATGGGTTCTGCGATGGCGGTCGCGATGGAACTTTTCGTGGATGGAGGCTCGGGTGTCCAGGATTTTCCCGAGAAGATGTATAAATAGACGGAGAATTTAGGTTGGTGGGGTGCCTGGGGGGCCCACACCCCCTTTGGCGCGGAGCAGGCCCAGGCCAGGCCATGGGGTGGTTTGGCCGCCCTGTGGCGCCTCTTCGACCCCCTCTGGACTTCGTCTTCGTTTCGGTAAAATATTAATTTCGGCTTTTGTTTCGTCCAATTCCGAGAATATTTCCTATACAACTTTTGTAAAATACAAAAACAACATAAAACAGGGAATTGGTACTATGGTATCTTGTTAATAGGTTAGTGCCGGAAATCATGTAAACGAAGTGTAAGCAAAACATATATGAATTGATGTAAAACAAACATGGAGCACCAAAAATTATAGATACGTTTGAGACTTATCACTATTCATCGAAAAGTGCATGTTGTGCCTACTTTCAAGATCCTCCATTTCAATATTCTCTTTTTAAAATATTTTACTTGGACACTAAGATTTACTTTGTCCAACAAACTTGAAAAACAACAATATCCACTTAGTCGTTTAATTGAGACATCTATTGAAGGACATCTATTACTACACGTGAGTGTAGATCATACTTCATATCCATCACGATGCATGTGTACTACATACTTTATTTCTTATACCAAACTTTTATACCTATCCCCAATCATTTCTAACAAGCTACCTGCAACATGTTCAAGTGTAAGGTATATTTCACTTTTTACATTCTTTATTAAGAAACAACTAGTCCACTAATAAGTGTTTTATGTGAGAATCACATATGTAACCATATTTCTGAAAATGAAACAGAGAGAACTTAGTTTCATGACAGATTGATCACACATTATAAAAACAATTGTTCCTCAAAGTTGGATCTTAATAATGCAAAATGAACCTTATTTTGAAAGCAAATCAACTGTAGTTTTGAGATTAAGCATATAAATTTTGCTACAGAGTATTAAGTTACAATATTTTCATTATACTTTTTTCACGTCTAGCGTGAAATACTACACTTTCACTAAGCTACAACAAATTGCATCTTGAGTGGAGAAAGACCAGGAGCACAAATTCACATGGCTTCAGTGACTAACATGGGCTGCTTAAAAGAACAACATTTACATTCTAGGTTGTCTATTCTTTGCTGAAATATCTAGACGGTACAGTCTGATAAATATCACGAATTTTTTTTTCTAGAATGCACGATTATCTACTTGAGATGTAAGTAAATCGAAATGGTAATAATCAATATATATATATATACATAAAAAAATTAGAACATCTATAATATCTATAAAGTTCATCCCCACTAAGGTGCAATTAATGTTTGCAAGCTCAAATTTGGTGCAGCCACATCATCCCTATTATTTCTGTCCGTCCGATTGAAAATCTGCGATCTTTAGTTATCCGTCCATATTGCAACTTTCTAGCCTGTAGATGAGTCATCATCTTACGCATGAGTAAGAGTGCAACCAGGACTGTTTGCTTCCTATTCACCATTAATCTCCACAACAAAGTTCTTTTGAGCTGGCTATTATAATTAATCTCCACAACAGCAGCAGCAGCGCTGTAGTCCCTTCCACTTCCATACAATCTCCAGAACAAAGCAAAAGCTCCATTCATGTCCTCCCATACTTGGTCCTCAACCTCCGAGAGCTGCTCTGGTTCCGTCCTAAAGCACGCATCTCACCTGGAGATCCAGCAGGATTTGCCCCCGCTTGAGATTCAGAAGACATCCCCACTAAGGTGCAATTAATGTTTGCAAGCTCAAATTTGGTGCAGCCACATCATCCCTATTATTTCTGTCCGTCCGATTGAAAATCTGCGATCTTTAGTTATCCGTCCATATTGCAACTTTCTAGCCTGTAGATGAGTCATCATCTTACGCATGAGTAAGAGTGCAACCAGGACTGTTTGCTTCCTATTCGCCATTAATCTCCACAACAAAGTTCTTTTGAGCTGGCTATTATAATTAATCTCCACAACAGCAGCAGCAGCGCTGTAGTCCCTTCCACTTCCATACAATCTCCAGAACAAAGCAAAAGCTCCATTCATGTCCTCCCATACTTGGTCCTCAACCTCCGAGAGCTGCTCTGGTTCCGTCCTAAAGCACGCATCTCACCTGGAGATCCAGCAGGATTTGCCCCCGCTTGAGATTCAGAAGATATCCCCATGGCAAACAACCGCGTGCAGGCCGGGACGAATCTGCAGCCCTCGCCTTGAGATGAATGAATCAGGATCGTGTTGAGAGATGAGTATATCAGGGTCGCCATCGATTCTAGAGGTACTTCTCTGCATATCACATATGGACCGTGGCCGTATTTTCTCATCTTCCTTTTCTCGATCATATAGTATTCAAGTTTGTGTTTATCTACCACGGTGTAGCCCTCTGTTGTCTGTTCTTCCTAGCATCTTTCTGACTAAACTGAGCGAGGAACAACTATCAATTTGCAGAAGTTGTGCTCCACTAGGTCAACAACGTCCTACAAATGCCATCAAAAACAGGTTATGTTTATTTTTCTCTCAAGGGAGGCAATGCATGTTTTTCTATTTTTTCTCTACTAATGTAGTTATTTATTTTCGCAACAGATTTCTCTACTACTGTCATCTATTTGCAGAACAAATAAACGTAACATTGACTTTGTTCCCCAAGCATGCTACATATGGACGGCGCTCGGGCCGAGGTAGCAAACTAGCAATCCAGCATGGATGTGCTTCTACTCAGGGAGAAACGTCACTTCATGTTTCTTTAATGAATTTAGCAAATTTCGTACCATATTGCATATTCATTTATTATTCAAGCTTGCAAGACTAATATCCACGTGCTTGATGTAATGCCTGAAACATCTACAAAATTATTAGATAGATTTTACAACGTAAGAATGTTTACTCTCTGTTATATTACCAAATACTTTTGAACTAGCTGTTGCTTCATATGGAATATTATGGCTATTGTCCATATTTGCAGTATGATTTTCCAGAGGCTATGAATTTGTGAGCTGGGAATATTTTTACCTTCAGATGATACTTAAGTTGAGCAGCTGTACCAACAATAGCAGAGGCATGTCGGTATATCTTTTTATACAAACTTAGGGCTTGCTCCTTTTCTTACGATATTTTCCTATCTCTTTTTTTCCTCTCTTGAAGAAAGATACCAGGATATAGTTAGTGCATATATATATATCACAAGAACTGAAAGATTAACAAAGCTACTTCAGTAGCTACATTCTTTGTTAAATTTACATGTCACTCTTTCGCAATTTACTCATAATAAAAAATTGTTTGATACTGAATTGCAAGTTGATTTTATACGCTATTAGTGCAAATACATGTATTCCTTACTACGTAAGTAATGCTAATGCATGTCGCTATTAAATTCTCGCAGCATCACGTGTGTTGAAGAATTTGTTTTGCTAGAATCTGGTTGCCAATTCGGGTATATTACTTTGTGTAGCCACAACATTCTAATTGTCTTTTTACATGGTCTGTGACAATTCAATCAACAAAGATCCTATTTCATAGATTTTTTTTAGTCTCTTCGTGTTTTTTGCATACATGAGAATCATCTCCAATGCCCGCCGCAACGCGCGGGGAATCAACTAGTATAGACTATCTACAAGATCCCTTCATGGGCTGCTTTTCCCACCATACATGCGGAAATCATAGATCTAAGGACGTTGATAGGGGACAGCCGTTGATTTGAATGGTATGAGTTATTTCTGTATCAAACTATTTATTTGTGTCAAACTGTTCGTTTGTTCTAAACTGCACTAGATTATTTAGGAATAAGGGTGAAATTAAAAAAAAACTGAAAAAACCTACCATGAGCGACAGTTTGAGGGCCCCGGTGGCAGAGGCATCCCCAAAAGCAGCAGCCCTTGTCGGCGCCCCCAACTGGCACATCCAGTACATGCGTCGGACGCCGTATGAGGGACATGGCCGGGGATGCTCTTAGGGCATTTCCAGTGGCCTGACCCATTTCAGACACGAAAAATGTTCGTTTTGACCAATTTGGGTCGGAAAGCGGACACGAAATCGATCGTCTGCTGGCCACCATTGTTCTTTTGGGTCGGGAACAGCTCAGCGACCCAACGCATATTAAAACATACCTGAAATACAAATATTTTGTGAAACAAACATCAATAATGTCAGCAGTAACATCATCAGTTTCTTTTTTTTTATCAGAATAATGTTTCACAATATTTTTCATGTATCACTTTAATTTCATAAACCAAACCCTGTGTTTCACAATGCTTCCTTCTTCGAGGAGGGGAGAAAGAATCAGCGGTGACAATCCGACCAAACCACGACCGACCGAGCGACGAGTTCGAGCGGGATGAGGTTTCGTGGCCACGGATGCATGGGTCTACGCGATAGGTCCAGCCCCACGCCGTCGACACCGCGATGAAGATCGATCGCCAAACCCAACGAGCGGCTGAGGCCCGATCCGTGGCGCCACTAAGACTTGTGCGAGTGAATAAACAGGTGTCGCGCGCGCAGCGGAAGAGAGCTCGACGATCACACATGGCCATGTTCGATGGGAACGTGAGCGGGACGGCCTCGCTCCGTCCACGTTCTTCCTCGCCCAAGTAGAAGAAGAGCTGGAGGGCGTCGCGTCGCCTCAGCTAGGCTCAAATCTATCCACGGCCATGGAAACCTGCACGTGTACGATACGGGAGAACACTACACCACACACAGGGTCAGGGACGAGGGAAAAAGATCTCGACCACGAGCTCTCTCGTCGTCCCGCGTCGGCCTGGTTCCCTCCTCGTCGTCGCCTTTAAATACGCGCCGAGACCGAGGGAACCACATCACTCTGCCTCGACCGTCACCGTCTCATCCTTCTGGAACAATCCACGCAGCTTCTGTAGTCTACGACAATGGAGGCCGCCGCCGCCCAAGGGATGCGCTGCGCGCTGTGCGGCGCGGGCGCGGACGTGCACTGCGCCGCCGACGCGGCGTTCCTCTGCGCGCCCTGCGACGCCGAGGTGCACGGCGCCAACTTCCTCGCCTCGCGCCACCGCCGCACGCGCGCATCCGCGCCCAAGGGTCGCCAGGACGACGACGACGCGTCCGCGACGTCCTCGACCTCCTGCTTGTCCACGGCCGACTCCGCGACGACGGCGGCCATGCCACCGCAGCGAGGCCGGGTGACAAAGCCCTCGAAGACGCGGCGCGCGCGCGGCGAGGCAGTGCTCGAGGTGTGGGCCAAGCGGATGGGCATCCTCCCGCCGGGTGCGGCGCGGCGTGTCGCAGCGGCGGCCGCGCGCGCGCTCCAGGACGCGCCACGCATGCCGCTGCGCGTCGCGATGGCGGCCGCGCTCTGGCGGGAGGTGGCGGCGCACGGCGTCCACAAGGCTACCGGCGACGCGCTCCGGCGGCTGGAGGCGTGCGCGCGCGTACCAGCAAGGCTTGTCCTCGCGGTGGCGTCGTCGGTGGGGCGAGCGGCCGCCCTGGACACCAAGGAGGGCTGGGGCGAGTGCGCGTGAGCCCAGATCAGAGGCCAGTGTTCTTGTGATCTTCTTTAACACATTTCTAGACTAGACTAAACATTGTGGCCAACGGACACGATGTAGAACTTACAAGGACACGATGTAATCCAAACGGATCATGTCACGGGCAGCTAAGTGGCCGTATTTTTAACTAGTTAGTTGAAATGATTAGGCTTTTGGACTAATTGTGGAACACATCTTGTTGTTGATTCACTCAAGAAAGATGGAAATTTCAAAGTAAAGATTGAAAATGACTGATGGGTTCACCTGCTGAGGACGTAACCATGTCCAACTCATCCGTGTAGCGCCCATACATAAGATTGACATCGTTCATCGTATCTAACACATTGTCCCACATGTAAGCCTCAGTAGGGTACCGCGACGGGATTCCATGATCGTTCCATGACATCTTTCCGTATTTGACGGGCCACCCAACTTGTAGGTGTTCCTTGCTCCATTCGAAAAGTAAGAGCATGTATTCACCAATCATACCTTTTCTCAGTCATACGACAAACATTGTCCAACTGCACAAACACTGCACACATATGAGAGATTAGTTTGCAAACTTGGCTAGAGTACTATAATCTACAAAAATAGTAAACATAACAAATCATCACATATCGACACAAGTAGACAAGTGTCGCGATTCTCCAGCTCCACTTGTGGTTCAAGACTATCAACGCCTTGAGCCAACATCACTAGGTCAACTTCCCATCATGGTCAGCAAAGAAAGTCCTAGATATGGCACACCACACGTACACTTTGGTGTACACCTTCATAGTGTCCTCGTTCATCCCAGCAGGACATTCCATAAAGTTGTCCACAATCCACTTCTAACTTGCGCCTGCGGGAGCTCTTTTGGCCTTATCTTGAGGTTCTACAGGAGCCATGCCAATAAGCACCTCCCTCTGCTGGCGCCACCCATCGGAACATGTGCTTATACATAGTGGCTCGTCCTCGATAGGAAACCCAAGTATCATGAAAACATCCTAAAGAGTAGGGTCCATCTCGCCGACCCTCAGGTGGAAAGTGTGCGTCTCGGGCCTCCACCGGTCGAGAAGTGCGGTGATTGCCGCGGCGTTGAAGTTCGCGGAGCCCGACGTACAAGCGATATGAACGGGAGGAGACCAAGAGAAACTCAATGTGCTCCGTGTACCGCTCATCATGCGTCATGTCAGTACTTGCCCCGTGAAAATGAATCTTCAAGGGTTCAAGAACCTACAAGCACATATAGAACACATAAGATTATGCCATATCCAATTGAACAAAACAAGTAGTGTTAAGAATAAAATAAGTAGTACCGTCTCTAGCTCCACCTGATAATAGGCCCGGTGTTCAATGTCTTAGTAATCATGGAGAAACCACACCATCTTACATTTTATTGGCAAATACACACAATAAGTAATACCATACATATTCTACATTATGGTTTTCTCAACAAATATGAGCCATTTGTAAGAAAATATGAGGCATTTCAAAGCAAATAGGAATCATTTCTAAGCAAATTTTTTGGCATCTCTATCACCATACATATAATACATCACATATCATACATGAAAATAAACCAAATCATGTGGGGTTTCATATCCAAGGATCATGTAGGGTTTCATGTCTAAACCAAATCCAAATCCATGAAAATAAACAATCACATCTAGTGTTTCATGTTTAAATCTTACCAAATCAATGAAAATCTTGGATGAAAAGAAGGGGATCGGAGGAAAATACCTCAATAGATGGGTTAGGAAGGCACTCCATGGACAAATATGCAGAACTCCACAAAATCTTGACAGAGATTTGAGAAGGCGAGAGAGGAGCAGCCGCTGGTTGTCACATGGAAGAAAAGGAAATAAAGAAGAGAGTAAGCCACACAAAAAGGTTAGATCAGTAAAATAGTTTAACTAAAGGGTATTACGTGCAATAATTTCAGCAAAGAGTTATTTTTGTTAAAATAGTCCCTAGCACCACGCCGGTCCCAGCGAAGAAGAAATAACCGAAAGTCGCGTGCGACGAAAAGCCAGCTTCAATTCCTTCCGGTACCGGCGAAAGAATCAGCGGTGGTAAGCCGACAAAGCCACGACCGACCGAGCTACTAAGAAACCCACCATACGTACTTAGTTGGAGCTGGACGAGGTTTCGTGGCCACGGATCACCCGACGCCGCGCCCGCGCGTCGTCAACCCCAACGAGCGGCTCACGGCCGATCCCGCCGATGCTTGTGCGAGTGGGTTCCCTCCCAGCCCCAGGTGTCGCGCGCGCAGCGGCGGAGGAGAGGACGCGCGACGAGCACACATGGCCGCCATGTTCGACGGAGCGCCGTGGCCCGTGGGAGTGAGTGAGCGGGACGGCCTCGCTCCCTCCACCGTCCTTCCTTCCTCGCCAACGTAGAAGAAGAGCTCGGCTTCCATCCATGTCCACAAGAACTTGCACGTCTACGATACGGGTGAAAAAGATCTCCATCACCAGCTCACAACCTCTCTCCTCGTCGTCGCGTTGTCGTCTTTAAATACGCGCGCGCCGAGACGAGGGAATCCACGTACGCCACGTTCCTCTGCGTCCTGTGCGACGCCCAGGTGCACGGCGCCAACTTCCTCGCCTCGCGCCACCGCCGCACGCGCGTCTCCGCGCCCAAGGGCCGCCACGACGACGACGACGACGCGTCCGGGACGACGTCCTCCAGCTCCTGCGTCTCCACGGCCGACTCCGCGGCGACGACGTCCATGGCGCCAAAGCAGCGGGGGCGGAAGCCCAGGCGGGCTCACCGCGGGCGGGGCGAGGCGGTTCTTCAGGTTTGGGCCAAGCGGATGGGCATCGTCGCGCCGGGTCGCCGCGCGCGAGCTCGAAAACGTGGCCGCGGCGCCACGCGTGCCGCTGCGGCTGTGGCGTTACGTGGCGGCGCACGGCGTCCACGAGCACGGGGCCGGCGGCGACGCCCTCGGGCAGCTGGAGGTCTGCGCTCGCGTGCCGGCGAGGCTCCTCGTCGCGGTGGCGTCGTCCATGCGGAGCGCGCGTGTGAAGCGAGCGGCCGCCCTGGAGGCCTGGACAACGAGGAAGGCTGGGGCGAGTGGTCGTGAGCCCCAGATCAAGCCGCACTTGTTCCACTGATATTCTGCAACTGCAAGAAATGACTCTACTGATCTCTGCAAGACATGAATCCTGAGATGGCTCAGCTTAATTTGCTTGCTCCTTTATATTCCTAGACTAGATTCTCCAGTAAAGTTCTTCTGGCTTAGAAGCGTACGATGTAACCCAAACACGGATGATGTCACGGGAGTAAAGTGATCGTATATCCTCGTAATTTAGTTGAACTGATGATTAGGCTTCTGGACTAATTGTTGATGTGTAACATGCTACTCAACAATTGCGTACTACCTCCATCCCAAAAATTAAAACTTATATTATTTTTAGAAAGTTAAACAATGTTAAATTTGACTAAGTTTCTATCAAAAGTTATTAACATGCAAAATAAAAAATTAATATTACTAGATAGATAATAAAATATATTTTCGTATAATATCTACAAAATATTATATTTGTTAATAAATTTATCTAAAAGTTTGATCAAAACTTTATTTGGTTTAACTTTTCTAAAAAATACAGGCATGCATTAAGCTTCAAGATGGAGATAGTAGTATTGTTTACTTCGTCGGTCCTTGAATAGGTGTAGTTTCATCTATTGTGCTTAAACAAACATTACAAACTTTAGCTACCTTTTTAGTAGAAAATTTGTTTTATTACACTAAACTAGTATCACTAATTTAATTTTAAAATATACTCTCTCTAGTTTACTAGAAAAGCTTTGACAAATAAAATGGTCAACAAAACATGAATTATATGTTAAAAAAAATTATATATACCCCTCAGAACTTCTTTTAAATATGAATCTCATGGTATAACTTTTGCACATATAATTAATATTTCATTGATTAAATTATATATGGTTAAGTTCTTTCTTAAAGTATGTGTGTGCCTATTAAACTGAATCAGACATCGGGTACGCCTCCAGACATGCAGTTCCAGAAGGAGAGGAAGGATATAAGGGCATCTCCAACCGGGCGACCCATCCCGCCCCCGCGCGTCTGGATGGGTCGAAACGGACAAAAACGCGGCCCAGCGCGCGGACCCATCCCTAAAACGGATGGCTGCGGCGTCCGGGATGACCCAAACCCGGCCCAAATCTTGGACGAGTTTGCGTGGCCGCGGACGCGAAAGGCTGGTCGCTCGCGTCCTCCCCTTGTCCGCCCCTGGCCCGCCTGTCTGCCTCCCAAAACAGAAACACTCCACTGTACTCCCAAAACCTAGAGATGGCCGACGAAGCGACTGCCGCCGCCACCGCCACCATCGGAGAGGAGGCACTGCCCGCGCCCGTTGCCGCTCCTGCCGTGGAGGCGGCTCCTGAACTGGACGCTCCGGTGGTCGTGGAGCCCGGGCCGCCGACGAAGAAGGCGAAGCCCGACCTCACCGCGGAGCAGAGGGCGATGGAGAGCAAGAAGCGGGCGGAGCGGCGCAGGGCGTGTGATCAACGGAAGAAGGCCGCCTTCGCCGAGGAGGAGCGGGTGCGGGCAGCGGAGCAGCTCCTCGAACTCCAAACGCTCGCGAAGACCACTCTCCTTCAAGAGCAGCAGGCGCAGGCCATGCTCTTTTACGGCCACACAGCGCTCGGCCAGCACATGATCATCCCCGGCACCGGCGCGGCCTCGGGGGGGAGCTCGGCCTCGTCCGTGACCCGGCCTCTTCCTCCAAGGTCAACTGCCCCACCGACTGCCCCATTTGGGCACGAAATGGGGGCGCATTCAGGGCGGCAGGCGTACCAGTCACGGGATGGGTCACCGGAGGTGGGCGAGTCCATGACGGGGCCGTCACCTTCGTCCATTGACCTGAACCGTGCGCCGGCGAACTCGAAAGGCCCCAAGAACCTGGGAGCAGCTGCGATGGCCGGTGCACGCAACCTGTTCGACGATATGTCGGCCGCGCGCTGATACGTCCAATTTGCATCACTATTTTATATCATAATTTGCTGTTATTCATTGATATATTTCATATTGGGACACAATACTTATGTTATTTCATCTATTTTGCATGTTTCATCATTATTGGAGGATCAAGCACCGGAGCCGTGATTCTGCTGGAAAAAGCACCGTCAGAATACAATATTTCGGAAGATCAACTGTGGGAGGAAATTATACCAAAAATCTTATTTTTCAAGATGACGAAGGAAGCCAGAAGAAGGGGCCAGGAGGACCCAGGGTGGGCCCACACCATAGGGCGGCGCGGCCCATGCCCTGGCCGCGCCGCCATGTGGTTTGGGGGCCCACGACCCCTTTCGCCTCCTTTTCTTCGCGAAACCCTTCGTCCCGAAAACCTAAGCCGCAGAGGGTACCTCGCGAAGAGTTACAGCCGCCTCTGCGGGGCGGAGAAGACCAGAGAGAAAAGAGCTCTCCGGCGGGCAGGAATCCACCGGGGAAATTCCCTCCGGGAGGGGGAAATCGACGCCATCGTCACCGACATCGAGCTGGACATCATCTCCATCACCATCATCATCATCTCCACCATCATCACCGCCGTCTCCTCCGCAGCACCTCGTCACCGCTGTAGCAATTTGGGTTTGATCTTGATTGTTTGATAGGGGAAACTCTCCCGGTATCGATCTCTAATTGTTGTTGATGCTATTGAGTGAAACCATTGAACCAAGTTTATGTTCAGATTGTTATTCATCATCATATCACCTCTGATCATGTTCCATATGATGTCTCGTGAGTAGTTCGTTTAGTTCTTGAGGACATGGGTGAAGTCTAAATGTTAGTAGTGAACTATGGTTGAGTAATATTCAATGGTATGATATTTAAGTTGTGGTGTTATTCTTCTAGTGGTGTCATGTGAACGTCGACTACATGACACTTCACCATTTATGGGCCTAGGGGAATGCATCTTGTATTCGTTTGCCAATTGCGGGGTTGCCGGAGTGACGAAACCAAACCCCCGTTGGTATATCGATGCAGGAGGGATCGCAGGATCTCAGAGTTTAAGGCTGTGGTTAGATTTATGCTTAATTACTTTCTTGTAGTTGCGGATGCTTGCAAGGGGTATAATCACAAGTATGTATTAGTCCTAGGAAGGGCGGTGCATTAGCATAGGTTCACCCACACAACACTTATCATAACAATGAAGATTATTTAGCCGTATGTAGCGAAAGCACTAGACTAAAATCCCGTGTGTCCTCGAGAACGTTTGGTCATTATAAGTAAACAAACCGGCTTGTCCTTTGTGCTAAAAAGGATTGGGCCACTCGCTGCAATTGTTACTCTCGCACTTTACTTACTCGTACTTTATTCAACTGTTACATCAAAACCCCCTGAATACTTGTCTGTGAGCATTTACAGGGAATCCTTCATCGAAACTGCTTGTCAACACCTTCTGCTCCTCGTTGGGATCGACATTCTTACTTATCGAAGATACTACGATACACCCCCTATACTTGTGGGTCATCAAGACTATTTTCCGGCGCCGTTGCCGGGGAGTGAAGCGCTATTGGTAAGTGGAATTGGTAAGGAAAACCTTTACTGTTTGTGCTGATTTTATTTCTGCCTGCTGCTATAAGTCATTATGGAGAGATCTTCTCTTCAATTTTTATTTGGGAAATCTACTACTACTGCAACGGTAGTGGACGAGGCGCCAGGTGAGGAAGTGATACCATATAAAATACCTATGAAAATTATTGAACGTGTTATGGATAACCGCTATGAAGGGGATGGAACTGTCCATCCCGGTGATCATTTACTGTTTTTGCATGAATTATGCGGGTTATTCAAATGTGCAGGTATTGCTATGGATGAAGTGAGGAAGAAACTATTCTCTTTATCGCTGTCTAGTAAGGCGGCGCATTGGTATAAATTACTGGATAATGGGGATTCTCTTGAATGGAATGATATTGTGCCCCGGTTTTATTCTAAGTTCTATCCTCCAAGTGAAATTCACAAGGATCGGAATCGCATATATAATTTTTGGCCTCATGATGGAGAGAGTATTGCCCAAGCTTGGGGGAGATTGAAGTCTTTAATGCTCAAATGCCCCATTCATGAGCTTCCCGGTAATGTTATTATTGATAATTTCTATGCAAGACTTTCTTTTCAAGACAAGACCTTGCTTGGATACTTCTTATTCCGGATCATTTACACGCAACAAAGAAGAGTTTAAAAGGGACCTTCTTGATCGAATCCAAGAAAATACCGAAGGTTGGGAGAACGACAAGGATAGAGAATCAGGTATAATTTATGATTATAAATGCATTGAAGCTTTTATGGATACTGATAAATTTCGTAATATGAGTGCTACATATGGTCTTGATTCTCAAGTTGCTGCAAATCTTTCTAAAGCTTTTGCCTCTCATTATGAATTTCCTAAGAAGAATTTTGATAAGTATCATGAACCATATAAAGATAAAATTGATTCATCTATTAATAAATGTGTTGTAGTTGAAACTGCTGATCATGTTATTCCTGAAGCTTATATTGAAAAAACTCCTTTCCCTGCTAAAATGAAGGAGTACTCTTTATAAATAGTGCGGTTCATAAAAGTGAAAAGAAACCTGTAGAACCTCGAAGAACAAATAAAAGTTGAACCTCGCTTGTTGCAATAATTAAAGATCTTGTGACTGAAAATGTGGAGGATGGTCATATTATTTTCTCGTGAAGATGCTTCTAATATTGTTTCACATCCTAATAAACCCAAACAAGCTAGTGTTCCTATGCTATCTGTTAGAATTGGTGATCATTGCTATTATGGATTATGTGATATTGGTGCAAGCGTTAGTGCTATTCCTTATGAGCTTTACACGGAGATTATGCACGAAATTGATTCTTGCGAACTTGAAGATATTGATTTGGTTATTCAGCTCGCTAATAGAGAAACTATTTCTCCAATTGGTATTGTTCGAGATGTGGAAGTTTTATGCGGTAAGATTAAATATCCTGCTGACTTTTTGGTACTTGGTTCTCGTCTGCTAGTGATTATTGTCCTATTATTTTCGATAGACCTTTTCTAAATACTTGTGGAGCTATTATAGATTGCAAGAAAGAGAAAATTTTGACTAAATTTGCTGGTGAATCTTATGAGTTTAACTTCTCTAAATTTACTAAAACTCCTTATAAAGCTGACTTGCCTAGTAATGATTTTAAAATGGAGCAATGTGCATCTATTGTTCTTGTTCCTAATAATCCTTTGCAGCAACATTTGGAGGATAGCGAGAGTGAAGTTTTTAGGAAAGAAAGAGATGAGCTTGAGGAAATTTTTCTTCGCCAACCTATTCTCAAGCATGATTTACCGGTGGAAGATCTGGGTACAACACCGCCACCAAAGGAAGATCCTGTTTTTGATTTAAAGCCTTTGCCTGATAACCTTAAATATGCTCATATTGATGATAAGAAAATATATCCTGTTATTATTAGTTCTAAGCTTTCAGAGATTGAGGAAGAAAGGTTATTGGAAATATTGAAGAAGCACCGAGGAGCTATTGGCTATACTCTTGATGATTTGAAAGGGATTTCTCCTTCTATTTGCCAACATGCTATTAATATGGAAGATGATGCGAAGCTCGTTGTTGAACATCAGCGTCGTCTAATTCCGAAGATGAAGGAAGTGGTAAGAAATGAGGTATTACGACTTCTTGAAGCTGGTATTATATATCCTATTGCTGATAGTAGATGGGTTAGTCCTGTACATTGCGTTCCCAAGAAAGGAGGAATGACTGTTGTGCCTAATGATAATGATGAGCTCATCCCTCAAAGAGTAGTTGTAGGGTATAGAATGTGCATTGATTTTCGAAAAGTTAATAAAGTTACTAAGAAAGATCATTACCCTTTACCATTTATTGATCAAATGCTAGAAAGATTGTCTAAAAATACTCATTTTTGTTTTCTTGATGGTTATTCTGGGTTTTCTCAAATTGCTGTTAAAGCTAAAGATCAAGAGAAAACCACTTTTACTTGTCCATATGGAACTTATGCTTATAGGCGCATGCCTTTTGGTTTATGTAATGCTCCTGCTACTTTTCAAAGATGCATGTCTGCTATTTTTCATGGTTTTTGTGAAAGTATTGTAGAGGTATTCATGGATGATTTTTCCGTCTATGGGAATTCTTTTGATAGTTGCTTGCGAAACCTTGATAAAGTTTTGCAGAGGTGTGAAGAAACTAACCTTGTTCTTAATTGGGAGAAATGCCACTTTATGGTTAATGAAGGAATTGTATTGGGACATAAAATTTCCGAGAGAGGTATAGAAGTTGATAGAGCTAAAGTTGAAGCAATTGAGAAGATGCCCTATCCTAGGGATGTTAAAGGTATTCGTAGTGTTCTTGGTCATGCTGGGTTTTATAGGAGATTTATTAAAGATTTCTCCAAGATTTCAAAGCCTCTTACTAATCTTCTTCAAAAAGATGTACCATTTGTTTTTGATGATGATTGTAAGGAAGCTTTTGAAACTCTTAAGAAAGCCTTAACAACTCGCTCCTATAGTTGAACCTCTCGATTGGAACTTACCATTTGAAATTATGTGTGATGCTAGTGATTTTGCTGTAGGCGCTGTTCTTGGACAGCGAGTAGATAAAAAACTGAATGTTATTCATTACGCTAGTAAAACTCTTGATGCTTGCTCAAAGAAATTATGCTACAACTGAAAAAGAATTATTAGTCTGTAGTCTTTGCTTGTGATAAATTTAGATCTTATATTGTTGATTCAAAAGTTACTATTCATACTGATCATGCCTGCAATTAGATACCTAATGACAAAGAAAGATGCTAAGCCAAAGCTTATTAGATGGGTACTTCTTTTGCAAGAATTTGATTTACATATTGTAGATAGGAAAGGTGCTGATAATCCCGTTGCCGATAATTTGTCTAGATTGGAAAATATTGCTTATGATCCTGTTCCTGTTAATGATAGTTTTCCAAATGAACAATTGGCTGTAATAAAGGTGAGCTCGCGAGACAGGCCTTGGTATGCTGATTATGCTAACTTTATTGTTTCCAAGTACTTGCCTCCAACCTTTTCAGCTTAGCAAAGGAGGAAATTCTTTTATGATTTGAGGCATTATTTCTGGGATGACCCACACTTATATAAAGAAGGAGTGGATGGTATTATGCGAAGATGTGTTCCCGAATATGAACAACAGGAGATATTGAGTAAATGTCATGGTAGTGCTTATGGAGGACATCACGCCGGAGAAAGAACCGCGCAAAAGGTTCTACAATCAGGTTTTTATTGGCCAACTCTCTTCAAAGATGCGAGAAAGTTTATTTTATCTTGTGATGAATGCCAAAGGGTTGGTAATATCTCCAGACGTAATGAAATGCCAATGAATTATACTCTTGTTATTGAACCGTTTGATTGTTGGGGATTTGACTTCATGTGACCTTTTCCGTCTTCAGAAGGTAACACTCACATACTTGTTGCCGTTGATTATGTTACTAAATGGGTGGAAGCTATACCTACAAAAAGTGCTGATGGTGAGACCTCTTTAAGAATGCTTTTAGATATTATTTTTCCTAGATTTGGAGTACCTAGATATATTATGACTGATGGAGGTTCTCATTTTATTCATGGAGGTTTTAGAAAAACTCTTGCTAAGTATGGTATTAATCATAGAATTGCTTCCGATTATCATCCTCAAACTAGTGGTCAAGTAGAATTATCAAATAGAGAGATTAAATCTATTTTGGGAAAGACCGTTAATAAAACTAGAAAGAATTGGGCGAGTAAATTGAAGGATGCATTATGGGCTTATAGAACTGCTTATAAAAATCCCATGGGAATGTCACCTTATAAAATGGTTTATGGGAAAGCTTGTCATTTACCTTTAGAACTAGAGCACAAAGCTTATTGGGTCGTTAGAGAATTAAATAAAGATCCTAAACTTGCCTGGTGATAAGAGGTTGTTGCAATTAAGTTCTCTAGATGAATGGAGAAGTGAAGCTTATGAAAATGCTAAACTCTTTAAAGAGAAGGTTAAAAAATGGCATGATAGAAGGATTATCAAAAGAGAATTTAATATTGGGGATAAAGTCCTATTGTATCGGTCTCGTCTCAGATTCTTTGCAGGGAAATTACTCTCGAAATGGGAAGGACCGTATGTTGTCGAGGAGGTGTATCGTTCAGGAGCAATCAAAATTAGCTCTCTCCAAGGCAATGCTACGCAAGTGGTGAATGGACAAAGACTCAAGCATTATATCTCGGGTGATTCCTATAATGTTGATGTTGATATTATTCAAGTGGAAACACCGGAGGCTTTCATAAAAGGGCAAATTGACAGATCCGCCGTAACTCGACTTTGAATAGGTAACGAGATCGGTAATGAAAAGTGCGCAATTTACTTTCCGAACAATATTTTTGCTGCTTTTGGAAAATATGAAAAATTACGAGTTCGAAACGGAGTGGAAAGGACGCACGAGGGCGTGGCACCGTAGGCCGGCGCGGCCAACCCTGGGCCCGCGCCGACCTATGGTTTGGCCGCCCCGTCGCCCCTTTCTGACTCTAGTTCGACCTGGTACTTTCCTTATGTCGCGAATTTTTTTGCTATATAATCCCCCGGACCCCTGGAGGTCCGTATATCGTGTTCTCGACGTGTTTTGTTTTGAGCTGTTTCTGCCAGGATTTGTTTCGGATCTAGAGCCATCATGTCTTCGTCGGAAACTCCGAAGGACAGCTCCAGCAAGGATGTTGGCAACTTGTACATGGAGGAGCTGAGGATGCACCCCAAGGAGTTGCTGCTCGTTGAGGGAGAACTGCAGGTCAAGGATGTCCAGGGTCCTAAAGGAGAAGGAAGCTTGGAAGACAGGATGGAGAAGCTAGAACAGGAGGTTTTCAAATACAAGAAGATGGCTGAGCGTGAGGTGGATATCTTCCACAGGATTGTGTCCGAACTCATTGTTGAACATGAGAAGGAAACTGGGAAGCTTTGGAGCGACATCCTTTCACTTCACGACACCACCAACAAGCTCCAAGCACAACTCTATGACGTTCAGAATCAGAACTGTGAGTATGAAAACAGGTTTAAATACATAAGCCGTGCTGCTAGTTTCAGGATTCCCGAGACCAAGATGTCGTTTCTTGATGGAGAGCCTCTTCCTTGGAAGTCTGATGACAGGAGTTCATCACCACCATCGCCGCAGGAGTAATTCATCATCGGTATTGGCATCCCCTTGGTTTGTTCCAAGCTTGGGGGAGTGCCGCGGTATCACATCATCACTACCTTTTACTTTTATTGTCAAGTAGTGTCATATCATGAGTAGGGAAGTTATCATATAAGATGGGTTGCAGTTGGAAGTATCTCTCTTTAGTTGGTTATCTATGTATCCCTTGGTGTGTGTTATCGTTATGGAATATTAATGAGAAGTCTTATCATTTACATATTGCACATCTTATTCTAGTTTGCAATCTCTATTATATGATTTACCTTGTTGTTAGTATTGGTATCACTTTGGGAGCATTGAATAAATCTATTTGGTTTTGGCAAACTTAGCATTGGTCAATAGCAACAACACTTTGAGGTTTAAATAGAAAAGAGAAATACATGTAGTTGTTTCATTGTCTTTCTTTATTGTTAGCTCATAGCTTATTATTCTGAAGTTAAGATTGTTTGTGCTTACAAGGAAGATGCATGATTGTTTCTATCACATGTATATTTGTTTGTTTCCTTCAACTCTTATGCTTGCTAATTAGCCTTGCTAGCCAAAGACCTGTATTGAGAGGGAATACTTCTCGTGCATCCAAACCTGAACCCAAACCTATGTCATTTGTGTCCACCATACCTACCTACTATATGGTATTTTCTGCCATTCCAAGTAAATACTTCATGTGCTACCTTTAAACAATTCAAAACTTAGTATCTCTTATTTGTGTCAATGTTTTATAGCTCATGAGGAAGTATGTGGTGTTTTATCTTTCAATCTTGTTGGGCAACTTTCACCAATGGACTAGTGGCTTCATCCGCTTATCCAATAATTTTGCAAGAGAGTCGGCAATGGGATTCCCAAGTCCCAAATTAATTAAACTAAATAGACACTCCTCCATGGTATGTGATTGATGGACGGCACCCGAAGGATTCGGTTAGCCATGGCTTGTGTAAGCAAAGGTTGGGGGGAGTGTCATCATCATAATAAAGCTAAAATAAAAAGGCACTCCTTCATGGTATGAGATCGTTGGCAGGCACCCGAGGATTCGGTTAGCCATGGTTTGTGAAAGAAAGGTTGGAAGGAGTGCCACACAAAATGAAATAATATGGGAGCCGCTCTTTGAAGGTTGTCTGGCAAGGGGGTTAGAGTACCCGCTACCAGTCGTTGACAACAACAAACACCTCTCAAAATGTTACTTTTATTCTCTTTATATGATTGCAAAACCGAAAAAGCTCTAGCACATGATTTAATCATCGCTTCCCTCTCGCGAAGGGCATGTCTTTTACTTTATGTTGAGTCAGTAAACCTATTTCCCTCCATCTCAAGCAAGCATTTGAGTAGTTGTGATCAAACCATTATATTGTGATTCGCTATATCATGTCTTTTATTCTTCCTTGTTTAGTACAAGTTTTATCTGAATGAATATAGCTTTGCAAGTTATCAATGATCATGAAAAGACCATTATGATTGAGTATGCAAGTTGTGCCTTATAAACTTTAACATGAGAGCGCTGCTCAATGAGGTAAATATAATCTGTTAATTGTTCTCTGACCAAGAACGAAGTTTGCCATCACCAATTATGATTTCTTATGTACCTTTACTTGTGACTACCTTATACTTGTTTCAAGATGAGTTATAAGAGGTTGTTTACTATAATGTCCTGTGTGAATGAATATGATGCTTCTTGTCCGTATTTTATTTATCGACTCTTCACTCCATAAACATGTGGTCCTGTCTATCGAGCTCAATTTCGCTTGGGGACAAGCGAAGTCTAAGCTTGGGGGGAGTTGATACGTCCAATTTGCATCACTATTTTATATCATAATTTGCTGTTATTCATTGATATATTTCATATTGGGACACAATACTTATGTTATTTCATCTATTTTGCATGTTTCATCATTATTGGAGGATCAAGCACTGGAGCCAGGATTCTGCTGGAAAAAGCACCGTCAGAATACAATATTTCGGAAGATCAACTGTGGGAGGAAATTATACCAAAAATCTTATTTTTCAAGATGACGAAGGAAGCCAGAAGGAGGGGCCAGGAGGACCCAGGGTGGGCCCACACCATAGGGCGGCGCGGCCCATGCCCTGGCCGCGCCGCCATGTGGTTTGGGGGGCCCACGACCCCTTTCGCCTCCTTTTCTTCGCGAAACCCTTCGTCCCGAAAACCTAAGCCGCAGAGGGTACCTCGCGAAGAGTTACAGCCGCCTCTGCGGGGCGGAGAAGACCAGAGAGAAAAGAGCTCTCCGGCGGGCAGGAATCCGCCGGGGAAATTCCCTCCGGGAGGGGGAAATCGACGCCATCGTCACCAACATCGAGCTGGACATCATCTCCATCACCATCATCATCATCTCCACCATCATCACCGCCGTCTCCTCCGCATCACCTCGTCACCGCTGTAGCAATTTGGGTTTGATCTTGATTGTTTGATAGGGGAAACTCTCCCGGTATCGATCTCTAATTGTTGTTGATGCTATTGAGTGAAACCATTGAACCAAGTTTATGTTCAGATTGTTATTCATCATCATATCACCTCTGATCATGTTCCATATGATGTCTCGTGAGTAGTTCGTTTAGTTCTTGAGGACATGGGTGAAGTCTAAATGTTAGTAGTGAACTATGGTTGAGTAATATTCAATGGTATGATATTTAAGTTGTGGTGTTATTCTTCTAGTGGTGTCATGTGAACGTCGACTACATGACACTTCACCATTTATGGGCCTAGGGGAATGCATCTTGTATTCGTTTGCCAATTGCGGGGTTGCCGGAGTGACGTAAACCTAAACCCCCGTTGGTATATCGATGCGGGAGGGATCGCAGGATCTCAGAGTTTAAGGCTGTGGTTAGATTTATTCTTAATTACTTTCTTGTAGTTGCGGATGCTTGCAAGGGGTATAATCACAAGTATGTATTAGTCCTAGGAAGGGCGGTGCATTAGCATAGGTTCACCCACACAACACTTATCATAACAATGAAGATTATTTAGCCGTATGTAGCGAAAGCACTAGACTAAAATCCCGTGTGTCCTCGAGAACGTTTGGTCATTATAAGTAAACAAACCGGCTTGTCCTTTGTGCTAAAAAGGATTGGGCCACTCGCTGCAATTGTTACTCTCGCACTTTACTTACTCGTACTTTATTCAACTGTTACATCAAAACCCCCCGAATACTTGTCTGTGAGCATTTACAGTGAATCCTTCATCGAAACTGCTTGTCAACACCTTCTGCTTCTCGTTGGGATCGATATTCTTACTTATCGAAGATACTACGATACACCCCCTATACTTGTGGGTCATCACGCGCGCGCAGTCACCGTCCACCGTGCAGGCCCCTCCGTCTTTCGCGCAGACAATGCCGACGACCCTGCCATATCCTTCGACACAGCAGGCTTCCCAGCCACCTCCCATTGACACACAGGAGGGCACAACTGCCGGTCCCGGCAGCATAAACATCGCGGAGGAGCCGTTGTTCGGTGAGGGCCTCACACAAGCCGCAGCTGCACAAGCTCGAGGTCGCCGGGTAAGCAAACGAACCGCCAACTACACGGAGAAGGAGGACAAGGTGCTCGTCGATGGATGGTTGACCATCGGGCAAGATGCGTTGACGGGTGCCGAGCAGAAGGGGGCCGCATTCTGGCGCCGGATCTATGAATACTTCCATGAACATCGCAAATATGGACAGGAGCCATTTGAGAGCGACCGCAGCGAAATATCGCTCCAAAAGAGGTGGTGTTGCTGCCAAAACCCACCGGCGGGCAGCGACGGGCAACACCGTAGAGCCGGGAACAACCTAGGGCTGCGGCTGGCCGAGGTCCCTCCGAGCGACGGCCCGCAAAGCCTTCTGGTACACACGTCCGATGCCGATGCAAGGGCGTGCCACCTGACCTATACCCGGTCGTGAAGGTGATGGAGATGCCTCGCTTAGTTTCCTGCATGGCATACATGTAAACATTAAATACGAGCCTCGATCGGCTCTCAGGTTATCCTGTGAATCGGCTCAAGGAGCCGATCCACCCATGATTCGTACAAGGTGCACGAATATATGGTGGTCTGATGGCGTGTAATTCACACGTTCGTTGGGAACCCCAAGAGGAAGGTATGATGCGCACAGCAGCAAGTTTTCCCTCAGAAAGAAACCAAGGTTTATCGAACCAGGAGGAGCCAAGAAGCACGTTGAAGGTTGATGGCGGCGGGATGTAGTGCGGCGCAACACCAGGGATTCCGGCGCCAACGTGGAACCCGCACAACACAACCAAAGTACTTTGCCCCAACGAAACGAGTGAGGTTGTCAATCTCACCGGCTTGCTGTAACAAAGGATTAACCGTATTGTGTGGAAGATGATTGTTTGCGAGAAAACAAGTAGAACAAGTATTGCAGTAGATTGTATTTCAAGTATAGAGAATTGGACCGGGGTCCACAGTTCACTAGAGGTGTCTCTCCCATAAGACAAACAACATGTTGGGTGAACAAATTACAGTTGGGCAATTGACAAATAAAGAGGGCATGACCATGCACATACATATCATGATGAGTATAGTGAGATTTAATTGGGCATTACGACAAAGTACATAGACCGCCATCCAACTGCATCTATGCCTAAAAAGTCCACCTTCAGGTTATCATCCGAATCCCCTCCAGTATTAAGTTGCAAAGCAACAGACAATTGCATTAAGTATGGTGCGTAATGTAATCAACAACTACATCCTTAGACATAGCATCAATGTTTTATTCCTAGTGGCAACAGCACAACACAACCTTAGAACTTTCACGTCATCGTCCCAGGTGTCAATGCGGCATGAACCCACTATCGAGCATAAGTACTCCCTCTTGGAGTTACAAGCATCTACTTGGCCGGAGCATCTACTAGTAACGGAAAGCATGCAAGATCATAAACAACACGTAGATATAACTTTGATAATCAACATAACAAGTATTCTCTATTCATCGGATCCCAACAAACGCAACATATAGAATTACAGATAGATGATCTTGATCATGTTAGGCAGCTCACAAGATCCGACAATGATAGCACAATGGGGAAAAGACAACCATCTAGCTACAGCTATGGACCCATAGTCCAGGGGTAGACTACTCACACATCACTCCGGAGGCGACCATGGCGGTGTAGAGTCCTCCGGGAGATGATTCCCCTCTCCGGCAGGGGTGCCGGAGGCGATCTCCTCGGATCCCCCGAGATGGGATCGGCGGTGGCGGCGTCTCAGTAATGTTTTCCGTATCGTGGCTCTCGGTACTGGGGGTTTCGTCACGGAGGCTATTTGTAGGCGGAAGGGCAGGTCAAGAGGCGGCACGGGGGGCCCACACCATAGGGCCACGCGGCCAAGGGGGGGGCCGCGCCGCCCTAGGGTTTGGCCACCCCGTGGCCCCTCTTCGTCTCTCCTTCGGACTTCTGGAAGCTTCGTGGAAAAATAGGCCCCTGGGCTTTGATTTCGTCCAATTCCGAGAATATTTCGTTACTAGGATTTCTGAAACCAAAAACAGCGAAAACAACGAATCGGCACTTCGGCATCTTGTTAATAGGTTAGTTCCAGAAAATGCACGTATATGACATAAAGTGTGCATAAAACATGTAGATAACATCAATAATGTGGCATGGATCATAAGAAATTATCGATACGTCGGAGACGTATCATGGTCCTGCTTGATCAAGATAAAGCTAATGAGATCTACGACGATTTAGGGTTTTCACCGCATAATCGGATCATCCTACTCAGGATTGGGCCTCGCGGCCACGCACGGTGATCGTAAGCCGATCCTAGACAAGGCCTAAAAACCAACACGAGGTTGATCCCCGGAACATCCTCGTCTAGGACTAGCAAACGACACCCTACGTGCCGCTGGATCCTCCAACCCTTTGTAAGGCCTAACTATTGCAGATATTAAACTAATCCTCGACGAACAAGGAGCAATCGTAACGGATCGGATCTACTAAATAATGATCAAGCGGGGTGCCGCCCCTACACCTAAGATAGGTGTAAGGGCGGCTAGATACGTCAGGGTTGCACTACGATAGCATGTTACGCGAAGAACTATGCTAACCCTAACACATCTATGATAACTACGTTGCTCGCCATCAACAAGGCTTCGATACGAGCAACGCATGAACAACGTGGAGCTTGTGCTGCCTAGATCGCAAGATGCGATCTAGGCAGCATGTTGCTTACCGGTAGAAACCCTCGAGACGAAGGAGTTGGCGATGCGCCGAGATTGATTTGGTTGGTTGAACGTTGGTTGTTGTTTATTCCATAAACCCTAGATACATATTTATAGTCCGTAGACTTTCTAACGTGGGAATAATCCCAACCGTGCACGAGGCAAACTCTAACTAACCGACACGTATCCTACTATGTTACAGATACACGGGCCAACTAGCCCAAACTTTGCATATAAAGGCCGATTCACGTATTACTTCCATGTATATTCTTCAAGCCCATCTCCAATCGCGGCCCACCTCTGATCCGGTCAAATTCTGGTGATAACACATGCCCCCCTGGTTTTGGAAATGACAATTCCAAAATCATTTTGCTTTTCCTTCGTCGGGTCATGTCGTGGCGGAGCGAGAACCGTCGCAGTATCCTCCATCATGATGCCTCGCCTCTTCCACTTCTGCGTGAACTCCCATTTTTGAAGAAGGTTTCGACGAAGGACCAGCCGATGACACCCCAATCGGCTTTTAAAATAGAGCATCTACCAGGCCAGCTGCCCCCCGAGCCTCAGCCAAGGCGAGAATACTGGTGAAGATGCACGGATCGGACCAAAGGCCCGGAACTCGGATAATTCCGAGACAGCCACCCTGCCGATTCAGCCGCTCTTGACCCCATCGATTGCCTCTTCCCCCGTTGAAAGCCGATGTTGTACGCCAAAGCCGACTTCGACGAGCATCGTTGTAATCGGCTCATTGCAGCTGAGGAAGCTCTCATCGTTTGCCCCCTCGAGGAAGCAGAGGGCCTCAAGAAATCCGTGTCTTGCACCCCAACCGGTAGATCTTGCGTAATTGTACTAGAGTCGATGGTTGTGCATCGAGCTGTATGTCATGAAAAATCATCTATGGAAGAACATTGCAAAACCAAATGACATTTGGACTGAAAGGGCAAAAGGTGGCATCTTCTGGATATTATCAACATAAAGTAATATAACAAGTGCAATATGCAAGTATGTAGGAATCAATGCACAGTTAACACAAATGTTTGCTTTTTTAGATAGAAGGAAATGGGTAAACTGACTCAACAATAAAAGTAGAAGAAAGGCCCTTCGCAGAGGAAGCATGGATTGCTATATTTGTGCTAGAGCTTTGATTTTGAAAACATGAAACAATTTTGTCAACGGTAGTAATAAAGCATATGTATCATGTAAATTATATCTTACAAGTTGCAAGCCTCATGCATAGTATACTAATAGTGCCCGCACCTTGTCCTAATTAGCTTGGACTACCGGATCATCGCAATGCACATGTTTTAACCAAGTGTCACAAAGGGGTACCTCTATGCCGCTCTGTACAAAGGTCTAAGGAGAAAGCTCGCATTTTGGATTTCTCGCTTTTGATTATTCTCAACTTAGACATCCATACCGGGACAACATAGACAACAGATAATGGACTCCTCTTTTATGC
This sequence comes from Lolium rigidum, assembly GCF_022539505.1. Lineage (NCBI taxonomy): Eukaryota > Viridiplantae > Streptophyta > Magnoliopsida > Poales > Poaceae > Lolium > Lolium rigidum. The sequence continues at coordinate 309,453,395 of NC_061508.1, forward strand.
ATAAGCATGTAACAACAATTAGTAATTTTCTCATATGAGATTGAGGATATTTGTCCAAAACTGAAACTTCCACCATGGATCATGGCTTTAGTTAGCGGCCCAATGTTCTTCTCTAACAATATGCATGCTTAACCATAAGGTGGTAGATCGCTCTTACTTCAAACAAGACGGACATGCATAGCAACTCACATGATATTCAACAAAGAATAGTTGCTGGCGTCCCCAGAAGCATGGTTATCGCACAACAAGCAACTTAATAAGAGATAAAGTGCATAAGTACATATTCAATACCACAATAGTTTTTAAGCTATTTGTCCCATGAGCTATATATTGCAAAGGTGAAGAATGGAATTTTAAAGGTAGCACTCAAGCAATTTACTTTGGAATGGCGGAGAAATACTATGTAGTAGGTAGGTATGGTGGACACAAGTGGCATAGTATTTGGCTCAAGGATTTTGGATGCATGAGAAGTATTCCCTCTCGATACAAGGTTTAGGCTAGCAAGGTTGTTTAAAGCAAACACAAGTATGAACCGGTACAGCAAAACTCACATAAAAGACATATTGAAAGCATTATAAGACTCTATACCGTCTTCATTATTGTACCTTTTATCATCATATCGAAGCCGATCGCTTGAACCGGCCTCCTCTTTGTCCTTGCCACCAGAGTGGCTGCTCCCTTCTTTGTCTTTACCATGGCGGTATACAGAAGCTGCACTGAAGACCGACTTGGTGAAAATCCTCGTCTTGAACACGCAGCGGGTAGATCCTGTGCAAATTTTTTTTTGACTGGCCGATTTTTCTATCGGCCCCCAATATTTCACTGCACATGTATCGCACATGTTCATAGCATCTGTCTATCTGATTATGTGCCCCCGAGCCGATTACGTCGGAGTTACTGCAGATATCGGCTCTGCAGTTATCCACGGAACTATACCTGAACATCGGCTCTGCAGACATGACCAATGCCGATTTCCTCGAGCTCTCAAGCCGATGTAGTCCCACCGGGCGTGCCAGAATGTGTTGCTGCCAAAACCCACCGGCGGGCAGCGACGGGCAACACCGTAGAGCCGGGAACAACCTAGGGCTGCGGCTGGCCGAGGTCCCTCCGAGCGACGGCCCGCAAAGCCTCCGGTACACACGTCCGATCGCTGATGCAAGGGCGTGCCACTGACCTATACCTGGTCAGGAAGGTGATGGAGATGCCTCGCTTAGTTTCCTGCATGGCATACACGTAAACATTAAATACGAGCCTCGATCGGCTCTCAGGTTATCCTGTGAATCGGCTCAAGGAGCCGATCCACCCATGATTCGTACAAGGTGCACGAATATATGGTGGTCCTGCTTGATCAAGATAAAGCTAATGAGATCTACGACGATTTAGGGTTTTCACCGCATAATCGGATCATCCTACTCACGATTGGGCCTCGCGGCCACGCACGGTGATCGTAAGCCGATCCTAGACAAGGCCTAAAAACCAACACGAGGTTGATCCCCGGAACATCCTGTCTAGGACTAGCAAACGACACCCTACGTGCCGCTGGATCCTCCAACCCTTTGTAAGGCCTAACTATTGCAGATATTAAACTAATCCTCGATGAACAAGGAGCAATCGTAACGGATCGGATCTACTAAATAATGATCAAGCGGAGTGCCGCCCCTACACCTAAGATAGGTGTAAGGGCGGCTAGATACGTCAGGGTTGCACTACGATAACATGTTACGCGAAGAACTATGCTAACCCTAACACATCTATGATAACTACGTTGCTCGCCATCAACAAGGCTTCAGTACGAGCAACGCATGAACAACGTGGAGCTTGTGCTGCCTAGATCGCAAGATGCGATCTAGGCAGCATGTTGCTACCGGTAGAAACCCTCGAGACGAAGGAGTTGGCGATGCGCCGAGATTGATTTGGTTGGTTGAACGTTGGTTGTTGTTTATTCCATAAACCCTAGATACATATTTATAGTCCGTAGACTTTCTAACGTGGGAATAATCCCAACCGTGCACGAGGCAAACTCTAACTAACCGACACGTATCCTACTATGTTACAGATACACGGGCCAACTAGCCCAAACTTTGCATATAAAGGCCGATTCACGTATTCCTTCCATGTATATTCTTCAAGCCCATCTCCAATCGCGGCCCACCTCTGATCCGGTCAAATTCTGATGATAACAGGTGGGGAGCAATTCAAACGGAATGCAACAAGTTCCAGGCGGTGTATGAGCACACGAAGCGGCTCCCCGTTAGTGGCATGGGTGTGAAGGACTTGGTATGATTCTTAACCTCAACTTATTCATCCGATGTTTGCACATCTGTTTGTTGTTGTCTCACTTTGCTCTAGGTGTGTGTTATCACCGGAATTTGACCGAGTCAGAGGTGGGCCGCGATCAAGATGAAGTTGAAGAATTTATACATGGAAGGAATACATGAATCGGCCTTATGTACCAAGTTGGGCGAATTGCCCGTGTATCTGTAACATATTAGGATACGTGTCGGTTAGTTAGAGTTTTACCCGTGCACGGTTAGGTGCACGCCTAAATTAGAAAGTCCCCTGGACTATAAATATGTATCTAGGGTTTATGGAATAAACAACAACCAACGTTCAACCAACCAAATCAATCTCGGCGCATCGCCAACTCCTTCATCTCGAGGGTTTCTACCGGTAAGCAACATGTCTGCCTAGATCGCATCTTGCGATCTAGGCAGCACAAGCTCCACGTTGTTCATGCGTTGCTCGTACTGAAGCCTTGTTGATGGCGAGCAACGTAGTTATCATAGATGTGTTAGGGTTAGCATAGTTCTTCGCGTAAACATGCTATCGTAGTGCAACCCTTGCATATCTAGCCGCCCTCACACCTATCTCGGGTGTGGGGGCGGCACCCCGCTTGATCGTTATTTAGTAGATCCGATCCGTTACGATTGCTCCTTGTTCATCAAGGATTAGTTTAATATCTGCAATAGTTAGGCCTTACAAGGGGCTGGAGGATCCAGCGGCACGTAGGGTGTCGTTCGTTAGTCCTAGACAGGATGTTCCGGGGATCAACCTCGTGTTGGTTTTTAGGCCTTGTCTAGGATCGACTTACGATCACCGTGCGTGGCCGCGAGGCCCAATCCTGAGTAGGATGTTCCGATTATGCGGTGAAAACCCTAAATCGTCGTAGATCTAATTAGCTTTATCTTGATCAAGCAGGACCACCATATATTCGTGCACCCCGTACGAATCATGGGTGGATCGGCTCCCTGAGCCGATTCACAGGATAACCTGAGAGCCGATCGAGGCTCGTATTTAATGTTTACGTGTATGCCATGCAGGAAACTAAGCGAGGCATCTCCATCACCTTCCCGACCAGGTATAGGTCAGGTGGCACGCCCTTGCAATCAGCATCGGACGTGTGACCAGAAGGCTTTGCGGGCCGTCGCTCGGAGGGACCTCGGCCAGCCGCAGCCCTAGGTTGTTCCCGGCTCTACGGTGTTAAAAGCCCGCCGGTGGGTTTCTGACGACAACACATTCTGGCACGCCCGGTGGGACAAGCTTCTACATCGACCACATCGCCATCTACATCTGAGATGGCGGACGGCACGCCAGTCACGTACGAGGACCTGACCGATGAGCTCAAGAAGAAGTATGACGAGATTAAGGTCATCCTCGAGGCCGACCTCATCGGCTCTTTCCACAGAACCCGTTCCCATGGCATCAGGTGGAAGGGGTTCTCGCCTAATGGTGCACTAGATGGGATAGACCTCTCCGCCCCATCGGAAGAACGCACCGGGTCCCTGCGGCGAGGAGATCAACTACCCGGTGGCTCACTCGCTACACCGCCACTCGAGAACCTGGTCAACACGTTGGAGCGTGTCGCTCTTCGCGTGATCCAGGAGATCATGAGGCACCGGTACTCGCCGTCGGGACCAGCTCTCGGGACGCATCAAGGAGAGTTGCCACTCCGGTCCCGTCCACCGCTGCCATATGCGTTGGCAGCACCGAAGTGCCGGCTTCACCGGCATTCGTCGTCTACAAGATCGGTGGTGACCCTGGTGACTACCAGTTCTTGCCTGAGGCGCCTAAGGAGATCCCTCACGGGTACACATGCACGTATGTGCCAGATTGTGGTAACTGGGCACTCACAAACCAGGCCACAGCATCAGGGACTCCTGGGAAAACAGGAGGGACGTCAGCGACAGAGCTTGAGAAGCAGACGTGGCTAACTAGGTACGCCACCCCGACGAACCTCCAGAGCTCAGCTCCTGCAGTTGGCTCAGAGCTGGAAAAGCAAACATGGTTGGCTAAGTACGCCACCCCGGCGAATCTTTAGAGTTCAACTCCTGCAGCCAGCACAGCGGATCAGATCAGTACCATACTGAGAGACCAGTTCGGCATGGTGCCGAAAAGGAGGGAAATCGGCTATTCCAAGCCGTATCCCGACGACTACGAGATGATCCCGCTACCACCTAAATATCGGCTCCCTGATTTCTCCAAATTCAGTGGATCGGATGGTTCCAGCTCCATCGAGCACGTGGGCCGATATTTGGCACAACTAGGACCGGCTTCAGTGTCGGATCAACTACGCGTGAGGCTCTTTTCACAGTCCCTCACGGGATCGGCTTTCGGATGGTACACCTCGTTGCCACCAGACTCCATCCGGACTTGGAAGCAGTTGGAAGAGCAGTTCCATACGCAGTACCATTCAGAGACTTCCGAGTCCGGCATTGCCGATCTAGCACAATTACGTCAGAAGCGTGGAGAAACGGTGATAGAGTACATCCAGCGCTTCAGGAATCTTAGGAACCGATGTTACTCGGTTTGTTTAACTGAAAAGGAAGCAGTCGAGTTGGCAGTAGCAGGCCTCGCAACACCGCTCAAGGACATGGCCTCCCAAGCAGACTATCCCTCACTGGCGCACATGGTTCAGAAAGCGTCGGCATATGAACAGCGCCACCCGGACCTGTACCAGGACAAATTCAAGCGTGCAGTAGTCCTGGTCAATGCAGAGGAAGACGAAGTTCCTGCGGGAGACCAAGAGGTAGCAGTGGCTGAATGGGCTCGGGGAGGAACCCCCGTGTCCTGCAAATGGGTGAAGCCACCAGGCCCGCCCAGGGGATTTGATTTTGACGTGACCAAGGCTGAGCAAATCTTCGACCTCCTGCTCAAGGAGAAGCAGTTGACGATTCCTGAAGGTCTCAAATTCCCCACGGTGCAAGAGCTGAACGGAAAGCCATACTGCAAATGGCATAACTCGCTCTCCCATGCCACCAACGACTGCAGGGTGTGGCGTCAGCACATCCAAGCGGCGATAGAGAAGGGACGACTGATTTTCAACCAGTACGCCATGAAGGTCGACACCCGGCCCTTCCCCGCCGTTAACATGGTAGAATGCACTTACCCCGAAGGTTGCCGCCCAGGATCCTCGTTCAGCATCAACATGGTAGGACCTGGGCACCACTCTGGCAAAGATGGAGACGAGGGCAGCTGCTCTCGTAGCAAGGACACAGAGGAAGCCGCTCCACGCGATCGGCTCCGTCATGATGGCAAGCGCTACGTCACAGAGGGAGAAGTGAAGAACATCAGATATCAGCGACCCCTCTCTGATCACCTCCTCAACAAGTATGTGAGTCAGTATGACCAACGCCGACGATCCAGCGATGATGATGAAAGAGATCGTCTGGCTAGAGAAGCCAGAAGACATCGTCGGCACGATCACGATGAGGAGGAGCACGAGCGCCGTGCCAAAGAAGAATCAAGGGAGCAAGATGACAACGACAGGCACTGGGACTGCCCCTTCTTCAGACACTGCTGGGATTCAGGAATGAGCCGATTGCCCACAATCGGCAATTGCCCAGAATGCAACCACAAGGAGAAGGAGGCAGCCAACGTGTCCGTGTTCAGGCGCTTAGGGCCTCTCCCGCCACAGAGCAAACGCGCTGAGTCCCCTCGGTGGGCGGATCTCGAGGATTCAGAAGACGAGGGACAAGAAGAAGAAGACAGGTACCACCGGCCAAGGTGGTGCCCTGATGGACTCAGCCGTTCACAGAAGCGCAGGGTTCAGTGTTTGCGCGGTCTGGAGGAAGCCGAAAGGGTATACTTGCATACGTTAAGGAAGGCACGACCTGATCTGGCTGCGAAAGTTCAGCGAACCCTGGACGAAGAGGGTCGTCCACGAAAAATGGAGTGGCGCCCCAAGCAAAGGAAAGCCGATGATGAAACATCGGGCCGGCACAAACATGGTGTTCATCCTCCCTTCGGAGTTCGGTGCTCCAGGATTAGACGAGGCACCGTGGCACAACTTGATTGCGGCCCACGGCCGGTTATCTTTGAAAAGCCACGAGAAAGAAGCTACAGACATCTGAAGGCCCTGTACTTGCGAGGTTACATCGATGGGAGGCCTGTGAATAAGATGCTGGTGGACACTGGAGCGGCAGTCAACATCATGCCATACTCTATGCTACGTCGGCCGGGACGCTCTAGCTCGAGATCTAATCAAGACCAACGTGACATTGAGCGATTTCAACGACCAAGCATCTGACGCACAAGGTGTTCTGAACGTGGATCTGACCGTAGGAAGGAAAACTATCCCTACAACGTTCTTCATCGTCGATAGCGCGAGCACTTATGCTGTTCTGCTGGGAAGGGATTGGATCCATGCCAACTGCTGCATTCCCTCCACGATGCACCAATGCATAATACAGTGGGATGGAGATGAGGTGGAGGTCGTCCAGGCCGACGACTCAGCCGAAATTTCGATGGCTGGCATGAATGCATGGGAAGCAGCAGGCCAAGAACCCCTCTCAGGTATCAATTTGGACGACTGCGAGCGCATCGACGTGACGAAGGGGAGGGTTAAGCTGGTTTTATCCACTGGCCTGACCATGTAGCTGAAGCAACGCAATGAGCAAACGCGGGGAGGCTGATCCTTGTGATCGGCCCCAAAAATTGTGAAGGAGCATTACAGAACCTTCAGTCAGCGCTCCAATCAATATGGAGGCCGATTCCAGCAATCGGCCAAAATTATCCTAATCACATGTTCTGCCTGTATGCAACGTCAATCTACTGGGCAGCGGCCACGTCGGCAGATGAAAGTCAGCACGAATCCTTGCGGAGCCGACGTACAAGTGCAGTGCCCTAGCTAACCATAAAAGCCGATATCTGCAGTCACCTGGCAGATTCGGCTCGGGGGGCATATAGTCAGATGGACATGTGCAGCAAACATGTGTACAATGAAACATTAGGGGCCGATTAGAGAGAAATCGGCCAGTAAAAAAAAAAATTTTATAACAGACAGCCGATGCAAGGGCATCGACTTTAGAATTATACGAGGATTTCCACCAAGGGGATCTCTACCAAGTCTAGTTCAGCTATCAAGGATTTCCAACCTTTGATACTAGTTTAGCCGTGTTGACAGAAGGGATATATCGGCTTTCTAAAGGAGAAAGGTGATCGGCTTTGGCGCATCCTCTCTGACATTCTCGCCTCGAGTAAGGCTCGGGGGGCAGCAGGTCTGGTAGACGCTCTGTTCATGAGCCGATTGGGGTACCATCGGCTGATCTTTCGTCGCAGCCTTCTTCACAGATGATGAGTGTTAAAGAAGACCATTAGGTTTGGTTGGAAGAATTCAAAGACCTCCCTGAAGGTTCTATATTATCCACCAAATTTCAAGATAATCGGTTGAAGAATGGAAGGGTGAATTTTTGAAGGACTGATGCATTGCTATCGGCTCATTACGCATTGGCAAAGGGGACAAATCGGCAAAGACAGTAGAAGAGGAAATCGGCTAAATTAAACTCAAAGGAAATCGGCAAGATCAAATTGGGGAAAAGTTCTTCATTGATAGATTTCTTACATACAGAGCTGATTGCTCCCAAAAGGAAGTACTAGGGGATACATTGCCCCATCTACTACTACTGGTCCTATACTAGAGGTCCTATCTACGGGCCGTCGCTGCCCTCATCGTCGCCGTCGTCGCCACTGTCGGCGCTGCTCCCGGCGGGCTCGTCGTCGCTCCAATGGCCGCCGACCGGGCCTTCATTATCCTCGTCCTCTTCGTCGGCGTCGTCGTCGCTGTCGAAGTCGCTGAGGTTCCCCGGCCAGGGGCAGAACCGCTTGGCCGGCGGCTCGTCGGAGGAGGTGTCGTCCTCCTCCTCCTCCTCTTCTTCCTCCTCCACCTCTTCGGGAGAGGTGAAGTCGCAGGAGAAGCGGTCGTCGTCGCTCTCCTCCTCCGTTTCTCCGCTGGCGAGGAAGCGGAGGTCGCTCTCCCCGTCGGTCAGGGACTTGTCGTCCTCCGACCAGATGGAGAAGTCATGGCTAGACTCCTCCCCGGCCTCAATGGCGCGGCGGGTGTTGGCTGCGTGGACCTCCGCCGGGTTCGGCTCCGGCGTCGGCTCGCGAGAAGAAGGGGACGGGATGGAGAGATCCGATGAAGCAGAGGAGGAAGAAGACATGGTGGCACAGGAGGGCTTTTGGAGTGCTAGTGCGAAGAAGATACGGAAATAAACTGTGTGGAGCGGTTAAATAAAAGGGGATATAGTGGAAATTCAATGTCACAGCAGTTTCCGAGGAAGTGGTGCCTAAAAGAAAAAATTAACTGCCAGGTCACGCGGAGAAGTTGAGAAGGCAAGGCATCATGATGACGGATACTGCGACGGTTCTGCCACGACATGACCCGACGAAGAAAAGCAGAGTGATTTTGGAATTACCAATTCCAAAACCAGGGGGGCATGTGTTATCACCGGAATTTGACCGAGTCAGAGGTGGGCCGCGATCAAGATGAAGTTGAAGAATTTATACATGGAAGGAATACGTGAATCGGCCTTATGTACCAAGTTGGGCGAATTGCCCGTGTATCTGTAACATATTAGGATACGTGTCGGTTAGTTAGAGTTTTACCCGTGCACGGTTAGGTGCACGCCTAAATTAGAAAGTCCCCTGGACTATAAATATGTATCTAGGGTTTATGGAATAAACAACAACCAACGTTCAACCAACCAAATCAATCTCGGCGCATCGCCAACTCCTTCATCTCGAGGGTTTCTACCGGTAAGCAACATGCTGCCTAGATCGCATCTGCATCTAGGCAAGCACAAGCTCCACGTTGTTCATGCGTTGCTCGTACCGAAGCCTTGTTGATGGCGAGCAACGTAGTTATCATAGATGTGTTAGGGTTAGCATAGTTCTTCGCGTAAACATGTTATCGTAGTGCAACCCTTGCATATCTAGCCGCCCTCACACCTATCTCGGGTGTGGGGCGGCACCCCGCTTGATCGTTATTTAGTAGATCTGATCCGTTACGATTGCTCCTTGTTCATCAAGGATTAGTTTAATATCTGCAATAGTTAGGCCTTACAAGGGGCTGGAGGATCCAGCGGCACGTAGGGTGTCGTTCGTTTGTCCTAGATAGGATGTTCCGGGGATCAACCTCGTGTTGGTTTTTAGGCCTTGTCTAGGATCGACTTACGATCACCGTGCGTGGCCGCGAGGCCCAATCCTGAGTAGGATGTTCCGATTATGCGGTGAAAACCCTAAATCGTCGTAGATCTAATTAGCTTTATCTTGATCAAGCAGGACCACCATATATTCGTGCACCCCGTACGAATCATGGGTGGATCGGCTCCTTGAGCCGATTCACAGGATAACCTGAGAGCCGATCGAGGCTCGTATTTAATGTTTACGTGTATGCCATGCAGGAAACTAAGCGAGGCATCTCCATCACCTTCCTGACCAGGTATAGGTCAGGTGGCACGCCCTTGCAATCAGCATCGGACGTGTGACCAGAAGGTTTTGCGGGCCGTCGCTCGGAGGGACCTCGGCCAGCCGCAGCCCTAGGTTGTTCCCGGCTCTACGGTGTTGCCCGTCGCTGCCCGCCGGTGGGTTTCTGACGACAACAGTGTGGCGAGCTTTGGAATTCTACAAAGTCAACAATGGAGAGAAGACCTTTGCCTTCCCTCATTGTTGGAAGGAACTCCACGGCACCCCCAAGTTCCAGGAGGGGTACGAGGGGTACATGGCGACCTTGATCGGCAACAATCCTGCCAAAGATGCCACTTGTCATTGACCTTGATGGTGGGCAGCCTTGCGGTAGCTCCGCTTCTCGTGCAAGTCGTCCACGCGGCCACAAGTCAACCAAAGCCGACATGAAGCGTGATGCTTCGTCCATGCTATTGTATGGCACTTTGAAGGAGATGCATGCGGACAGAGAGGTGTCCACGGACAAGAGGGATGAGAGGAGGCGCCGGGAGAAAGAAGAGGACAGGAAGAAATTCTTTAATGTCCAGCAGAAGAAGCTTGAGATTGAAGAGGTCAAGGCCAAGACCAAAGCTAAAGAACTTGAGCTCAAAGAGAGAGAACTTGAGCTCATAGCAATGGCAAGGGCCAAAGAGGTGGAGGTGAAGGCGAAGAAAGTTGAGCTCAAACGCCAAGCCGAGGACAACCTCATCATGAACGCCGACTTGACCAACATGAGCGAGGCAAAGAGAGCTTGGTTCGAGAAGAGACAGCCTCGAGCGCCCAAATTGAGTTAGACAATCTCAATTGTAATTTTTATATTTTTCTCAAACTATGACACATTTTATTTGATTTATCATGGTACATTTGATAATATTTTATGCTATTTGATAATATTTTATGTTTATTATATATTCTTCTATGTTTACGAGATATTGTTCTATATTTGTTAGACATTGTTTATAAGGATCTGTGGCCAGAGGACCTATTTTCCAAAGAAATAGGCCAAATGGTCAAATGGGTGGCCGCTGCGTTGGGCGCAGCGTGCGACCCAAACGGACGCGCGGACGCGGGGCTCCGTCCGCGCGTCCGCTTGGGCACGCAAACGGCCCAAAACGAACGGCCCAGCGCGTCCGTTTGGGTCGCCCGGTTGGAGATGCCCTAAGCATTTTGACGGAAGGTCGTATTATACAAGTCGAGGAGACAGCGGATTTCACGTATCAAATCAAAGAAGTGGGTATCGTTAGCAAATGTTGCGGCCAAGGTCATTTGTAAGACAAGCTGAACATGATTTCACGTGTGCCAAATCAGTACTATTAGCAAATGTTTCTATACATGCAAATTCATGGTAATTCTATAATTGTAAGCCTCTCCTTATGCTTCATAGAATTGTCTAGACAAAAAATGTGTAATGTGTGAGCTTGGTGCGCAACCTGCATAGTATCACCAACAGAGTTATGTTGATTCTTTGAATGTCAAAGTATTGTGTGTTCACAAGTTACTATTTTTTAGATTTATCGACGAAGATAGATATTTCTATTTCGATTGAACCATTTTTTATATACATATTTAATTTTTTATATAATAATTTTTTTACTTGCTTCTAATAATTTCTAACAAATGACCGAAAACATTTAAAATATGAGATTTATTTTATTTCTTATGAGAATTCGTTGACAAAAACTAGTCCACTAACATGCATTTTATGTGATATAATCACATCTATAAGTATTAAAAAAAGAAAGATAGGGACATTGCTTTCGTGACAGGTTAATCATGCCTTGGGAAAAATGTTCGTCAAAGTCGTTTCTTAATGAAGCAAAATAAATCTTATTGTGAAAACAAATGAATTTCCATTTTTAAATTAAGAATACATAATATACGCTACAAAGTATTAAGTTACATTATTTTTATTATACATTTTATATGTCTAGCGTGAAAAACTATGATTTCGCTAAGCTACAACAATTTTATTTTGAGCAGAGACCGGGAGCACAAAATCACATACCTTTAGGGTGTGTTTGGTAGGTCGGGCAGACCCAGCAATTCTCATCTCAACACAGATTTCTGAGATTTTGGCTGTTTGGTAGGTCGGCTCTCCCATGTGGGCACTGCCCAACTCACCCGGAAAAGGCCTCTCAGTCCTGCCCGGTAGAGAAGCTGAAATCGAGCTTCGCACCTGGGTAGGGCTGACCTCGCCCGAAAAAAACCCCGCGCCCCGCAGCTGGGCCAAAATCCAACAGGGGTCAGGACCAGACTCGCTCACCCCCCCCCCCCCTAACCGCTCTCGCTCCAAACTCGCCCCGCTCTTCACGCCGGCCTCTGCGCCGCCTCCTCGACGCCGGATGCCACCGCCTCAACGCCGGACGATGCGGACGGCCGCCCCGCAACCCGCACCTTCACGCTGGAGCTCCCTCGCCTGGGACAGCCACGGTCAGCAGAGATCCTTCGCCACCGGAGCTCCCTCGCCAGAGCACACGCGACCGGACTTTCTTCGCCACAAAGCACACGCGACCGGCCACCGGAGCATCCTCACCATGTCGCCACGACCAACCACCAAAGCTCCCTCGCCAAGGCTCCACCGCGACGGCCAGCCACGACCAGCGCCGCGGCGGCTAGCCACGGACAGCGCCGGGACAGCCAGCCACTGATAGCGCCGCGGCGGCCAGCCATGGACAACGCCGCGACGGCCAGCCACGGCCTCGCGCCGCCACCGGAGCTCGCTCGCCGGAGCATCCTCGCCGGAGTTTCCTCACCAGGGACCCGATTGCGTTTTTTACAGGGACCCGATTGCTTTGTATTTTGTAAACAGGAATCTGATTGCTTTTTATTTTGTATGCAGGGATCTGATTGCTTTATATTTTTGTGTTCATGGGTTTTTGTGCAAATCTTAGACCTCCTCAGCATATCTCACCCCATGCAGCCCTCCAAACAAGTGATGCACTCAGCATGTCTCAACCAACACGACCTACCAAACATGTGAAAAAATCTGAGCTTAGCTTAGTTAGGGTCAGCTTGTATAAATACAGATAGCTATTCTCCCTTGGCCCAGGCTACCAAACATGTTCTGGTATGGGCTGCTTAAAGGAACGGCATGTGTATTTTTTTGCTATCTATTCTTTGCTAAAAATATCTAGAGGGTTTGTCTAAGGAACATCGCGATACAGGTTTCTAGAATGCGCGAGCGAGCATGACGGCCTCCTGCCCCTCCTCCCTCTACGTCGTTGCCAAACGAAACAAAGAGCCGGGCGTCGCGTCGGTTTGCATCCATTTCCACGGGAACTTGCACGTGCACACGATACAGGAGAGCATCGCACACACAGCCACACAGCCACACAGGGCGTCGTAATTTTCGAACAAATTTCAAATTCGAAAAATATTTAAATTTGAAAATGTTCATATTTAAAAAACATATGAATATCAGTATTTTGAAGAAAAAAATTGTTATTTTCTTAAAAATTATATTATGGAAAAAAATCAGAGCAGAAACAATAGAAAAAATAGAAATGAAACAGAAAAAGAAAACTAAATTACCTCCTGTTGGGCCGTGGCCCAGGTAGTCAACCGCACCTGCGCGGGGATGTGCGGCCTGGGGTTGGCGCCGCACTGGTCAGCCTTTAGGAGTTCCCGAAGTGGAGGACGAGCCGTGCTCCGGGAGAGGCGGTGCTCGAGGTTTGGGCAAGAGGATGAGCCTTGTCAATATAAATCATAGTACTCTCTCCGATACATATTATTTGATGCTAAAATAGATATATCTATTTTTTTTTTTTTTTTTTTTGCGAAGAAAATAGATATATCTATAACTAACATCTGTCTAGATATATCTATATTAGCATCAGGAAATATGGATTGAAGGGAATAGTACTAAGCCCTGATGCCACGCATACCGCAGCGCGTCGATGGCTGTCGCGGTGTGGCGGGAGGGGGCGACCAACGTCGTCCATGAGGCGGATGGCTACACGCTCCAACGGATGTAGGCCCGCATGCCGGTGAGGCTCATCGTGGTGGCGGCATGGACCCGTGGTCGACAGGGCGCGCGTGTGAAGCGAGCTGCCGCCTAGACACGGAGGAAGGCTGGGGTGAGTGGTTGTGAGCCGTGATCAGCGTTCTAGGGTGCCAGTGTTCCGGTGATCTTCTGCAAGACATGACAAATCAGAAGGTACAGCTTACTTGCCTGTTCGTTCATATTTTTAGACTTTTGTAGAGATTGTCAAGTAAGGTTCAAACATTTCTGTTAACGCAAAAACATTGATTCAACCATTGTGGTTAGATAGAACACTTAGAAGGATACGATGCAATCCGAACGGATGATGTCACGTACGGGAGCAAAGTGACTGTATTCCGTCGTAACTTAATTGCACTAGTAAATTGTGGATATTGTTGCTGACACTAGTAGAAACAAGGACTTTGGTTTTTTGCCCCAAATGGTTTTTGCACCGGATTTGGCACGAACCGGTGCTAAAAGGGGTCATTAGCACCGGTTCGTGGTGCGCAGCCGGCCGCGAACCGGTGCAAATGAGCTATCTTTTGCACCGGTTCGTAACACAAACCGGTGCAAAAGATTCGTCGCCAGGCACGTGTCAGCCGAGGGACCATTTGCACCGGTTCGTAACACGAACCGGTGCAAAAGGTCCTCAGCCCTATTTCAGCTCAGCTCACCTCCAACCAGCCAACTCACTTCATTTTTTCTAGAAGAAAGGTGTGTGTGTTGAGTGCTACCTTGCATTTCTTTGGCATGCACGCAAGGTGCTCGATGAAATGTCTAAGAGAATGATTTCGCTTGATTTTACACAAAATAAAAATGAGATGAGGTGCCGGAGCGACACTTAAGCTTTCTCCTCTTTCTTTCCCTCCTCGATCAAGGTTAAACAACTTTACCCTTTCATTTGTACGGTGCTAATATCCACTATATATATATATATATATATATTATGATGTTTTGTAATGGTTTTTTGATAAACTTAATTATTTGATGTAGATGAACCGGCGACAATGGATGTACGTTGACCGACGTCTGCCCGATTTCACTTCGGGCTTGAAAGAATTTTTCCGTGTGGCTGAGGAAAACCCACAGGCGGATGGTTATATGTGTTGTCCATGTGTTGATTGCCGGAACTTAAAGCAATACCCTGAATGGCAAGTCATTCACTCCCACCTGTTTTGGAAAGGTTTCATGCCCAGCTATAATTGTTGGACCAAGCATGGAGAAAGAGGGGTTATGATGGAAGACGACGACGAAGAAGAAGAGGATGATGATATGTACCCTAACTACGGTGATACTGCAACAGGGCATGACGAAGATGAAGAGGCAGGAGGAGGTGATCAAGATGAAGAGGCATCAGATGAGCCCGTTGATGATGATCTTCGTCGGGCCATCGTTGATGCACACAGAGATGCAGAAACTGAAATCGAGAAGCGAAAGTTAAAGGCCATGTTAGATGATCACAAAAAGAAGTTATACCCAATAAATTGCGAAGATGGCAACACAAAGCTCGGTGCCACACCTGGAATTGTCTGCAATGAAAGGCAGAGGCTGGTATATGTGACAAGCCATTTGAGAAGTTACTCGAAAATAATGAAGAGGAGGTTTCCAAAGGATAACGAATTACCCGACGATGACGTACGAAGCAAAGAAGGTTCTCTGCCCTCTAGGATTGGAGGTGCTGAAGATACATGCATGCATTAATGATCGCATCCTCTACCGTGCTGAGTACGAAAATTTGGAAAAATGCCCGGTATGCACCGCACTACGGTATAAGATCGAGCGAGATGACCCTAGTGATGTTGAGGGCGAGCCCTCAGGAAGAGAGTTCCTGCCAAGGTTATGTGGTATGCTCCTATAATACCACGGTTGAAACGTCAGTTCAGAAACAAAGAGCATGTCAGGTTGTTGCGATGGCACAAAGAAGACCGTAAGAAAGACGAGATGTCGAGACACCCCGCCGATGGGTCGCAGTGGAGGAAAATCGATAGAGAGTTCCCGGACTTTGCGGATGACGCGAGGAACTTAAGGTTTGGTCTAAGTACGGATGGAATGAATCCTTTTGGGGAGCAGGAGCTGCAGTCATAGCACCTCGGCCTGTAACTCTATGTATCTATAACCTTCCGCCTTGGTTGTGCATGAAGCGAAAGTTCATTATGATGCCAGTGCTCATCCAAGGCCCAAAGCAACCCGGCAACGACATTGATGTGTACCTACAGCCATTATTTGAAGAACTCTTACAGTTGTGGAGCAAACCAGGTGTACATGCATGGGATGAGTACAAACATGAGTCATTTAACCTACGAGCGTTGCTTTTCGTGACCATCAATGATTGGCCTGCTCTTAGTAACCTTTCAGGACAGACAAACAAGGGATACAATGCATGCACGCATGATACGTCCAATTTGCATCACTATTTTATATCATAATTTGCTGTTATTCATTGATATATTTCATATTGGGACACAATACTTATGTTATTTCATCTATTTTGCATGTTTCATCATTATTGGAGGATCAAGCACCGAAGCCGGATTCTCGCTGGAAAAAGCACCGTCGAACGCAATATTTCGGAAGATCAACTCGTGGAAGGAAATTATACCAAAAATCCTATTTTTCAAGATGACGAAGGAAGCCGAAGGAGGAGCCGAGTGGACCCGAGGTGGGCCCACACCATAGGGCGGCGCGGCCCATGGCTCCGGCCGCGCCACCATGTGGTGTGGGGGCCCCACAGTCCCTTTCGCCTCCTTTTCTTCGCGAAACCCTTCGTCCCGAAAACCTAAGCCACAGAGGGTACCTCGCGAAGAGTTACAGCCGCCTCTGCGGGGCGGAGAACACCGAGAGAGAAAGAGCTCTCCGGCGGGCGAGGAATCCGCCGGGGAAATTCCCTCCGGGAGGGGGAAATCGACGCCATCGTCACCGTCATCGAGCTGGACATCATCTCCATCACCATAATCATCATCTCCACCATCATCACCGCCGTCTCCACCGCTGGACACCGTCACCGCCGTAGCAATTTGGGTTTGATCTTGATTGTTTGATAGGGGAAACTCTCCCGGTATCGATCTCTACTTGTTGTTGATGCTATTGAGTGAAACCATTGAACCAAGTTTATGTTCAGATTGTTATTTATCATCATATCACCTCTGATCATGTTCCATATGATGTCTCGTGAGTAGTTCGTTTAGTTCTTGAGGACATGGGTGAAGTCTAAATGCTAGTAGTGAACTATGGTTGAGTAATATTCAATGGTATGATATTTAAGTTGTGGTGTTATTCTTCTAGTGGTGTCATGTGAACGTCGACTACATGACACTTCACCATTTATGGGCCTAGGGGAATGCATCTTGTATTCGTTTGCCAATTGCGGGGTTGCCGGAGTGACAGAAACCTAAACCCCCGTTGGTATATCGATGCAGGAGGGATCGCAGGATCTCAGAGTTTAAGGCTGTTGTTAGATTTATCTTAATTACTTTCTTGTAGTTACGGATGCTTGCAAGGGGTATAATCACAAGTATGTATTAGTCCTAGGAAGGGCGGTACATTAGCATAGGTTTACCCACACAACACTTATCGTAACAATGAAGATTATTTAGCCGTATGTAGCGAAAGCACTAGACTAAAATCCCGTGTGTCCTCGAGAACGCTTGGTCATTATAAGTAAACAAACCGGCTTGTCCTTTGTGCTAAAAAGGATTGGGCCACTCGCTGCAATTGTTACTCTCGCACTTTACTTACTCGTACTTTATTCAACTGTTACATCAAAACCCCCTGAATACTTGTCTCGTGAGCATTTACAAGTGAATCCTTCATCGAAACCGCTTGTCAACACCTTCTGCTCCTCGTTGGGATCGACATTCTTACTTATCGAAAATACTACGATACACCCCCTATACTTGTGGGTCATCAAGACTATTTTCTGGCGCCGTTGCCGGGGAGTGAAGCGCTATTGGTAAGTGGAATTGGTAAGGAAAACCTTTACTCGTTTGTGCTGATTTTATTTCGCTCTGCTGCTATAAGTCATTATGGAGAGATCTTCGCTTCAATTTTTATTTGGGAAATCTACTACTACCGCAACGGTAGTGGATGAGGCGCCAGGTGAGGAAGTGATACCATATAAAATACCTATGAAAATTATTGAACGTGTTATGGATAACCGCTATGAAGGGGATGGAACTGTCCACCCTGGAGATCATTTATTGTTCTTACATGAATTATGCGGTTTATTCAAGTGTGCAGGTATTGCTATGGATGAAGTGAGGAAGAAACTATTCTCTTTATCGCTGTCTGGTAAAGCGGCGCATTGGTATAAATTACTGGATAATGGGGATTCTCTTGAATGGAATGATATTGTGCCCCGGTTTTATTCTAAGTTCTATCCTCCAAGTGAAATTCACAAGGATCGGAATCGCATATATAATTTTTGGCCTCATGATGGAGAGAGTATTGCCCAAGCTTGGGGGAGATTGAAGTCTTTAATGCTCAAATGCCCCATTCATGAGCTTCCCGGTAATGTTATTATTGATAATTTCTATGCAAGACTTTCTTTTCAAGACAAGACCTTGCTGGATACTTCTTGTTCTAGATCATTTACACGCAACAAAGAAGAGTTTAAGAGGGACCTTCTTGATCGGATCCAAGAAAATACTGAAGGTTGGGAGAACGACAAGGACAGAGAATCAGGTATAATTTATGATTATAAATGCATTGAAGCTTTTATGGATACTGATAAATTTCGTAATATGAGTGCTACATATGGTCTTGATTCTCAAGTTGCTATAAATCTTTATAAAGCTTTTGCCTCTCATTATGAATTGCCAAAGAAGAATTTTGATAAGTATCATGAACCGTATAAAGATAAAATTGATTCATCTATTAATAAATGCGTTGTAGTTGAAACTGCTGATCATGTTATTCCCGAAGCTTATATTGAAAGAACTCCTTTCCCTGCTAAAATGAAGGAGTACTCTGTTATAAATAGTGCGGTTCATAAAAGTGAAAAGAAACCCGTAGAACCCGAAGAACAAATAAAAGTTGAACCTCGTCGTTGCAATAGTTAAAGATCTTGAGACTGAAAATGTGGAGGATGGTCATATTATTTTCTGTGAAGATGCTTCTAATATTGTTTCACATCCTAATAAACCCAAACAAGCTAGTGTTCCTATGCTATCTGTTAGAATTGGTGATCATTGCTATTATGGATTATGTGATATTGGTGCAAGTGTTAGTGCTATTCCTTATGAGCTTTACACGGAGATTATGCACGAAATTGATTCTTGTGAACTTGAAGATATTGATGTGGTCATTCAGCTTGGCTAATAGAGAAACTATTTCTCCAATTGGTATTGTTCGAGATGTGGAAGTTTTATGCGGTAAGATTAAATATCCTGCCGACTTTTTGGTACTTGGTTCTGCTGCTAGTGATTATTGTCCTATTATTTTCGGTAGACCTTTTCTAAATACTTGTGGAGCTATTATAGATTGCAAGAAAGAGAAAATTTTGACTAAATTTGCTGGTGAATCTTATGAGTTTAACTTCTCCAAATTTACCAAAACTCCTTATAAAGCTGATTTGCCTAATAATGATTTTAAAATGGAACAAGTGTGCATCTATTGTTCTTGTTCCTAATAATCCTTTGCAAGCAACATTTGGAGGATAGCGAGAGTGAAGTTTTTAGGAAAGAAAGAGATGAGCTTGAGGAAATTTTTCTTCGCCAACCTATTCTCAAGCATGATTTACCGGTGGAAGATTTGGGTACAACACCGCCACCAAAGGAAGATCCTGTTTTTGATTTAAAGCCTTTGCCTGATAATCTTAAATATGCTCATATTGATGATAAGAAAATATATCCTGTTATTATTAGTTCTAAGCTTTCAGAGTTTGAAGAAGAAAGGTTATTGGAAATATTGAAGAAACACCGAGGCGCTATTGGCTACACTCTTGATGATTTGAAAGGGATTTCTCCTTCTATTTGCCAACATGCTATTAATATGGAAGATGATGCGAAGCCTGTTGTTGAACATCAGCGTCGTCTAATTCCGAAGATGAAGGAAGTGGTAAGGAATGAGGTATTAAGACTTCTTGAAGCTGGTATTATATATCCTATTGCTGATAGTAGATGGGTTAGTCCCGTGCATTGCGTTCCCAAGAAAGGAGGAATGATCGTTGTGCCTAATGATAATGATGAGCTCATCCCTCAAAGAGTAGTTGTAGGGTATAGAATGTGCATTGATTTTCGAAAAGTTAATAAAGTTACTAAGAAAGATCATTACCCTTTACCATTTATTGATCAAATGCTAGAAAGATTGTCTAAAAATACTCATTTTTGTTTTCTTGATGGTTATTCTGGGTTTTCACAAATTGCTGTTAAAGCTAAAGATCAAGAGAAAACTACTTTCACTTGTCCCTATGGAACTTATGCTTATAGACGCATGCCTTTTGGTTTATGTAATGCTCCCGCTACTTTTCAAAGATGCATGTCTGCTATTTTTCATGGTTTTTGTGAGAGTATTGTAGAGGTATTCATGGATGATTTTTCCGTCTATGGGAATTCTTTTGATAGTTGCTTGCGAAACCTTGATAAAATTTTGCAGAGATGTGAAGAAACTAACCTTGTTCTTAATTGGGAGAAATGCCACTTTATGGTCAATGAAGGAATTGTATTGGGACATAAAATTTTTGAGAGAGGTATTGAAGTTGATAGAGCTAAAGTTGAAGCAATTGAGAAGATGCCCTATCCTAGGGATGTTAAAGGTATTCGTAGTGTTCTTGGTCATGCTTGGGTTTTATAGGAGGTTTATTAAAGATTTCTCCAAGATTTCAAAACCTCTTACTAATCTTCTTCAAAAAGATGTACCATTTGTTTTTGATGATGATTGTAAGGAAGCTTTTGAAACTCTAAAGAAAGCTCTAACAACTGCTCCTATAGTTGAACCTCCTGATTGGAACTTACCCTTTGAGATTATGTGTGATGCTAGTGATTTTGCTGTAGGCGCTGTTTTTGGACAGCGAGTAGATAAAAAATTGAATGTTATTCATTATGCTAGTAAAACTCTTGATGCTGCTCAAAGAAATTATGCTACAACTGAAAAAGAATTATTAGTCTGTAGTCTTTGCTTGCGATAAATTTAGATCTTATATTGTTGATTCAAAAGTTACTATTCATACTGATCATGCCGCAATTAGATACCTTATGACAAAGAAAGATGCTAAGCCGAGGCTTATTAGATGGGTACTTCTTTTGCAAGAATTTGATTTACATATTGTAGATAGGAAAGGTGCTGATAATCCTGTTGTCGATAATTTGTCTAGATTGGAAAATATTGCTTATGATCCTGTTCCTGTTAATGATAGTTTTCCAAATGAACAATTGGCTGTAATAAAGGTGAGCTCGCGAGACAGTCCTTGGTATGCTGATTATGCTAACTTTATTGTTTCCAAGTACTTGCCTCCAACCTTTTCAGCTCAAGCAAAGGAGGAAATTCTTTTATGACTTGAGGCATTATTTCGGGATGACCCACACTTATACAAAGAAGGAGTGGATGGTATTATGCGAAGATGTGTTCCCGAATATGAACAACAAGAGATATTGAGTAAATGTCATGGTAGTGTTTATGGAGGACATCACGCCGGAGAAAGAACAGCGCAAAAGGTTCTACAATCAGGTTTTTATTGGCCAACTCTCTTCAAGGATGCGAGAAAGTTTATTTTATCTTGTGATGAATGCCAAAGGGTTGGTAATATCTCCAGACGTAATGAAATGCCTATGAATTATACTCTTGTTATTGAACCGTTTGATTGTTGGGGATTTGACTTCATGGGACCTTTTCCTCTTCGGAAGGTAACACTCACATACTTGTTGTCTGTTGATTATGTTACTAAATGGGTGGAAGCTATACCTACAAAAAGTGCTGATGGTGAGACCTCTTTAAGAATGCT
Source organism: Lolium rigidum (assembly GCF_022539505.1). Lineage (NCBI taxonomy): Eukaryota > Viridiplantae > Streptophyta > Magnoliopsida > Poales > Poaceae > Lolium > Lolium rigidum. The sequence goes on from NC_061508.1 coordinate 309,475,033, forward strand.
TTTAGATATTATTTTTCCTAGATTTGGAGTGCCTAGATATATTATGACCGATGGAGGTTCTCATTTTATTCATGGAGGTTTTAGAAAAACTCTTGCTAAGTATGGTATTAATCATAGAATTGCTTCCGCTTATCATCCTCAAACTAGTGGTCAAGTAGAATTATCAAATAGAGAGATTAAATCTATTTTGGGAAAGACCATTAATAAAACTAGAAAAAATTGGGCTAGTAAATTGAAGGATGCACTATGGGCTTATAGAACTGCTTATAAAAATCCCATGGGAATGTCACCTTATAAAATGGTTTATGGGAAAGCTTGTCATTTACCTTTAGAACTAGAGCACAAAGCTTATTGGGCTGTTAGAGAATTAAATAAAGATCCTAAACTTGCCTAGGTGATAAGAGGTTGTTGCAATTAAGTTCTCTAGATGAATGGAGAAGTGAAGCTTATGAAAATGCTAAACTCTTTAAAGAGAAAGTTAAAAAATGGCATGATAGAAGGATTATCAAAAGAGAATTTAATATTGGGGATAAAGTCCTATTGTATCGGTCTCGTCTCAGACTCTTTGCAGGGAAATTACTCTCGAAATGGGAAGGACCATATGTTGTCGAGGAGGTGTATCGTTCAGGAGCAATCAAAATTAGCTCTCTCCAAGGCAATGCTACGCAAGTGGTGAATGGACAAAGACTCAAGCATTATATCTCAGGTGATTCCTATAATGTTGATGTTGATATTATTCAAGTGGAAACACCGGAGGCTTTTATCAAAGGGCAAATTGACAGTCCGCCAGAACTCGACTTTGAATAGGTAACAGTACTGGTAATGAAAAGTACGCAATTTACTTTCCGAACAATATTTTTGCTGTTTTTGGAAAATATGAAAAATTACGAGTTCGAAACGGAGTGGAAAGGATGCACGAGGGGGTGCCACCATAGGCCGGCGCGGCCTGACCTGGGCCCGCGCCGACCTATGGTCTGGCCGCCCCGTCGCCCCTTTCCGACTCTGGTTCGATCTGGTACTTTCCGTTTGTCGAGAAAATTTTTGCTATATAATCCCCCGGATCCCTGGAGGTCCGTATATCATTTTATCGACGTGTTTTGTTTCGAGCTGTTTCTGCCAGGATCTGTTTTCGGTCTAGAAGTACCATGGCCTCCAACAACAAGGGCAAGGGGCTTTCGGAGGAAGAAGTGAAGAAGGTGCCATCAAGACAAGAGCAGCAAGCCGGTGGGAGCAAGCAAATCTTGGTGGGATCTGTTGACACTCGACGTTCTTTTTCTCATAACCTGCAGGGACCTTTACCACCCGCTCTTAGCCTCGACTCCTTCCCTATGTTGGAAGAAGTTCTACGGACTACCGATGAGTTTTGTGATCAATATCGGGCTTTGAGAAGAGAAGTGGAGATACTCCAGGAGGAGAATTGCCGTCCCCGAAGAATGCTGGAATACCACTCGATTCGCATCACAAGGTCATCATCGCCAATTTCAGATAACAATGAATCTCTTCGAATCTTAGTGCAGAATTGTCAAGCTGAGAAACTGAAGTTGAAGGAGTTCTGTAAGAAGCGCGGGAGGAGTTCATCACCATCATCGCCAAAGGAGTAATTCACCATCGGTATTGGCATCCCCTTGGTTTGTTCCAAGTTTGGGGGAGTGCCACGGTATCACATTATCACTACCTTTTACTTTTATTGTCAAGTAGTGTCATATCATGAGTAGGGAAGTTATCATATAAGATGGGTTGCAGTTTGGAAGTATCTCTCCTTTAGTTGGTTATCTATATATCCCTTGGTGTGAGTTATCGTTATGGAATATTAATGAGAAGTCTTATCATTTACATATTGCACATCTTATTTTAGTCTGCAATATCTATTATATGATTTACCTTGTTGTTAGTATTGGTATCACTTTGGGAGCATTGAATAAATCTACTTGGTTTTGGCAAACTTAGCATTGGTCAATAGCAACAACACTTTGAGGTTTAAGTAGAAAAGAGAAATACATGTAGTTGTTTCATATCTTTCTTTCTTGTTAGCTCATAGCTTATTATTCTGAAGTTAAAATTGTTTGTGCTTACAAGGAAGATGCATGATTGTTTCTATCACATGTATATTTGTTTGTTTCCCTCAACTCTTATGCTTGCTAATTAACCTTGCTAGCCAAAGACCTGTATCGAGAGGGAATACTTCTCGTGCATCCAAACCCTTAACCCAAACCTATGTCATTTGTGTCCACCATACCTACCTACTACATGGTATTTTCTGCCATTCCAAGTAAATACTTCATGTGCTACCTTTAAACAATTGAAAACTTAGTATCTCTTATTTGTGTCAATGTTTTATAGCTCATGAGGAAGTATGTGGTGTTTTATCTTTCAATCTTGTTGGGTAACTTTCACCAATGGACTAGTGGCTTCATCCGCTTATCCAATAATTTTGCAAAAAGAGCTGGCAATGGGATTCCCGAGTCCCAAATTAATTAAACTAAATAGACACTCCTCCATGGTATGTGATTGATGGACGGCACCCGAAGGATTCGGTTAGCCATGGCTTGTGTAAGCAAAGGTTGGGGGGAGTGTCATCATCATAATAAAACTAAAATAAAAAGGCACTCCTTCATGGTATGAGATTGTTGGCAGGCACCCGAGGATTCGGTTAGCCATGGTTTGTGAAAGAAAGGTTGGAAGGAGTCCCACACAAAATAAAAATAATATGGGAGCCGCTCTTTGAAGGTTGTCTGGCAAGGGGGTTAGAATACCCGCTACCAGTCGTTGACAACAACAAACACCCCTCAACATGTTACTTTTATTCTCTTTATATGATTGCAAAACTGAAAAAGCTCTAGCACATGATTTAATCACTGCTTCCCTCTGCGAAGGGCCTGTCTTTTACTTTATGTTGAGTCAGTAAACCTATTTTCCTCCATCTCAAGCAAGCATTTGAGTAGTTGTGATCAAACCATTATATTGTGATTTGCTTCGTCATGTCTTTTATTCTTCCTTGTTTAGTACAAGTTTTATCTGAATGAATATAGCTTTGCAAGTTATCAATGATCATGAAGAGACCATTATGATTGAGTATGCAAGTTGTGCCTTATAAACTTTAACATGAGAGCGCTGCTCAATGAGATAAGTATAATCTGTTAATTGTTCTCTGACCAAGAACGAAGTTTGACATCACCAATTATGATTTCTTATGCACCTTTATTTGTGATTACCTTATACTTGTTTCAAGTTGAGTTATATGAGGAAGTTGTCTACTATAATGTCTTGTGCGAATGAATATGATGCTTCTTGTCCGTATTTTATTTATCGACTCTTCACTCCATAAACATGTGGTCTTGTTTATCGAGCTCGGTTTCGCTTGGGGACAAGCGAAGTCTAAGCTTGGGGGAGTTGATACGTCCAATTTGCATCACTATTTTATATCATAATTTGCTGTTATTCATTGATATATTTCATATTGGGACACAATACTTATGTTATTTCATCTATTTGCATGTTTCATCATTATTGGAGGATCAAGCACCGGAGCCAGGATTCTGCTGGAAAAAGCACCGTCAGAACGCAATATTTCGGAAGATCAATTGTGGAAGGAAATTATACCAAAAATCCTATTTTTCAAGATGACGAAGGAAGCCAGAAGGAGGAGCCAGGTGGACCCAGGGTGGACCCACACCATAGGGCGGCGCGGCCCATGGCCTGGCCGCGCCACCATGTGGTGTGGGGGCCCCACAGCCCCTTTCGCCTCCTTTTCTTCGCGAAACCCTTCGTCCCGAAAACCTAAGCCACGAGAGGGTACCTCGCGAAGAGTTACAGCCGCCTCTCGCGGGCGGAGAACACCAGAGAGAAAAGAGCTCTCCGGCGGGCAGGAATCCGCCGGGGAAATTCCCTCCGGAGGGGGAAATCGACGCCATCGTCACCGTCATCGAGCTGGACATCATCTCCATCACCATCATCATCATCTCCACCATCATCACCGCCGTCTCCACCGCTGGACACCGTCACCGCCGTAGCAATTTGGGTTTGATCTTGATTGTTTGATAGGGGAAACTCTCCCGGTATCGATCTCTACTTGTTGTTGATGCTATTGAGTGAAACCATTGAACCAAGTTTATGTTCAGATTGTTATTTATCATCATATCACCTCTGATCATGTTCCATATGATGTCTCGTGAGTAGTTCGTTTAGTTCTTGAGGACATGGGTGAAGTCTAAATGCTAGTAGTGAACTATGGTTGAGTAATATTCAATGGTATGATATTTAAGTTGTGGTGTTATTCTTCTAGTGGTGTCATGTGAACGTCGACTACATGACACTTCACCATTTATGGGCCTAGGTGATGTAGCCCCGGTCACCGACGTCGCTACACCAAGACCAACAAGTCCCCCAAGTGGACCGATGACACGAGCCCGAGTTAAAGCGCTACACGATAAGGTGAACTCTATCCTCGCTACTCTTGACCTTGACACACCGTTGGATGGAATGCTACCTCATGCCGACACTCTGTGTGTTATTAGGTACAAGGATCATCAAGGATATGAGGGAGAGGAGGCACCATTCATCAAGGAAGACGAAGCTAAAGCCTATGGACTAGAAGAAGAAGAAAGGAAGAAGGAAGAAGAAAGAAGAAAGAAGAATGGACAAGGAAAAGAAAAAGAGAAGGAGGGTGGAGCCTCCAGGCCATGGGAGGCCGGTACCTCCAGCCCTGAGGTGGCCGGAGCCTCCACCCTGGCCGGCCGGTGGCCAAGGCCAGGCCTGGCCGCGCGCGGGAGGGAGAGACCGGTAGTACCGGCCCCTCCTGGCCGGTACTACCGGCGGGTGTTGGGCGGCACCTCCCCGGCCTGGTCGCCCCGCGCAGAAGAAGAGGAGGCCGGTACCTTGGCCGGTACCCCCGCCCAGGGCATGGCCGGTACCTCCGGCCAAGGTACCGCCCGTGGTACCGCTGGCCATCCAAACCCCCTGGATTCGAGCCATCCGTTTTGAGGCTTTTCCGGTACCATGGCCGGTACCTCCGCCCGTGGTACCGCTCGTGCGCGAATTGGCCCAAATCTGAAATGTTGTGTCGCCATCCGACGGTTGTAATTTAATTAGCACTTTCCCCAAACTACCCTTGACCAAATTCTGAGCTATATGTGCTCCCGTATTCCCCATTTGCTAGGGTTAGACATAGACTTGGATAATTCTTAGAGCTTAGCTCATCTTTGGGATTATCTCATGTGTTTCATCAAGGCTACTCTTGTTGAGATTAATAGTTGTGTGTGAGATTCTAGTTTAACCACTCTCTCTCCCGCACAAGTGTTCGTCTACAACACCGATCTCTCACACCGGGATTCAACCTCGTGGTCTCTCCTAGTGTGATTCTACCGGCGTGGTTTGTCGAGCCATGGGAGTGTAAGTCGATTGTATCGGGTTTGTGTGTGCGTGTGTTCATCGTGTTCATCTCGTTCTTCGTTTCTCCACTTTTCCCCTTTTGATTTCGGGTCGATTTCGCAAGATTGGGCCACAAATTGGGTCTTAGACCTCATCATATGGTATCAACAGCTCAAGGTTACCGCGAATTTGACCCCCCACCCACCCAATTTCGTCTCTAAAAAATTTCCCAAAAAATCCCCAAAAAATAGCCCTAATTTGTCTTTTGACCGATCTGCAATTTTGTTGAGTTTTGAGGGGTTTTGGTCCATTGATTCGGTGTTATTAGTGTTGATCTACTACTTCCTCCACTTTCTATCCACAAATTTCATCGTTTCCTTCGTTTTGGGTTGATTTGGTTTGAGCTTCTCAAGAACAGGAGAGAGAAAAGGGAAGAACAGGCAACTTCACGTGGGGAAGAAGCAGGAGCGGTACCTCCACCCATACTTGGGCGGTACCTCCAGGCAGGGCACGGGTGGAGGCTCCAGCCTCCACTACCGGCCGCCACTACCGTCCACCACTACCGCCCACCACCCCACCGCCACCACCGCTCGCCTCCCAAGCCGGCCACCTCAACCCTCCCCCACCACCGCCGACCAACGCCACCACCCCCTCTCCTCCACCGGCCAACACCGCCGTCCCCCCCAATTCACCGGTAAACACCGCCGCGGCACCGCCACCACCACCGCCACCACCACCGCCACCGCAAGACCACCGGCATACCACTACCACCACCGCCAAGCTAGTTTGACCCAAATTTTTCTCGCCTACCTTGTGTTTGCTTGTCCGGTTTGAGTGCCTTGTGTGTAACACTAACCCGTAGCTCCGAAGCAAGCGAAGACACTCTCGGCACCCCGAGCTTGCAAACGTACTCTTGATCCAACCACCATATTGCAAGTTGAGTGTTCATCACCGCCTACGCCCCATCTAGGTATAACTTGCAAATCCTTTTTCCTTTTGCGATCTAACCTCCCGAGCATGCTTGACTAGTGTTGCGAGACATTGCACGTGGCCCCGTTGTGAGGTGTGTGTGTAGTGTGGAGTCAAGCTTTTAAGCAAAACTCGTGTGGCAAAGTAGCAAAGGCGAAGCTAAGCTAACATAGTGCGAGACAAAAACCGCCAAAATGCAAACGAGCAAAAGAGTGCAAGTGCCACAAAATACAAAAGAGTGTCAAGTGCCACCAAATACAAAGGAGGAAAGCTTTTAAGCAAAAGAGAGAAAAGAGAAGAGAGGCCGCGTGTAAATCTTGTTGTCTCTCCGTTGCAACCAAAGCTTTGTCTCTCCTTGTGTTAGTGTGACACCGAGCACCCTTGTTAAGGGCTTCTTACATCTTTCCGCTCATTCCTTGGTCGCACTAACCCCTTTCATCTCGTGTGTGTGTTCCACATCTTTTTCCGTGTTTTAGTGATCATCGCTTTGACATTCGATATTTGGATTTTACCCACTCTTAACAACAAACTTGATTTCGGATTTCGTCTCTTGGCTTTCCACCATACTCACCTACCACCATATTTGCTAGCTTTTGCGTGTGTCTTTGCGTGTGTGCCCGATACAATTGGTTTCGCTCTCGGTTTGATTGATCACCTCGATACTATCACACAACGGTAAGATTGTGAGGTAGTCTCCTTCCACTAACATACACAACATAGTTCTTGTCTTGCCATCATGGATAGGAACGGAGATGAATCACGGGATGGAGAAGTACTCCGCAACACCGAGAGGTTGGCTACTCAACACAACCTATGGACACAACGCCAAGAGTTCAAGGAGCAACTAGCCCTCTTCGAGACGCGCATTGATGAGCAATACGATGAAGTGGCTCACAACTTCTCCACCGTGAACCAAGACTTGGCCCTTCTTCGAGAAGCTACGGACAACTTGAATGGCCAAATGGCGGCCAATGATGCCAACATGGAGCGACGCATGGATAGCCTCGAGCGCGCCATCACCAACTTGGGTCGTCATCGCCGACACCGCTCTACTTCGTCATCATCAAGCTCGTCACAAGATTACTACTCTCATGGTGGCATTTCGTCCCCAAGCTCTTCTTCAAGGCATGAAGACCATCATCGACATCATCGCTCACATGCTCGTCATGAAGACTCTCGCTCCAACTCTAGGCGAGGAGAAATCCATCGCCATGCTCGTCCACATGAGCGTCCTCCACAAGACCAAGTCCTACAACAAGATCGTCACCAAGCGGATCGCCATGCCCACCATGGGCGTGACGACCAACCCCAAGACCAAGGTCCTCAAGTTCAACCTCGACAAGATCTCCGACGCCATCCTCGCCATGACCAACGTGGAAGAGGAGACCAACAATATGATCAAGATGAAAGAGCCAACAATGAACCTCGTCAACAACCTCGACAAGATCTTCAACAACATCCTCACCGTGAACCAAGTGAAGCTAGCGTCCACTTTCAACGCCAACCCAATGCTATGGTTGGCCGGGGAAGACCTCCTTTCCCACCTCAAGCCGCAAGAGATGAAGGCATCCGTCCTCGCCGAAGAAACTTGGAGGATGAAGAAAACATGTTTGGAAGGCTCAAATTCACCATGCCAAAGTTCAAGGGTGAAGAAGATGCCGAGGCCTACCTCTCATGGGCACTCAAGGTTGACAAGATATTCCGCATCCACAACTACTCCGGTGCCAAGAAGGTGGCTATGGCGTCTCTTGAGTTCGAGGACTACGCCAACACTTGGTGGGAGCAAGTCCTCACTCTTCGAGAAGAGAAGGGTGAACCTCCAATTGACACTTGGGAAGATATGAAGAAGGAGATGCATGCTCGCTTTGTCCCAATGCACTACATGACCGACCTCTTCAACAAGCTCCAAAAGTTGAAGCAAGGCACCAAGACCGTTGAGGAGTTCTACAAGGAGATGGAGCTCACTATGATGCGAGCCAACATCCAAGAGTCCGAGGAACAAACAATTGCTCGTTTCTTCAATGGCCTTACTTATCCCATCAAGAGGATTGTCGAGTTCCAACCCTACTCCAACATGGTTGAGTTAGTCCACCAAGCATCGAAGGCCGAGCGCCAAGTGATTGAGGACATCAAGTACTCCAAGGCCAAGTCCTATTTCTCCTCCAAGCTCGCTACATCGACTCCTCCTACTACATCAACTCCTTATGCTACAAGTGCCAAGGCCGACGCATCCTCTACACCTTCCAAGAAACCGACTATCCAAAGTCGCATGAAGCAAACGGTCTCCTCCACCGCCTCCTCTAAGGCATCCACGGGACCCTCTAGTGTCACTTGCTTCAAGTGTGGCACCCAAGGTCACAAATCATTTGAGTGCAAGAACACCAAGGTCATGATCACTATGGAGAATGGTGACATCGAGACTCTTGATGAGGATGAATATGAAGCCCTTGTGCAAGCCGCCGTGGAAAGTGAAGAAGCTTATGAGCAAGAAAGTGGAGAAGATCCTCTCTTATGTGAGCATGACCCAAGTCCCTCACTTGTGGTCACAAGGGTGCTAACCACACAACCTCATGCTACGGAAGAACAACGGTGCAACATCTTCCAAACCCGTGCCGGAATTGGTGGCAAGTCGATCAAGGTCATCATAGATGGTGGAAGTTGCCATAACCTTGCAAGCACCGAGTTGTGTGAGAAGCTCAACCTCACTCTCCGCAAGCATCCTCACCCTTACCATATCCAATGGTTGAGTGACAAGGGCAACGTCAAGATACAACATACCGTCACCGTCAACTTCAAGATCGGCCCTTATGAGGACACCATCGAGTGTGACGTGGTACCCATGACGGTGTGCCACATGTTGCTTGGCCGCCCTTGGCAATATGACAAGAAGGCTATACATGATGGACTCTCCAACACATACACCTTCAAGGTCAACGATAAGAAGTTCGAGTTGCGCCCGATGACTCCTAGCCAAATCATCGCGGATAATGCGAAGGCTTTAGCGAGGGCACAACTCAGCACCCACCATAGTGAGATGAGAGGAGAGGGAGCGACCCACCACAAAGAGAGTGAGCGCCACAAGCCATATATGAGTGAGTCCAAGAGTGTCCTTCTAGCCACCAAGAGTGAGTGGAGAGAGCTCCAAGAGAACCCATCCACCATATTGCACTATGTGCTCATATGCAAGGGACCCTCGTCGGCGACTAACGACTTAACCAACATTCCTTCGTCTTTGTTGTCTCTTTTGAAGGAGTTCCAAGACGTCTTCCCCGATGAGCTCCCTCATGGACTACCACCACTCCGAGGCATAGAACACCGCATCGACCTCATACCCGGCGCTCCGCTACCAAACCGTGCCGCCTACCGCACCAATCCCGAAGAGACCAAGGAGATCAACCGCCAAATTCAAGATCTCCTCGCCAAAGGGTACGTCCGCGAAAGCCTTAGCCCTTGTGCGGTTCCCGTGATTCTTGTGCCTAAACCGGATGAGACGCAACGGATGTGTATGGATTGTCGCCCCATCAATGCCATTACCGTCCGTTACCGCCATCCCATTCCGCGTTTAGATGACATGCTTGATGAACTTAGTGGTGCCACGATTTTCTCTAAAGTCGATTTGCGTAGTGGTTACCATCAAATCCGCATGGCTATTGGTGATGAATGGAAAACGGCATTCAAGACCAAACTTGGTCTCTATGAATGGCTCGTTATGCCTTTCGGTCTTTCCAATGCACCATCTACTTTCATGCGCCTCATGAATCACATCTTGCGTCCTCTCATTGGCAAGAGCGTGGTTGTCTACTTCGATGATATTCTTATTTATAGCAAAAACCTCGAGGACCATGTGCAACATGTGAGAGAAGTCTTGTGCATTTTGCGACATGAAAAGCTTTATGCTAACCTCCCCAAATGCACATTTGCTCAAAACAAATTGGTTTTTCTTGGTTTCGTGGTTTCCGCTAATGGGATTGAAGTTGATTCCTCCAAGGTGGAGGCCATCCATAATTGGCCTACCCCTACAAATGTTGGCCAAGTCCGAAGCTTCCATGGACTTGCCGGGTTTTACCGCCGCTTTGTGAAAGATTTTAGCACCATTGCTTGCCCTTTGAATGAGCTTACCAAGAAGAATGTTCCGTTTGTTTGGGGCAAGGCCCAACAAAATGCTTTTGATGAGTTGAAGAAACGCCTTACCGAAGCTCCCCTTCTTGTTCTTCCAAATTTTGCAAAAACTTTTGAGATTGAGTGTGATGCAAGTGGGCTTGGTATTGGTGGTGTTCTTATGCAAGAGGGCAAACCCGTGGCATACTATCGTGAGAAGTTGGATGGCGCACGCCTCAACTATCCTATATATGACAAGGAACTCTACGCTTTAGTTCGTGTTCTTGAAGTTTGGCAACACTATCTTTGGCCAAAAGAGTTTATCATTCATTCCGACCATGAGTCCTTGAAATATTTGAAAAGCCAACACAACTTGAACAAACGACATGCAAAATGGATCGAGTTCATTGAGTCCTTCCCATATGTGATCAAATACAAGAAGGGCAAGGACAATGTTGTGGCGGATGCTCTTTCCCGCAAAAACACCCTTTTGCTAACTCGTTTGGATTTTCTTGTTTTGGGACTTGAAGAGATCAAAGAACTCTATCCTTCCGATTCTTTCTTTGCTCCAATTTTTGAGAAGTGCTCCGTTGAACGAGGAGTGGATGATTTCTATTTGCATGATGGCTATTTGTTTAAAGCTAACAAGATTTGCATTCCCGAGTCTTCGCTTCGAAAATTGATTTTACAAGAGTCTCATGGAGGAGGTCTTATGGGTCACTTTGGTCATGATAAGACACTTGCGATGCTCTCCACTCATTACTATTGGCCAAAGATGAAGCGAGATGTGGAACGCCTTTGCCGTCGGTGCACAACATGCTTACAAGCTAAGTCTACCTCCAACCCTTATGGTCTTTACATGCCATTGCCTATTCCTTATGCACCATGGACGGATATTAGCATGGATTTCGTTCTAGGATTGCCTCGCACTAAGCATGGTCATGATTCTATATTTGTTGTAGTGGATAGATTCTCTAAGATGGCTCATTTCATACCTTGCCATAAGAGCGACGATGCTTCACACATTGCTTCATTGTTTTTCAGGGAAATCGTCCGCCTACATGGAGTACCGCAAAGCATTGTGTCGGACCGAGACGTCAAGTTCATGAGTTATCTTTGGAAGTCGCTCATGGCGAAGTTTGGAGTCAAGCTCTTGTTCTCATCATCATCGCACCCGCAAACGGATGGCCAAACAGAAGTGGTCAATCGAAGCCTCTCCACCCTCCTACGCATCCTCGTGAAGAAGAACTTGAAGTCATGGGAGGAGTGCCTTCCCCACGCGGAGTTCGCCTACAACCGCGCCAAGCACAAGACTACGTCAAGGAGCCCCTTCATGGTCGTCTATGGCTTCGAACCTTACACGGCACTCGACATACTTCCGCTTCCCCTCCACGAGCGCATCAACATGGACTTCGACAAGCGCACCGCCGCCGTCAAGAAACTACATGAAGAGACAAGGGCAACCATACAAGAACATGTCCTTCGTCAAGCCAACCGCATCAACGCCAAGAAGAAGGCAAGGATATTCGAAGAAGGAGACCTCGTTTGGATCCACCTCCGGAAGGAACGGTTCCCTCATGAGCGCAACTCCAAGCTCAAGCCAAGAGGAGATGGCCCCTTCAAGGTCCTCAAACGCATCAACGACAACGCTTACGTCATCGACATACCGACATCCAAGTACTTGGTGAGCAACACGTTCAACGTCTCGGACTTGTCACCCTATCGTGGAGATGAGGAGGTGCAAGAGTCGAGGACGACTCTTTCCCAAGGGGGGGAGATGATGTAGCCCCGATCACCGACGTCGCTACACCAAGACCAACAAGTCCCCCAAGTGGACCGATGACACGAGCCCGAGTTAAAGCGCTACACGATAAGGTGAACTCTATCCTCGCTACTCTTGACCTTGACACACCGTTGGACGGAATGCTACCTCATGCCGACACTCTGTGTGTTATTAGGTGCAAGGATCATCAAGGATACGAGGGAGAGGAGGCACCATTCATCAAGGAAGACGAAGCTAAAGCCTATGGACTAGAAGAAGAAGAAAGGAAGAAGGAAGAAGAAAGAAGAAAGAAGAATGGACAAGGAAAAGAAAAAGAGAAGGAGGGTGGAGCCTCCAGGCCATGGGAGGCCGGTACCTCCAGCCCCGAGGTGGCCGGAGCCTCCACCCCGGCCGGCCGGTGGCCAAGGCCAGGGCCCGGCCGCGCGGGAGGAGGAGAGACCGGTAGTACCGGCCCCTCCTAGCCGGTACTACCGGCGGGTGTTGGGCGGCACCTCCCCGGCCTGGTCGCCCCGCGCAGAAGAAGAGGAGGCCGGTACCTTGGCCGGTACCCCCGCCCAGGGCATGGCCGGTACCTCCGGCCAAGGTACCGCCCGTGGTACCGCTGGCCATCCAAACCCCCTGGATTCGAGCCATCCATTTTGAGGCTTTTCCGGTACCATGGCCGGTACCTCCGCCCGTGGTAGCGCTCGTGCGCGAATTGGCCCAAATCTGAAACGTTGTGTCGCCATCCGATGGTTGTAATTTAATTAGCACTTTCCCCAAACTACCCTTGACCAAATTCTGAGCTATATGTGCTCCCGTATTCCCCATTTGCTAGGGTTAGACATAGACTTGGATAATTCTTAGAGCTTAGCTCATCTTTGGGATTATCTCCTGTGTTTCATCAAGGCTACTCTTGTTGAGATTAATAGTTGTGTGTGAGATTCTAGTTTAACCACTCTCTCTCCCGCACAAGTGTTCGTCTACAACACCGATCTCTCACACCGGGATTCAACCTCGTGGTCTCTCCTAGTGTGATTCTACCGGCGTGGTTTGTCGAGCCATGGGAGTGTAAGTCGATTGTATCGGGTTTGTGTGTGCGTGTGTTCATCGTGTTCATCTCGTTCTTCGTTTCTCCACTTTTCCCCTTTTGATTTCGGGTCGATTTCGCAAGATTGGGCCACAAATTGGGTCTTAGACCTCATCACTAGGGGAATGCATCTTGTATTCGTTTGCCAATTACGGGGTTGCCGGAGTGACAGAAACCTAAACCCCCATTGGTATATCGATGCAGGAGGGATCGCAGGATCTCAGAGTTTAAGGCTGTGGTTAGATTTATCTTAATTACTTTCTTGTAGTTGCGGATGCTTGCAAGGGGTATAATCACAAGTATGTATTAGTCCTAGGAAGGGCGGTACATTAGCATAGGTTCACCCACACAACACTTATCATAACAATGAAGATTATTTAGCCGTATGTAGCGAAAGCACTAGACTAAAATCCCGTGTGTCCTCGAGAACGCTTGGTCATTATAAGTAAACAAACCGGCTTGTCCTTTGTGCTAAAAAGGATTGGGCCACTCGCTGCAATTGTTACTCTCGCACTTTACTTACTCGTACTTTATTCAACTGTTACATCAAAACCCCCTGAATACTTGTCTGTGAGCATTTACAGTGAATCCTTCATCGAAACTGCTTGTCAACACCTTCTGCTCCTCGTTGGGATCGACATTCTTACTTATCGAAAATACTACGATACACCCCCTATACTTGTGGGTCATCAACGCACTGCTTAGATGAGACCGAAGGTGCTTATTTGAATAAATGTAAGAAGGTTGTGTACCTGGGGCATCGTCGATTTCTTCCAAAGAGGCACCCCGTCAGAAAGAAAGGCAATCATTTCGGAGGTGAGGCGGATCACCGGAGAAGCCCGAACTCCGTACCGGTGATGCTTTACTTGATATGGTCAAGGACATAAAAGTAATATTTGGAAAGGGTCCTGGCGGCCAATCTGTTCCGAAAGACGACGTTACCGGACACGCACCCATGTGGAAGAAAAAATCTATATTTTGGGATCTACCCTATTGGAAAGTCCTAGAGGTCTGCTCTTCAATCGACGTGATGCATGTGACGAAGAATCTTTGCGTGAACCTGCTAGGCTTCTTAGGCGTGTATGGGAAGACAAAAGATACACCAGAAGCAAGGGAGGACCAGTATCGTATGAAAGTCCCAAAGAACAAGCAAGAACAGAATTACAAGGATGCAGGGAGTCGCTTAAGTCCTGGCAGCTACGCTCTTACCAAAGCAGAGAAGGAAATCTTTTTTGAAGTCCTTTACAGTATCAAGGTGCCGTCTGGATTCTCATCAAATATAAAGGGAATTATAAATATGGCGGAGAAAAAATTCCAAAACCTGAAGTCGCATGACTGCTGATACGTCTCCAACGTATCTATAATTTCTTATGTTCCATGCTACTTTATTGATGATACCTACATGTTTTATACACATTATATGTCATTATTATGCGTTTTCCGGAACTAACCTATTGACGAGATGCCGAAGGGCCGCTTGTCGTTTTCTCGCTATTTTTGGTTCCGAAATCCTAGTAAGGAAATATTCTCGGAATCGGACGAAATAAATGCCCAAGCATCCTATTTTTCCACGAAGCTTCCGGAACACCCGAGAGCCACCAGAGGGGAGCCCTGGTGGGCCCAGATGATAGGGCGGCGCGGCCAGGGCCTGGGCCGCGCCCCCCTGTTGTGTCACCGCCTCGTCGACCTTCCGACTCCGCCTCTTCGCCTATTTAAAGGTCCCTGACCTAAAACCTCGAGACGGAAAAGCCACGGTACGAGAAACCTTCCAGAGCCGCCGCCATCGCGAAGCCAAGATCTGGGGGACAGGAGTCTCTGTTCCGGCACGCCGCCGGGACGGGGAAGTGCCCCCGGAAGGCTTCTCCATCAACACCACCGCCATCTTCATCAACGCTGCTGTCTCCCATGAGGAGGGAGTAGTTCTCCATCGAGGCTAAGGGCTGTACCGGTAGCTATGTGGTTAATCTCTCTCCCTATGTACTTCAATAGAATAATCTCATGAGCTGCCTTACATGATTGAGATTCATATGATGATGCTTGTAATCTAGATGTCATTATGCTAGTCAAGTGGATTTTACTTATGTGATCTCCGGAGACTCCTTGTCCCACGTGTGTAAAGGTGACAAGTGTGTGCACCATGTGGGTCTCTTAGGCTATATTTCACAGAATACTTATTCACTCGTTATGAATGGCATAGTGAAGTGCTTATTTATATCTCTTTATGATTGCAATGTGTTTTGTATCACAATTTATCTCGTGTGCTACTCTAGTGATGTTATTAAAGTAGTTTATTCCTCCTGCACGGTGTAATGGTGACAGTGTGTGCATCGTGTAGTACTTGGCGTAGGCTATGATTGTGATCTCTTGTAGATTATGAAGTTAACTATTGCTATGATAGTATTGACGTGATCTATTCCTCCTTTCGTAGTGTGAAGGTGACAGTGTGCATGCTATGTTAGTACTTGGTTTGGTTATGTTGATCTGTTATGCACTCTAAGGTTATTTAAATATGAACATTGAATATTGTGGAGCTTGTTAACTCCGGCATTGAGGGTTCGTGTAATCCTACACAGCTTAGTGGTGTTCATCATCCAACAAGAGGGTGTAGAGTCTAGCATCTATCTATTTATTCTGTTATGTGATCAATGTTGAGAGTGTCCACTAGTGAAAGTATGATCCCTAGGCCTTGTTCCTAAATACTGCTATCGCTGCTTGTTTACTGCTTTACTGCATTTATACTGCCTACAATATTACTACCATCAACTGCATGCCAGCAAGCACTTTTCTGGCACCCTACTACTGCTCATATTCATTCATACCACTTGTATTTCACTATCTCTTCGCCGAACTAGTGCACCTATTAGGTGTGTTGGGGACACAAGAGACTTCTTGCTTTGTGGTTGCGGTGGTTGCATGAGAGGGATATCTTTGACCTCTTCCTCCCTGAGTTCGATAAACCTTGGGTGATCCACTTAAGAGGAAACTTGCTGCTATTCTACAAACCTCTGCTCTTGGAGGCCCAACACTGTCTACAAGAATAGAAGCACCCGTAGACATCAAGCACTTTTCTAGCGCCGTTGCCGGGGAGGAAAGGTAAAAGGCACTCATACTCCGGTCCCATGTAAAGTACTTTTCTGGCGCCGTTGTGTGTGTGCTCGAAGCTATTTCCTTTAGATCCTGCAATTGCATCTTTTTGTTTCTTGTTTACACTAGTTTGGCATAATGGACAACAATGAGCTTCTTATTCTATTTCCTGATTTAAGACATGGATGGTTTGATGCGAAAATTAAAAAACCCATGGAACATATTAGTATGAACGCTTTGAACACCATTGTTGCTAATGATATGAAAAATTCTAAGCTTGGGGAAGCTGGCTTTGATGAGCATGATATTTTTAGTCCCCCAAGCATTGAGGAGAAAATTTACTTTGACAATACTTTGCCTCCTATTTATGATGATTATAATGATATTGGTCTTTTAGTGCCGCCTACTATGGAGAGTAATTTTTATGATGATAATACTATGCCTCCTACACTTGATGAGAATAATAATGATAGCTACTTTGTTGAATTTGCTCCCACTACAACTAATAAAATTGATTATGCTTATGTGGAGAGTAATGATACTTTTATGCATGTGAATAAGAATGCTTTATGTGATACTTATATTGTTGAGTTTGTTCATGATGTCTCTGAAAATTATTATGAGAGAGGGAAATATGGTTGTAAAAATTTTCATGTTACTAAAACACCTCTCTATATGCTGAAATTTTTGAAGCTACACTGGTTTTATCTTCCTATGCTTGTTACTTTGCTCTTCATGAACTTGTTTATTTACAAGATTCCTATGCATAGGAAGCATGTTAGGCTTAAATTTGTTTTGAATTTGCTTTTTGATGCTCTCTTTTGCTTCAACTACTATTTCTTGAGAGTGCATCATTGAAATTACTGAGCCCATCTTAATGGCTATAAAGAAAGCACTTCTTGGGAGATAACCCATGTGTTTTTTCTTTACTACAGCACTTTTGTTTTATATTTGATTCTTGGAAGTTGTTACTACTATAGCAACCTCTCCTTATCTTTATTTTATTTCATTGTTGTGCCAAGTAAAGTCTTTGATAGCAAGGTTGATACTAGATTTGGATTACTGCGCAGAAACAGATTTCTGTCTGTCACGAATCTGGGCAGAATTCTCTGTAGGCAACTCAGAAAAATCTGCCAATTTACGTGCGTGATCCTCAGATATGTATGCAACTTTCATTCAATTTGAGCATTTTCATCTGAGCAAGTCTGGTGCCACTTTAAAATTCGTCTTTACGGACTGTTCTATTTTGACAGATTCTGCCTTTTATTTCGCATTGCCTCTTTTGCTGTGTTGGATGGATTTCTTTGTTCCATTAACTTCCAGTAGCTTTGGGCAATGTCCAGAAGTGTTAAGAATGATTGTGTAACCTCTGAACATGTGAATTTTTAATTATGCACTAACCCTCTAATGAGTTTGTTTCGAGTTTGGTGTGGAGGAAGTTTTCAAGGGTCAAGAGGAGAATGATATACTATGATCAAGAAGAGTGAAGAGTCTAAGCTTGGGGATGCCCCCGTGGTTCATCCCTCATATTTCAAGAAGACTCAAGCATCTAAGCTTGGGGATGCCCAAGACATCCCCTTCTTCATCGACAACTTATCAGGTTTCTTCTCTTGAAACTATATTTTTATTCGGTCAGATCTTATGTACTTTACTTGGAGCGTCTGTTTGTTTTTGTTTATGTTTGAATAAATGCTTGTGTGGGAGAGAGACACGCTCCGCTGGTTCATATGAACACATGTGTTCTTAGCTTTTAATGTTCATGGCGAAGGTTGAAACTGCTTCGTTAATTGTTATATGGTTGGAAACGGCAAATGCTACATGTAGTAATTGATAAAATGTCTTGGATAATTTGATACTTGGCAATTGTTGTGCTCATGTTTAAGCTCTTGCATCATATACTTTGCACCCATTAATGAAGAAATACATAGAGCTTGCTAAAATTTGGTTTGCATAATTGGTCTCTCTAAAGTCTAGATAATTTCTAGTATTGAGTTTTGAACAACAAGGAAGACGGTGTAGAGTCTTATAATGTTTACAATATGTCTTTTATGTGAGTTTTGCTGCACCGGTTCATCCTTGTGTTTGTTTCAAATAACTTTGCTAGCCTAAACCTTGTATCGAGAGGGAATACTTCTCATGCATCCAAAATCCTTGAGCCAACCACTATGCCATTTGTGTCCACCATACCTACCTACTACATGGTATTTCTCCGCCATTCCAAGCAAATACTTCATGTGCTACCTTTAAACAATTCAAAATCTATTATCTCTTATTTGTGTCAATGTTTTATAGCTTATGAGGAAGTATGTGGTGTTTATCTTTCGATCTTGTCATTTACTTTTGACAGACTTTCACAATGGACTAGTGACTTCATCCGCTTATCCAATAATTTTGCAAAAAGAGCTGGCAATGGGGTTCCCAGCCCCAATTAATTAACTTGCATTAATAATTCTCTTCACATGTTTTGCTCTGATTCATCGATAAGCAACTTAATTTTGCAAATAGACACTCCTTCATGGTATGTGATTGTTGGAAGGCACCCGAGGATTCGGTTAGCCATGGCTTGAGAAAGCAAAGGTTGGGAGGAGTGTCATCTAAAAAATAAAAAAATAAAAACTAAACTAAAATACATGTGTAAACAAAAGAGAAGAGGGATGATCTACCTTGCTGGTAGAGATAACGTCCTTCATGGGAGCCGCTCTTGAAAGTCTGGTTGATAAGGTAGTTAGAGTACCCATTACCATTCGTTGACAACAACAAACACTTCTCAAAACTTTATTTTATGCTCTTTATATGATTTCAAAACTTGAAAAGCTCTAGCACATGATTTAATCCCTGCTTCCCTCTGCGAAGGGCCTTTCTTTTACTTTTATGTTGAGTCAGTTCACCTATCTCTCTCCACCTCAAGAAGCAAACACTTGTGTGAACTGTGCATTGATTCCTACATACTTGCATATTGCACTTGTTATATTACTTTACATTGACACTATCCATGAGATATACGTGTTATAAGTTGAAAGCAACCGCTGAAACTTAATCTTCCTTTGTGTTGCTTCAATACCTTTACTTTGATTTATTGCTTTATGAGTTAACTCTTATGCAAGACTTATTGATGCTTGTCTTGAAAGTACCATTCATGAAAAGTCTTTGCTTTATGATTCATTTGTTTACTCATGTCATTACCATTGTTTTGATCACTGCATTCATTACATGTGTTTACAATAGTATGATCAAGGTTATGATGGCATGTCACTCCAGAAATTATCTTTGTTATCGTTTACCTGCTCGAGACGAGCAGGAACTAAGCTTGGGGATGCTTGATACGTCTCCAACGTATCTATAATTTCTTATGTTCCATGCTACTTTATTGATGATACCTACATGTTTTATACACATTATATGTCATTATTATGCGTTTTCCGGAACTAACCTATTGACGAGATGCCGAAGGGCCAGTTGTTGTTTTCTGCTGTTTTTGGTTCCAGAAATCCTAGTAAGGAAATATTCTCGGAATCGGACAAAATCAATGCCCAGCATCCTATTTTTCCACGAAGCTTCCAGAACACCCGAGAGCCACCAGAGGGGAGCCCTGGTGGGCCCAGATGATAGGGCGGCGCGGCCAGGGCCTGGGCCGCGCCCCCCTGTTGTGTCACCGCCTCGTCGACCTTCCGACTCCGCCTCTTCGCCTATTTAAAGGTCCCTGACCTAAAACCTCGAGACGGAAAAGCCACGGTACGAGAAACCTTCCGGAGCCGCCGCCATCGCGAAGCCAAGATCCGGGGACAGGAGTCTCGTTCCGGCACGCCGCCGGGACAGGGAAGTGCCCCGGAAGGCTTCTCCATCAACACCACCGCCATCTTCATCAACGCTGCTGTCTCCCATGAGGAGGGAGTAGTTCTCCATCGAGGCTAAGGGCTGTACCGGTAGCTATGTGGTTAATCTCTCTCCCTATGTACTTCAATACAATAATCTCATGAGCTACCTTACATGATTGAGATTCATATGATGATGCTTGTAATCTAGATGTCATTATGCTAGTCAAGTGGATTTTACTTATGTGATCTCCGGAGACTCCTTGTCCCACGTGTGTAAAGGTGACAAGTGTGTGCACCGTGTGGGTCTCTTAGGCTATATTTCACAGAATACTTATTCACTGTTATGAATGGCATAGTGAAGTGCTTATTTATACTCTTTATGATTGCAATGTGTTTTGTATCACAATTTATCTGTGTGCTACTCTAGTGATGTTATTAAAGTAGTTTATTCCTCCTGCACGGTGTAATGGTGACAAGTGTGTGCATCGTGTAGTACTTGGCGTAGGCTATGATTGTGATCTCTTGTAGATTATGAAGTTAACTATTGCTATGATAGTATTGATGTGATCTATTCCTCCTTTCGTAGTGTGAAGGTGACGAGTGTGCATGCTATGTTAGTACTTGGTTTGGTTATGTTGATCTGTTATGCACTCTAAGGTTATTTAAATATGAACATTGAATATTGTGGAGCTTGTTAACTCCGGCATTGAGGGTTCGTGTAATCCTACACAGTTAGTGGTGTTCATCATCCAACAAGAGGGTGTAGAGTCTAGCATCTATCTATTTATTCCGTTATGTGATCAATGTTGAGAGTGTCCACTAGTGAAAGTATGATCCCTAGGCCTTATTCCTAAATATCGCTATCGCTGCTTGTTTACTCGTTTTACTCGCATTTATACTGCCTACAATATTACTACCATCAACCGCATGCCAGCAAGCACTTTTCTCGGCGCCGTACTATCGCTCATATTCATTCATACCACTTGTATTTCACTATCTCTTCGCCGAACTAGTGCACCTATTAGGTGTGTTGGGGACACAAGAGACTTCTTGCTTTGTGGTTGCAGGGTTGCATGAGAGGGATATCTTTGACCTCTTCCTCCCCGAGTTCGATAAACCTTGGGTGATCCACTTAAGGGAAACTTGCTGCTGTTCTACAAACCTCTCGCTCTTGGAGGCACAACACCGTCTACAAGAATAGAAGCACCCGTAGACATCAACTCGCCACATTATTATGACGCAGCGTGCTTCCGGTTGCACCGAGGGGGCTTCCGTCGGAAAATGTTCGAATACCCATTGTGAAGCTATGTGCATTCCTTAATGCAATATCTCGGAAGGTAATCGATCCAGCTAGTCTTCCAAGGTTACGGAAGGATGTGGTGCAATGTCTTGTTAGCTTTGAGTTGGTGTTTCCACCATCTTTCTTCAATATTATGACACATCTCCTGGTTCACCTTGTCGAAGAGATTGCCATCCTCGGTCCTCGTCTTTCTACACACTATGTTCCCCTTCGAGAGGTTCATGGGGGTCTTAAAGAAATATGTTCATAACCGTGCTAGGCCGAAGGAAGCATCTCCAAGGGCTATGGAACAGAGGAGGTCATCGAGTTCGTGTTGACTTTATTCCCGACCTTAAGTCGATTGGTGTTCCTGAATCCCGACATGAGGGGCGACTAAATGGAAAAGGCACGCTAGGAAGGAAATCAATGATATGTAGGGACGGCATTTCTTTCACTCAAGCACACTACACAGTTCTACAAAGTTCCACCTTGGTGGCCCCGTATATCACTGATCACAAGAATATTGTACGCTCTGAATATCCGGGCAGTCCGAAGACCTGGATTACACATAAACATATGCGGACATTCGGCGGTTGGCTCCGAACACATCTCATTAATAACAACGATATTGGAGATCGGTTGTACTTGTTGGCCGGGTCACCATCTTCGACTATACCTGACTTTCCAGGGGTACGAGATAAATGGAAATACCTTCTACACGTTCGCCCAAGATAAAAAGAGCACCAACCAAAACAAGTGGTGTCCGCATTGATGCAACAAACTCTAACAGGTGGGGAAAAGGACACATATTATGGTTACATAGAGGAGATATGGGAACTTGACTATGGACCTTCTTTTAAGATCCCTTTGTTTCGGTGCAAATGGTTCAAGCTTGATGGAAAAGGGGTAAAGGTAGACCAGCTGTACGGAATAACAACAGTGGATCTCAACAATCTTGGTTACAGAGACGAACCATTCGTCCTAGCCAATGAGGTGGCTCAGGTTTTCTATGTGAAGGACATGTCCTCCAGACCGAAGAAAAGAAAACATAAGGAAACGAGCTCATCCGATGAGCCAAAGCGTCACATAGTTCTTTCAGGGAAAAGAACCATCGTGGGAGTCGAGGACAAGACAGACATGTCGAAGATTATAATAAGTTTGCTGAAATTCCGCCCTTCACAAGGTGAACATTGATCCAACCATCGCGTTAAATGCTGAAGATACTCCATGGTTACTGGTCGAAGCGATCATAATGTATTAATTATTATCCTGTACCTTGATGAGCTCATATTGTGAAGCGTTTGTTGTGATATGTATCAGTAACATTGGTCGTTTGAACTAAATGCTCTTTCCTTCGAGAAGCTCCCGGAAGCCCTCTTTACCATGAGCTACTGGTTGTTGGGTTTATATATACTAGCAGCTTACGAGCGGAACTTGCGGGAAGAGTTACTCGGGCAAAGCTTCCGAAGATGTCTAAGACGGCCAGCCATCTAAGACATCTTCGAGAAGCTTCACCGGAGAGGCTCTTTCCTTCGAAAAGCTCCTGGAAGCCCTCCTTACCCTGAGCTACTGGTTGTTGGGTATATACTAGCAGCTTCCGAGCGGGACTTGCGGGAAGAGTTACTTGGGCGAAGCTTTCGAAGATGTCTAAGACGGCCAGCCATCTAAGACATCTTCGAGAAACTTCGCCGGAGAGGCTCTTTCCTTCTTGGTCGTTGCCTCTCAGGATGCTCTCTCTACTCTCCCCGGAGGGGGCTATATATAGCAATGTGGCTCCAGATAACCCCCCCCCCCCTAGATGAGGCCACCCCAGATAAGGCAAACACCAGATAAGCCTCCCCTAGATTTAGCCCCCCATCTTTAGCACCGGTTCCAGCCAGGAACCGGTATAAAAGGGGTATATAAACTAATCCACCATCTTTAGCACCGGTTCAAGCCAGGAACCGGTATAAAAGGGGTATATAAACTAATCCACCATCTTTAGCACCGGTTCAAGCCAGGAACCGGGATAAAAGGGGTATATAATCTAATCCACCATCTTTAGCACCGGTTCAAGCCAGGAACCGGAATACAAGGGGTATATAAACTAAAGACAACGACTTTATTGAAATTTAACAAGATACGTTAACTAAACTTAAACTAAAACAACGACAACGACTTTATTGAAATTTAACATTAACTAAATTTAAACTAAAATAATAACAACTTCTACTAGTTCTTCCCCTCATCCGTTGCTGCCCTCCCCGGCTGCCGCCTTCGCCGCAGCCTCCTCCTCACGACGACGCTTTTACATCTCCTCACTATCCAGATCCGCCACACGCGGCCGCTTATGCAGCTCCCGGAGACTCGCCTCTCAAATGCTTCTATGGTAGCCGCTAGCGCCGCCTCCTCCCACTCCTCTATCTCTGCAAGCTGCGGGTCCACCTCATCCTCTGCTGCCCTCCTTGCTGCCACCTCCTGCCGCTGCAGCTCCTCCCACTCCTCTATCTCCGCAAGCTGCGGGTCCACCTCCACCGGCGGCGGGTGCGGCTTTGGGGGCATTGTGCAATGGGATAGGGTTTGGTGATGATCGAAGTGGGAGAGACGGGGACGTACTATTTATAGAGGGAAAATATCCCGCGCGGCGCCGTGGCGGGAAAATATCCCGCGCGCCGTTTGCGTCGTGGCGGGAAAATATACCGCGCGCCGCTTGCGTCGTGGCGGGAAAATCACGCGCGGCGTCATCGCGTGGCGGGTAAATATCCCTCGCGTCGTGGCGGGAAAATATCCCGCGCGGCGTCGTTTGACGGGAACCTACCACGCGCGCGTCGTGGCAGGAACCTATCCCGCGCGAAACACGCAAAAAATGGCGGGAAAATACAAATGGCAGCGAAAAAAAGGGGTCTTTTGCACCGGTTGGTGGCTCGAACCGGTGCAAAAGGGTCTTTTGCACCGGTTCGAGCCACCAACCGGTGCAAAAGCCCTCCCCTATATCTGCCACGCCCCTTCTCCTTTCTTCTCCATTCGCGCGAGGAAAAATTGGACGCCGGCAGGCTGCCCAATTTTCGCACGCCCGCCGGCGCCGTCCTCCTCCTCCCGCGCCGCTCCGGCCGCTCCGCTCGCCGGCCTCCCGCGCCGCCCGCCCGCGCCGCCGCCTAATCCTCCGCCCGCGCGCGCTCCTTTCCTCCGCTCGTGGTGGCTCCGCCGCCCCGGCCTCCTCCACCGCGCCGCCTCCTCCGCGCCGCCGCCGACCGCCACCGCCCGCGCCGCGCGCCGCCGCCGCCCCCGCGCGCCGCCCCCGCGCGCCGCCCCCTTCTCCGGCCGGTGCAGCCGGCTAAGGTGAGCCCGGCCCGGCCGCCCCTTTGTTTTTTTTCATTTTTTTGTTTTAATTAGTTAGGAAATTTAGTAGTTAAATTAGTTAGATAAATTTGTTAGATAATATTTGGTAGAAATTTATATGTTAGAATATTTGTTAGATAATATTTGTTAGAAATATATATGTTAGAATATTTGTTAGATAATATTTGTTAGAAATATATATGTTAGAATATTTGTTAGATAATATTTGTTAGAAATATATATGTTAGAATATTTGTTAGAAAATTTAGGGTTAGAAAATATTAGTTAATTTAGAGTTAGAAAAATTTGTTAGATAATATTTGTTAGAAAATATTTGTTAGAATATTTGTTAGAAATATTTGTTAGAAAATATTTGTTAGAAATTTATATGTTAGAAATATTTGTTAGAAATTTATATGTTAGAAATATTTGTTAGAAAATATTAGTGAAATTTATATGTTAGAAATATTTGTTAGATAAAAATGTATGTGTTAGACAAAAATAGTAATATTTATTCAAATTCAATATTAGTTTGCATACGATGCCGCGCCCGCCGCGTCCTGGAGCTAGGACAATTTTAGAGGAGATGCGGCAGTTGGGGGAAGTTCGGGACTGAGCTCCGCCGGGGTGGCACTAGGAGATGTTATCTTCCGGGGCGCGCACCTTGGTGCGGAATCCGGGTCCCGTCGTCGACCCGGATATTCTTTGGTGGAGGTCTTATGGGCCACGTTCGTTTCAGAGGGAGCCGGCTCCGCCGGAGGTGGTAGCTCAGCGCATTGCAGCGGAGGACGAGCACGTTCGCCGTTACATGTATGCATTAGACACCATGTATAGCTATGCTCCCGTTACTGTTCCGTGGCTTTGGGTGTTCACCCGGCGCGGCTCAGGACCCGGTCGGCGCCGTTGAGAGGTTGTAGTGTGATGTATTAGGGACCGATCGAGCTATATGTGTAACTCAGATCTTTGATTATGTATTGACCATTATCCTTAATTTGCACTTATATATATGTTATATATGTGTAACTCTAATATTTGATCATGTATTTATATCATTATCTTGGTTAACTACTGCTTCGTTGTGTTTATAGCATTAGAATAAAACTAAAGTAAAAAGGCACTCCTTCATGGTATGAGATTGTTGGCAGGCACCCGAGGATTCGGTTAGCCATGGTTTGTGAAAGAAAGGTTGGAAGGAGTGCCACACAAAAATAAAAATAAAATGGGAGCCGCTCTTTGAAGGTTTGTCTGGCAAGGGGGTTAGAGTGCCCACTACCATTCATTGACAACAACAAACACCTCTCAAAACTTTACTTTTATGCTCTCTTTATGTTTTCAAAACCAAAGCTCTAGCACAAATATAGCAATCAATGCTTCCCTCTGCGAAGGGCCTTTCTTTTACTTTATGTTGAGTCGGTTTACCTACTTCCTTCCATCTTAGAAGCAAACACTTGTGTTAACTGTGCATTGATTCTTACATACTTGCATATTTGCATTCATCATATTACTTTGTGTTGACAATTATCCATGAGATATGCATGTTGAAAGTTGAAAGCAACTCGCTGAAACTTAAATCTTCCTCTCGTGTTGCTTCAATGCCTTCACTTTGAATTTATTGCTTTATGAGTTAACTCTTATGCAAGACTTTTGATGCTTGTCTTGAAAGTACTATTCATGAAAAGTTTTGCTATATGTTATCTATTTGTTAGCAACTATAGATCATTGCCTTGAGTCACCGCATTCATCTCATATGCTTTATAATAGGATGATCAAGATTATGTAAGTAGCATGTCACTACAGAAATTACTCTTTTTATCGTTTACCTACTCGAGGGCGAGCAGGAACTAAGCTTGGGGATACTTGATACGTCTCCAACGTACCTATAATTTCTGATGTTCCATGCTTGTTTTATGACAATACTTACATGTTTTGCTTGCACTTTATAATGTTTTTATGCATTTTATGGAACTAACCTATTAACAAGATGCCGAAGGGCCAGCTTGCTATTTTCTCGTTATTTTTGGTTCCGTAAAGGCTGTTCGGGCAATATTCTCGGAATTCGACGAAACGAAGACCAAACATCATAATTCACCGAGACGGACCAGGACACCGAAGGGGAGTCGAGGGGAGGCCTCGGGGCCCCCACACCATAGGGCCGCGCGGGCCAGCCCTCGGCCGCGCCGGCCTATGGGGAGGGCACCCTGTTGCCCCTCCTGCGCCGCCTCTTCGCCTATATAAGCCCTTTCGACCTAAAAACGCGAGACCAATTGAAGAAACTCCAGAAAGACTCCGTGGGCGCCGCCGCCATCGCGAAACTCCGTTTCGGGGGACGAAGTCTCCGTTCCGGCACCTCGCCGGACGGGGAAGTGCCCCCGGAAGCCATCTCCATCGACGCCACCGCCTCCATCATGCTCCGTGAGTAGTTCCCTCATGGACTACGGGTTCTAGCTGTAGCTAGTTGGTATCATCTCTCCCATGTACTTCAATACAATGATCTCATGAGCTGCCTTACATGATTGAGATTCATCTGATGTAATCGGTGTTGTGTTTGTCGGGATCCGATGGATTGTTACGCTATGATTGTCTATCTACAAAGTTTATGAAGTTATTGTTGCTGCAATCTTGTTGTGTTTAATGCTTGTCACTAGGGCCCGAGTGGCATGATCTTAGATTTAAGCTCTATACTTATTGCTTAGATTGTATCTACAAGTTGTATGCACATGTCTATGTCCGGAACCAAAGGCCCCAAAGTGACAGAAATTGGGACAACCGGAGGGGAAGGCTTAGATATGAGGATCACATGTTTTCACGGAGTGTTAATGCTTTGCTCCGGTGCTTTATTAAAAGGAGCACCTTAATTTCCGAGAGATTCCCTAGAGGCCCGGCTGCCACCGGCCGGTAGGACAAAAGATGTTGTACAAGTTTCTCATTGCGAGCACGTATGACTATATATGGGAAACATGCCTACATGATTAATGATCTTGATGTTCAGTCTTAATGCTATTTCAATCCTATCAATTGCCCAACTGTAATTTGTTCACCCAACACTTGTTATTGGAGAGTTACCACTAGTGTAGATAGCTGGGAACCCCGGTCCATTTTTCATCATTATATACTCGTTCTACATGTCATTGGAAGTAGTATCAACTATTTTCTGGTGCCATTGCTCTCATATTACCGCTATCGCTGTCGTGTTACTATTACTACTGCTCTCATATTATCGCTACTTTCACATCACCCCCGTTACTAGTGCTTTTCCAGTGCAGCTGAATTGACAACTCGGTTGTTAAGGCTTATAAGTATTCTTTACCTCCCCTTGTGTCGAATCAATAAATTTGGGTTTTACTTCCCTCGAAGACTGTTGCGATCCCCTATACTTGTGGGTCATCAAGACTGTTTTCTGGCGCCGTTGCCGGGGAGGCATAGCTCTACTCATAAGTTCACCTGGGGAGTACACTCCACCTCTCTCTCTGTTTTATTTTATTTTGTTTTGCTTAGTTTAATTTTGTCTAGTCTATTTGTGCTTAGTTTATTTCTGTCTAGTATTATTTTGCTTAGTTTACTTTTGTTTAGTTTGTTTTTGTTTTGTTTTACTTTTCTCATATACCCAAAAATCCATAAAAATTTGAAAAACCTAAAAACTAAAAAACTGCTATTATGGGAGAACCTACAACCTACTTGGAGCTTATAGAATATTAAAATAATTATAGAGAATCAAGAGCGGGAAAAGTGATGAGTGCTGTGATAGAAAAATTGAATACAATTGCTAAAATCTTGCTTAAACGCCATGATATAAACCGTTGCTCTCAACAGGACACTAAACATCTTAAATTTCAATGTGGCTTTAGTGAGGAATTTTTAATTAAGAACTATAATCGGAATAGCTATATTCATTTTGTGTTTGAAGAGGTAGAACAATTTGTCATATTTATGGGAGCCTCTCGAGATAGAATCCTTCATGGTTAAAAATTATGAAACTTGTGTTGTTTGTAAGGACCTTAAAGATTATGTCTCTTCTATCCTTAATTTTTGCAATGAAAGTTACACCGATAATCCTTATATCATTGATTATAAAGAGAGACTCATTAATGCACAAGAATGCACTCACAATTTGCAGGAACCAGTGGAAGAAGAAATTGATGAACCTCGAAAGCTCATTGGATGAAAAAGAGGAGGAAATTGATGAACCTGAAAGCTCATTGGATGAAAAAGAAGAGGAGAGTGATGAACAAAAGGAGGAAGAATGGATTAGCTACCCATGCCAACCTTCTAATGACAAGTAACTCTTTATCTCTTACACTATTTGATTGTCCTCCATGCTTACCAAAGGAGGATGAATGTTATGTTCCTGTGGATTCTCTTGAAATATTCCCTATGAGTAAAACTTGTGAGAATAATTATGCTACTGTCATTTATGATAATCCATGCTATTTTGATAAATCTTATGATAATGCTTTGTTTGTGCCTGATGTCGAAATGCATGGTACTAAAGAGTTTTGCTTAGCAAATGTTTATGATAAATCTCTAGATGATGGTCCTATGCTACTTGATAAATTTAATTGTACTACTAATGAAAATGTGATTGGAAAGGTCTTGACTTTATCTAGGAGTCCCATATCTCTTGAGATTGATCGATCATCATGTTATATTATTGATAAAAGTGTGTTTGAAAGTTTTAATCCCGCTATTTTTGAGCTTGATAAGAATTATATGTTTATGGATTATGGAAAGTATGCTGCTTGTGATAGTTATATTGTTGAGTTTATCCATGAAGCTACTGAAAATTATTATGAGAGAGGAAAATATAGTTGTAGAAATTTGCATGGTACTAAAACACCTCTCTATATGCTTAAAATTTCGAAGTTACTCTTGTTTTATCTTCTTATGCTTGTCACTTTGTTCTTCATGAATTTATTTGTGTACAAGGTTCCTATGCATAGGAAGTGGATTAGACTTAAATGTGTTTTGAACTTGCTTTTTGATACTCTCTTTTGCTTCAACTCTCATCTTTATGTGAGCATCATCAAAATTGCTGAGCCCATCTTAATGGCTATAAAGAAAGCACTTCTTGGGAGATAACCCATGTGTTTATTTTGCTACTGTTTTGTTGAGTCTTGGAAGTTGTTACTACTAGCAACCTCTCCTTATCTTTATTTTATTGCAATGTTGTGCCAAGTGACGCCTCTAATCGAAGGTTGACACTAGATTTGGATTTCTGCGCATAAACAGATTTCTATCTGTCACGAATCTGGGATGTTTTCTCTGTAGGTAACTCAGAAAAATCTGCCAATTTACGTGCGCGTTCCTCAGATATGTACGCAACTTTCGTTAGTTTTGAGTTTTCTGATTTGAGCAACGGAAGTACCTGTTTAAAATTCGTCTTTACTGGCTGTTCTATTTTGGCAGATTCTGTCTCTGTTTTTTGCATTGTCTCTTGTGGACTTTAAGCAAGGCTTTCTAGACGTGGAGAGCTGTAGCTAATGTTTTATTGAGTTCTTGCAATGTGTCACTACAGGACCAAGATGGATTCAAGTTTTTTGAGTACTAACCCCTCTAATGAAGTTTATGAGAAGTTTGGTGTGAAGGAAGTTTTCAAGGGTCAAGAGAGGAGGATGATATATGATCAAGAAGAGTGAAAAGTCTAAGCTTGGGGATGCCCCCGTGGTTCATCCCTGCATATTTCAAGAAGACTCAAGCGTCTAAGCTTGGGGATGCCCAAGGCATCCCCTTCTTCATCAACTTATCAGGTTTCTTCTATTGAAACTATATTTTTATTCGGTCACATCATATGTGCTTTACTTGGAGCGTCTGTTAGTTTTATTTTTGTTTGTGTTTGAATAAATTCGGATCCTAGCAATCCTTGTGTGGGAGAGAGACACGCTCCGCTTTTTCATATGAACACTGGTGTTCTTAGCTTTATTTTAATGTTCATGGCGGAGTTGAAAACCGCAGCACTTATTGATATTTGGTTGGAAACAGAAAGTGCTTCATAATGTCTTGAATAATTTGATACTTGGCAATTGTTTTGAGCTCTCAAGTAGATCATGATTAAGCTCTTGCATCATGTAGTTTAAACCTATTAGTGGAGAAATACCGTAGAGCTTGTTGAAATTGGTTTGCATGATTGGTCTCTCTAAGGTCTAGATATTTTCTGGTAAAGTGTTTGAGCAACAAGGAAGATAGTGTAGAGTTTTATAATGCTTGCAATATGTTCTTATGTAAGTTTTGCTGTACCAGTTCATGCTTGTGTTTGCTTCAAACAACCTTTCTAGCCAAAGCCTTGTACTGAGAGGAAATACTTCTCGTGCATCCAAAACCTTGATCCAAAACCTATGCCATGTGTGTCCACCATATCTACCTACTATGTGGTATTTCCTGCCATTCCAAGCAAATACTTCATGTGCTACCTTTAAACAATTTAAAAGCTATTATCTCTTATTTGTGTCAATGTTTTATAGCTCATGAGGAAGTATGTGGTGTTTTATCTTTCGATCTTGTCATTTACTTCGGACAGACTTTCACCAATGGACTAGTGGCTTCATCCGCTTATCCAATAATTTTGCAAAAAGAGCTGGCGCGGGATTCCCACTCCCAAATTAATTAACAAAAATAGACACTCCTCCATGGTATGTGATTGTTGGACGGCACCCGAAGGATTCGGTTAGCCATGGC
This sequence comes from Lolium rigidum, assembly GCF_022539505.1. Taxonomy (NCBI): domain Eukaryota; kingdom Viridiplantae; phylum Streptophyta; class Magnoliopsida; order Poales; family Poaceae; genus Lolium; species Lolium rigidum. Next base: position 309,506,484 of record NC_061508.1, read on the forward strand.
TTGAGAAAGCAAAGGTGGGGAGGAGTGTCATCATAATAAAACTAAAATAAAAAGGCACTCCTTCATGGTATGAGATTGTTGGCGGGCACCCGAGGATTCGGTTAGCCATGGTTTGTGAAAGAAAGGTTCGAAGGAGTGCCACACAAAAATAAAAATAAAATGGGAGCCGCTCTTTGAAGGTTTGTCTGGCAAGGGGGTTAGAGTGCCCACTACCATTCGTTGACAACAACAAACACCTCTCAAAACTTTACTTTTATGCTCTCTTTATGTTTTCAAAACCAAAGCTCTAGCACAAATATAGCGATCAATGCTTCCCTCTGGGAAGGGCCTTTCTTTTACTTTATGTTGAGTCAGTTTACCTACTTCCTTCCATCTTAGAAGCAAAAACTTGTGTTAACTGTGCATTGATTCTTACATACTTGCATATTTGCATTCATCATATTACTTTGTGTTGACAATTATCCATGAGATATGCATGTTGAAAGTTGAAAGCAACTGCTGAAACTTAAATCTTCCTCTCGTGTTGCTTCAATGCCTTTACTTTGAATTTATTGCTTTATGAGTTAACTCTTATGCAAGACTTTTGATGCTTGTCTTGAAAGTACTATTCATGAAAAGTTTTGCTATATGTTATCTATTTGTTAGCAACTATAGATCATTGCCTTGAGTCACTGCATTCATCTCATATGCTTTATAATAGGATGATCAAGATTATGTAAGTAGCATGTCACTACGAAATTACTCTTTTTATCGTTTACCTACTCGAGGGCGAGCAGGAACTAAGCTTGGGGATGCTTGATACGTCTCCAACGTACCTATAATTTCTGATGTTCCATGCTTGTTTTATGACAATACTTACATGTTTTGCTTGCACTTTATAATGTTTTTATGCATTTTATGGAACTAACCTATTAACAAGATGCCGAAGGGCCAGTTGCTGTTTTCTGTTGTTTTTGGTTCCAGAAAGGCTGTTCGGGCAATATTCTCGGAATTCGACGGAACGAAGACCAAACATCATAATTCACCGAGACGGACCAGGACACCGAAGGGGAGTCAGAGGGAGGCCCGGGGCCCCCACACCATAGGGCCGCGCGGGCCAGCCCCTGGCCGCGCCGGCCTATGGGGAGGGCACCCTGTTGCCCCTCCTGCGCCGCCTCTTCGCCTATATAAGCCCTTTCGACCTAAAAACGTGAGACCAATTGACGAAACTCCAGAAAGACTCCAGGGGCGCCGCCGCCATCGCGAAACTCCGTTTCGGGGGACAGAAGCCTCTGTTCCGGCACCCTGCCGGGACGGGGAAGTGCCCCCGGAAGCCATCTCCATCGACGCCACTGCCTCCATCATGGTCCGTGAGTAGTTCCCTCATGGACTACGGGTTCTAGCTGTAGCTAGTTGGTATCATCTCTCCCATGTACTTCAATACAATGATCTCATGAGCTGCCTTACATGATTGAGATTCATCTGATGTAATCGGTGTTGTGTTTGTCGGGATCCGATGGATTGTTACGTTATGATTGTCTATCTACAAAGTTTATGAAGTTATTGTTGCTGCAATCTTGTTGTGTTTAATGCTTGTCACTAGGGCCCGAGTGGCATGATCTTAGATTTAAGCTCTATACTTATTGCTTAGATTGTATCTACAAGTTGTATGCACATGTCTATGTCCGAAACCAAAGGCCCCAAAGTGACGAAATTGGGACAAGCTGGAGGGGAAGGCTTAGATATGAGGATCACATGTTTTCACGGAGTGTTAATGCTTTGCTCCGGTGCTTTATTAAAAGGAGCATCTTAATTTCCAGTAGATTCCCTAGAGGCCCGGCTGCCACCGGCTGGTAGGACAAAAGATGTTGTACAAGTTTCTCATTGCGAGCACGTATGACTATATATGGGAAACATGCCTACATGATTAATGATCTTGATGTTCGGTCTTAATGCTATTTCAATCCTATCAATTGCCCAACTGTAATTTGTTCACCCAACACTTGTTATTGGAGAGTTACCACTAGTGTAGATAGCTGGGAACCCCGGTCCATCTTTCATCATTATATACTCGTTCTACATGTCATTGGAAGTAGTCAACTATTTTCTGGTGCCATTGCTCTCATATTACTGCTACTGCTGCTGTGTTACTATTACTACTGCTCTCATATTACTGTTACTTTCACATCACCCCTGTTACTAGTGCTTTTCCAGGTGCAGCTGAATTGACAACTCAGTTGTTAAGGCTTATAAGTATTCTTTACCTCCCCTTGTGTCGAATCAATAAATTTTGGTTTTACTTCCATCGAAGACTGTTGCGATCCCCTATACTTGTGGGTCATCACAAGCCTCCAGATTTGTGCATATACATGTATTAACGTTGTTTCTTCTTTTAGACCTCCCGATCAACAAACTCTACTGGCAGAACTAAACGAGGCGCGGCCAGAAAGATGGAAGGCCATGAAAGGTGCACCATCACGGAAATCGCGATAGATGGCGAACCGATTTCTCCCAAGGCTCACGCAAAAAAGTTTGTAAGTCAATGCGGAGTTATTGTTAGGGACACCGTCCCGATCACCACTCAAGAATGGAAGAAACCAGGAAAGGGGGGCGAAGGAGTTACTTATGTCGACACGAGATTAAAAAGTCTGTTGTTTAGGAAGCTGCTGGTAAATTTCATCTTTCCGGAGCCAACTGACTCTGATAGTGAGAATGACAGGCCAGACCCTGAGGATCCCGAGCTGAATAGCGTACAGCGAAGAGTTAAGAAGTGGGCTCTTAAGAAGATGGCACTACAGTTCAACGACTACAAGAAGAAATTGGACAACTTCTTTGTCAAGAAAGGGAAGACTCCGATTTCAATGGCCCCTATGAGAAGATAAAGGACCACTGGGAGCAATTTGTGAAGAACAAGAAATCGGACATGGCAAAGAAAAGGTCAGACACCAATACGAAAAATGCTTCTAATAAGATGTACTTCCATACCATGGGGCGAGGAGGCTACAAGGCTGGCAGGCCTAAGTGGGAGAAATGGGAGAACGAGCTAATTAAAAATGGGATCCAGCCAGAGGTACTAAAATGGAACCAGCGGTCAAGGGATTGGTTTTACGCGCATGGGGGCACGTTGGACGCACAAGGGTTATGCATATATACACAAAGACATCGTGAAAACCCACTTCCCATCGAAGCCTTTAGAAATGTTGCAAAGGAAGTTGAAGAGGGGAAGTTCCGTCCCGAAAGAGAGAAGGACCAGCTCACACGCGCCCTTGGGAATCCTGAACACTCAGGACGAACACGAACCACATCGGGTGGCAAGCCGTGGTGTATTGGGTTTCCTACGTAAACGAAGAAATATCCCGATAGAAGCCGTCGGAGGCAAAAGGATGTGGTTCACGAACGCGTTGCTAAGCTAGAGGAGCAAGTGAGGATGATAATGTCGGGCTCGATCCACGGTCACCCAACCTCAACCTAATCCGCGAGATAGAAAAAGTTGCATTCGATGCTACCGGCCGGGGATCTCGGCGGAAGAGCGGCGTGGCTTCCACGGAGCTGCTCGGTGATGATGCACATGTGGATCCGCAGATGGCTCCTCCCTCCCCTGTGGATCCGCATATGGATCTTGATCTCTACCCTGTGGACTTTATCACAGAGTCTACACCTTGTGAGCTACATTTTCAAACGATGGGCTACTTAACGCTCAAGGCGGCGGTCGGCTATGTCTTACCGCCAGTACATGATCAAAGATACCACTTCAATCCGGTTCCACCTGGCTACGCTGTTGCCGGGGTGGATCAAGTTATGGATGGGTATGGGCCGCTGAGGCTTGACCACCCTGCCGGTGAAAGGAATTCATTGTGATTCCGGGTTGTAAGGCACCAACAAGGTCTCCACCGAGGCAGCATTCTCCACCGATGCAGCCGTCTCCAGTGCGTGAGCCTTCCCCGCCAGCGCGTGAGCCTTCCCCGCTGGCGCGTGAGCCTTCTCCGCCGCCGTTTGAGCCTTCTCCGCCGCTGCAGCCCAAGTCTAAGAGTAAAAGGCGGACCGCTACGACACTGAGTCGTACCAAATCACCGAGACGCAAACAAGAGCCCCTCCCAAGAGTGCCTAAGGTTCCTCCCAAGAGACCTTATGACTATACAGTTGAGGAAAATGCCAAGATCGTAGCTGAACATCACAAGCAACAAATGTTGAAACCGAAAAAGCCCCGGCTTGAGCCGGAGCCAGCTATATCTCCGGAAAAGAAGTTGAAACTGCTGAAGAACCTTCATCAACTCTGAGCCAAGTCTTTCATCGAACTATGACCGGTCTATTCGCAAGTCAAATGTGTTAGCAAGAGAGCGGTGGGAAAATATTAAGGTAGAAGGGAAACCAGTTCCCCAGCTTGGAATCCAGAAAAACTCGTGCCCCCCGCTCCAAGTGTATCCCGATGTCCTAGCGTGCCTTGATCCGACGATGGTAAAACTATACAAAGATGAGGCATATGCGGCCGGTATGAGTATTCCTGAGTACTTAAGCCGCATCGAATTCATGTTCAAGGGTGATGATGTCCAAATAGCATACCGAGTACAAGTACGGGCAACCTCTTGTCGGAGCCGAGGAGTTGCCTAATCTATCAACACAGCTGCGAAGACTGCATAATTGGTACATGGATGCATGTAAGGATGGTAAGAACTGGATCATGGTGGCAATCACAGATGAGCACTACGGGCGAAATGACGTGATGAACATCGAATTATGTGAATTATTTCAGTTATTCAACCAAGACGCCCTCGACAAATCTCTGCTGAGTGCCTACTGTCTGTAAGTATTATTTATGTAATTAAGTCTCTACCGCGGCTCGTCCATTGCATGCATATAATCATACTCTCACTGTATTATGCAGAATGAAGATCCGCGAATGCCGCAAGGGGCAAATCTATGATCTTGGGTTCGTTGACCCATATACCGTGAATGGGTATACTGTCGACAACTCTTCCAAGGACACGGAGAATAACTTGGTATATGTCTTAAGGAAAACTCATACAAAAGGGCAATACTATTTCCTTACAACTTCGCGTGAGTGTTACTGTCTTCACACATTAAATCTTTTTCGCTTACTCCATGTGTTAAGTGTAATTGATGAGTTATGCATATATATGTGTGTCCGCAGGTTTCACTATATCCTGCTAGTCATTGAACCCGACACCGGGATAGTAGAAGTCATGGACTCGAAGAGTAAACCCCTTGAGGCGTGGGGGGACATGGCTGATATCCTCCTCAAGGCTTGGAAACGGTTCACCAACAAGTCTCCGGGTTTAAAGAATAAAGAACTTCAAATAAAACATGTACCGGTAAGTACTACTGGCTAGGCCGCGCATCTCTTTGATTCTAGTTTCAATACCATTATTATCATCCTTGATTATATATATATTATTTTGATTGAACTTTGTTCTCGTAAAGTGCTTGAGGCAAGAGGACGGGAATAATTTATGCGGGTTCTACGTTTGCGAGTTCATCCGCCAGAATACCCACCATAAGAGGGACATTTTGGAACAACTTGATGTAAGTAAACAACATTCATGGCTTTATTTTATCACCTTCTGTTTCATTCAAATACACACACATATATATTGACCACCGTACCTTCTTCAAATTATTAGATCCAACGTTTGCGGAACGGTCTTCTAGCAACCGAGCGTGTACGAGCAATTCAAGAAGAGCTGGCGGGATTCTTACTTGAGCAAGTCATAGCTCCAGATGGAGAACACTATGTGGCCGACATCCAATATCAAATTTGATGTAGACATATATATATATGCATGAACGTGTGTCACTTTGATCGATATATGTAATATAATGGTTTCCTATATATATATATATGAATTGTATGCATTAATATATTATACCGTATTTCGAATGGGCAGAGTCTCTGCCGCGGCAGCGTTTTAGTGCAATTCCCTGCCGCGGCAGTCTGCCGCGGCAGGGAATTGCACTAAAACGCTGCCGCGGCACAACCCTTTTGCACCGGTTCGTATTACGAACCGGTGCAAAAGCTCCCCCGCCGAGCGCCCCACAGCCGGCCACGTGGAGACCCCTTTAGCACCGGTTCGTAAGCGAACCGGTGCAAAAGGGGGGGCCTTTTATGGCCATTAACAACCGGTGCAAAAGGCCATATTTCTACTAGTGTGATTTCTCTAAAAGAAAAATGTAGCATACAGCTAGCCTACTACAGAAACTATCACCGATTTTCACACTTATTTTCTTGACAATCAATATCACATATATTTGTAGTAGCGGATAATATACGGTAGAGATACATGAATTGTTTCCAGCGATTATACAAAAAAGGTGTAAAAGAAATAAGAAAATATTTGAGTTATTTCAACATTTTCTTCTTTCATGACACAATCTTGTACTAGTCTGAAGACAGTCGAACGTAAATACCAAATTATAAACTTGTAAATACCAATAAAAGTTCTCTCATAATTTTAATTTAAGCTGGAATACCAAAACTACGTGCACATGGGTAGTCATTAAAGTAGTGAATCAACATCGGCAAGAGAACCAACACCAGTATGTCACGTAAAAGCTACCGATCAGATTGGTCGATGTTGCTAGAGATTGAATAGTATGAATCAGGACGTAGCAGCCGAGATAAATATTGCGAGCACAATCCTCCTCACGGCAAGCATGAGAAAATATCTAAAAACGATATGCCGAAGCAAGATATGAAGAACCATACATAGAGAAATTTAATCTTTCAACACCACTATTGACTTCGGGAAGGAGCTCTCGTCGTGGAACGAAGACCAAATATCACTTATTGTAGACATTGCAATCTCCATCGATGTAGAGGCGAAAAAGAAGATTCTACCAAAACCATAACATAATCTATTGAAAATACTACTTTCATTAAAAACTCCATGCTTCGAGGAATGGTGATGGAGATCACGTTTTCTGTGGATGGGGATGTGTTTCGGTGGCAATCTATTGCTCTGTTGACCTAGGTGCCTTCATAATTAGTATTCTATTTGATTGCGTAGCCACCGGCAGGTGTTATGACCGGACCATACGAGCGGCCGCCTCCTTACCATTGCTCCCTAATTGCGCCGCCGCTTGGTTCTCAAGGCATGTTGACTTAGGATTGTTTACATCGCATAATTCTTCCTTGACTTGCTCCGATTTCCTCATTACTGGAGTCAAATATACACATAATAAACTAACAAAGAGATTTCCACATTTATACAATTGTTAGTGATTAGTGGCAGTTCCGAGAGATATTCTTACAATAATGGTGAGATATTCTTAGAATAATAGTGAGAAATACCCGGTTAAGATGAGTGTATTTTTCACCCATCAAATAGATATGTGAATGTTTGTGCGACTAGGATAACAATGAACTCGGAGCATTATTTCCAGAAGGAGGTTGAAATGGTAGTTAGAATGGTAGGTATATAAGATATTACTGTTAAAACACATGGGATATAATGTAGAGGTTGTAATTTGAATGACCCCCTAGATATGGAAGAGATAGAAGAAGAAACTTTTTACAGTTCCATATGGGATATATAACATTTATTTTAGACTATTAATTTGCTGGAGAGGATCTAATGATCTAGAGAAGATTGAATTAATGTCAAGATCACCTGCTTTTATCATGTCTAGTGAATGAAAATCTTAGATGAGGTGTTGTGGATGGATAGTGATTTAATACCGTGTTATCTTATGTATGCTACATAAATATTTGGTAATGTCCTTAGGGCGTATACAATACTAGATACTACTCCCTATGTCCCAAAGTAGAATGCCTATAATATTTGGATAAAGTCAAACTTCTTAAAGTTTGACCAACTATATAGAAAAAGTGTCAACATTTATAATTCTAAATTAATATTTTTAAAACCATCATGAAATATATTTTCATATTATGTGCATTTAAAATTTTAGATGTTGATATTTCTCTGTACATATTTGCTCAAACTTTAAAAAGTTTAACTTTGACTAAAAACTGTAGGCATCCTAATTTGGGAAGAAGGGAGTAAGATAGTCTTCTCTTAGCATTAAATGTCATGTAGACAAGACAATAGAAACATATTGTACAATAGATTATCTAATAGACTAATAGTGTTATCTCAAACAATTAGTACTTGTGTATCTTCGACTGGAAAACTTTTAATAGAAGATCAGTAATGAGGAGAAGATACGTAGCATAATAAGCAAGTCCACGAGTTGTAGGAGCACAAAACCATGGGGCTCGACTTCAAGATCCCTTTCGGATTACCTGCACTCATCGGAAAGTTTGATCATTCACTTACACCATGCATCGAAAAGCTGTCGAGTAGTAAGTCGCTTAGTAATCCCCATTTAGTTTAGAGGTTTTGATCACTAATGTACACCATGAATCCATATTACTAGCACATAATCACATATACAATCCTTTGCTTCCAACTATCTGCGATCCATAATGCATCCATCCATGGAGAAATACCATTACCTACCATAGCGAAGCGTATCATCTAGCCCTGCCTGGCCGGCTGCTCCTGCCTACATATACCACTCCCCCTCCCTCAGAGTTCCCACTCCTTGACCGTCGCAAGAACCTTTCCCCCGCACCCAGTCCTCACCTGCATTGCTTCGTCTCCTCCTTTGCAGGATGGGGATTATAATGACGTACTGCGCGGTAATCTCAGCGGCCGTCGTGGCCGCGCTCCTGGCCGGGTGCACCACGGCGGCCATGGCATCCGGCTCGTGCGACATGTTCACCGGGACCTGGGTGACGGACGAGAAGTACCCTCTGTACGATTCCACGAGCTGCCCCTTCATCCGCTCCCAGTTCGACTGCCACCGATTCAACCGCCCCGACACGAAGTACCTCAAGTACCGATGGCAGCCCAAACCACCCTGCTCCCTGCCCAGGTTAGTCCGATTGGCGAAATTCAGGGTGTGTTTGGTAGCCCGGGCAACTCAGAAAATCTCATCTCAACACAGATTTTTGGAGAAACATGTGTTTGTTGGCCTGTGTCAATCCATCACAACTATCCCACCTCATACGGAAAAGGCTCCTCAGCCAGGCCCGATTGTGAAGCTCAAATCGGGCTTCACAACTCAGCCAAGCTGAGTCCATCCCGCAAAATCGCGTCGCGGACACCCCCAGACCCCCAACCCCCACCTTTATCCCATTCATTTGCAACAACCACAACTCCCGAGCCCGAGGCTCCTCCGTCGCTGCCTCTCCCGTCGCCACCCACCTACCCCGTTCACAACCAAGGGCGCCGCCGGCAGGAGGATCAAGGGCCGCCGCCTTCGAGCAGCAGCAAGGGCCGCGCCGGCGCCCTCGTCATCTCACGACGACGGACCTCCAGATCTACCGTCGGCCGCGCCCGAGTCCTAGGCTCCCCCGTCGAGCAGCAGCAACGGCTGCGCCGCCGCCCTTCCCATCTCGCGCCGGCCGGCCTCTTGACCTCCCGCCGAGCAGCAGCAACAACCCCGCCGCCGCTGAGTAGCAGCAACGGCCACGCCCCCGCCGTTCCCATCTTTGGACTCGAGCCGGCCGCTCTCTTGCCCTCCCGCCGAGCAGCAGCAACGGGCGCACCACCTCCCGCCGGCGCACTACCGCTCACCGTCGCCCCTTCCTTGGCCGCCGACCAGCGCTGCTTCTCTGCTGGCCGCCGACCATCGCCGCTTCTCTACTGGCCGCCGGCTGGCTCCCAGATGTACGCTGTAGACAAATGGACTCAATTGCTTTCCTTTTTATCTTCTTCAGGGTCTTTTTGCAAAATAGCTAGACCTCTTTGTAAAACTGCTATGTACTATTCTCAGCTCAGCACGAATACTACCAAACAACATCTCAGCCAAGCATATCTCAACGTATACGAGCTGCCAAACACATGATAAAATCTCACCTCAACTTGGCTAGGGTCAACATGTTGAGAGGAGATAGACAATCTGTGTTGGCCCGGGCTACCAAACACACCCTCAATCTCTCTCCTGACCTCCATGCGTTTGATCACGCCCAATATAGCCTTCCATGTTGGTATGGTATTGGGCCGCCTTTGGTCTTGGTGATAATGGCGTCGAGATGATGTCGGGGTGAGTGCGTGTAGGTTCGACGGCCTGGCGCTGCTGAGGATGTGGGCCGGCAAGAAGGTGATGTTCGTGGGCGACTCGCTGGCGCTGAACCAGTACGAGTCGCTGCTGTGCTTGATCCACGCCGCGGCGCCCAACACCAAGTACACGGTCTCACCGCGGTCCAGGAAGATCAATCCATCGAGCACCGTCACGTTCCAGGTACGATTGTCCAAGTAAATAGTTGCTGGGTGCGTTTGGGCATGGGCACTGTGGTAGTGTGATGTGCGCACGATGAGGTGATCGCCTGATCGGTCTGGCCGGCGGTCTGCGCGCTGCATGCATATGCAGGAGTACAATGTGACGCTGGTGTACTACGTGACGCACTACCTGGTGGACATCGTCAAGGAGAAGGCCGGGCGCGTCCTCAAGCTCTACGAGATCAACGAAGGCCGGAACTGGCTCGGCGCCGACGTGCTCGTCTTCGACTCCTGGCACTGGTGGCCGCGCAGCGGCCCGAAGCGACCGTGAGTCTAGAATGCAACGCTGTCTCTGGCAGCTGCCTTTTTTCAGGCAAGCAGAGGTTAATTAAATGGCTGAAACTCTGAATTCGCTGCGTGTGGGTGTTTTTTCTCCAGTTGGGACTACATCCAGGAGGGCAGCAAGGTGATGAAGGACATGGACCGGACGGTGGCCTTCGCCAAGGCGCTGAACACCTGGGCTCGATGGGTCGATGCCAACCTTCTCCATACCAGCACTAAAGTCTTCTTCCAAGGGATCTCTCCCTCTCACTACAGGTAAACTCTGAATTTGGTCTTGATTTCCCAAGAAGATCCTCATGGGTCCTCGTCTCATCACAAGAAACATACGTCTCAATGTGGCTCCTATGTATGATTTAGGGGACAAGAGTGGGGCGCGGCGCGGAGGAAGACGTGCATGGGGGAGACGGAGCCGCTGAACAGCACGGGGACGTATCCTGGAGGGCCGATCCGGCAGCAGGGCATAATTCGGAGCGTCCTGGCTAGCATGGCGAAGCCGGTGTACTTGCTGGACTTCACTTTCATGTCGCAGCTCAGGAAGGATGCGCACCCGAGCAAGTACAATGGCGGCAACTTCGGTGGGGACTGCACCCACTGGTGCATCGCTGGCCTCCCAGACACATGGAACATACTCTTCTATGCCGCGCTCACCGGCCAACGCGGTTAGATTCATTCCAGGAGCTGTAGTATAGGTCAATAATGAAATTTTGTTTTCCCGGTCTATGTTTTTATTGACCGTGGACTGAACAAAATACATTCTTAGTCAAACTTTGCCAAATCAACATTTCAAAAAATCATGACTTTGCAATTTATTTGAACAAACAAAGTATTTCCTTAACAGTTACGTGGAAAATTGTTCTTCAAATCAACATTTTCAGAAGCTTAGGGTTCTCATGTGGCGACTAAAATTTTCTCTCATTTATGAGGTATGTCCATGTATTCGAACATATTGAGTCGTCATTGGACCAATAAGCTATGTCTCCAGCAGTGGAAAAAAAGAAACCATATTACAAAAAAAGATTGTATTTTACCCTTTGAATCAGTTCATTTAGGACTACATTACAATATTACATATTGTATTTTGATACTAAACTTTCTTACTTATAATCATTAGTCTCAAGAAACACACTTGCTTTTGAAACACAAGTTATAATTTGTTTTGCGAGGACAACGTTTTAATCGAAATCTACTCCATTGCTCAGTAAAGTCGTGCATTAATGAAACATGATATGACTTATTTGAAAAAGGATTGAATAACTTTTTATGTAGACAATATAAATAACGCTGCAACGTATTAAGTTACAATGTTTTCATTATATATTTTCTATTTCCAGTGTGAAATATTGCACTTTATCTAAGCTATAACGAACTTAGCTATATCAGAGAAAGACGAGCAGCAAAAGATCGCATGCCTGCATGGACTAATATGAGCAGCTTAAATTTCTTTGCTGCGATATCTAAAGAGTTGGGCTGAACATCCATCCCATTAGAAGTTTCTAGAGTACATTATTATCTACTTAAATTTTCTCGAGAAATTATCTACTTCACTTTTACCAAGTAGAAACATAATTTGTCAATGTACAAGTACAAAATTCCAAATTGCATAGGATGTCCATAAGATGCTTGTTCTCAAATGGTGCCAAATATGTCTTTCATGTTTTCAAGTTCAACCGTCAACTGCAGTTGCATGTGTACTATCTAATTGGTGTTGGAGTAGCAATAGTTACCGCAATGTGATTTGAAGAGAAGGCACCTTATGTACAGTTTAAATGGTCTCACTTTTCATGGCTCGCCAAGTCAGTTTCAAAGTCTTTGACTTTGCAATTTACTAAGAAAGACTAAGTATTTTGTGCAATTATGAGGAAATTTGTTTTTTGAAATCAATTTTTCCAGAAGTTCGATACAGTCATCATTATTTCTCGCAGTGGACAAACAAACCATCCTTTAGAAAATAATTATTTTCCCTTTTCAACCAGTTCATTGCTGGTTGCATTACATCTTGTTTTTTAGTACTAAACTTTTTTTACTTATTTAAAATACTCACTTTTTTGAAATCTAATTTTTTATGTGGATAACTCTTTAAGCAATCTCTATCCATTATTATGTGGTGTATGTGATGAATAGGACATGGAAAAGATAAGTCAAGATTTGGTTATTGTCTTCCTTTTTTTATTTGAGTTGTATTCATAAGTTGTGACAAGGAATATCATATTATGATCCCTTAAAAGATCTGGTATTTGATCCTTCTATAATGTGTTATTGTCTTCATTCTAGATTCACTTGATCTAACCCATAGATCAAATCATCTGAATCCCAAAGAAAGGTTTTAGTAAAAGGTTACATTGAAGTTTATAGCGCTCAACTTTATGACCTACTTCAATTCCATCGAATTAAGTGAAACTTCAATCACTTCGACAAGTTTTATTTGAAAGGGGAAATTTACCAGATTTTTATTCATGGATGCAATGCACATATCTTTTTCCTCGCTATTTGTAGCCTCAAATCCTAGGGTTTACACTCATTGATCGCCTTATCGAATCAAGTTAGGACTAACAAAAATGTTCTGTTCCAAGAGAGGTTGTGCAAGCAAAATAAATTGAACGATAAAGCTCGGAAGGAGGCCAACCAATTTCTTCAAGAAAGAAAGGGGATTGCCGAGGGATCTCCATCAAAATGATGCAGGCTACTGCAAGCACGCCCACACACTGGCAATTGCGAGCTCGACCACCCCTGCCATCCTCAGGCTCTCGTCTGGCTCTCCTAGTGTTGGCCTTCCCTGCCTTCTCCCGTGGAGGTGCTACCATTGGGGAGCTTAGCCATGGAGGTACTCGCCGGGAATCGAACATTGATGTTTGGATCGAGTCTCCTCGTTGTGGAATCGAGGTTGTGCATCGTTGACATTGGCGCCAACGAGAGCGTTGACTCGTTTAGAGTTTATCTCAAATGTCTATCAAAAACTAGTTCTATCGGTTACGCATGTGACATAATACCCGGAACACATTTTGCGATTTTTATGTTTCCCCGGAATCTATTCGGTGCGTCTTTTCGACCTATACTAGAAATATCCAGGTCTCATCACTTTTTTAGGATCTGCTAGAGTTGCTCTTATACGTATATACATGGGATCAAATCTTATTATGGTATTTTTTTGTGTCTCAAGAAGACGGAACATGTATATATGTGCTGAGTTTGTCAATTTTCAAGCTTATCAAAGTCTGGTCATAAATGTGAGTGCTTGCGTGTAATTTGTGTTGGTTAAGACTTAAGAAGTAGTCGTGTCTCTAGAGGACTAGTATAGTTTAGCAAATGAACTCTTGGGACAATCTTATCTAGGTACATGATGTGAACATATATTTAGAATCCGATATGCATACAAAGAAAACTACTATTTATGTACATACAAATCGGTCCCAATGTTGACTGCAGGACTTGAGTAGAAAAATTGCCACCCAAAGTTTGTCTATAAATATACGATGGGTCAGGGGGGAAAGCACCCCCTAGTCCGTTCAAATCTCATCGGTAGTTGGGAGGATGGGAAACCTTGCTGATGCAAAATCAATCTACAACTACGGAATCTATTGAGGTACGAGGCTCTGAGCCAAACTAACATACTCCTTCCGCCACGAAATTTATGTAAGATTTGTCAAAATTTAGATGTATCTAAATATTATTTAGTGTATAGATACATCTAAATTTTGATAATTCTCAGACAATCTTCGTGAAACGGAGAGAGTACATGTGTTGTAATTCATACATGATCTTTCCTTGTTTGTATCTTCCTATCTAGATCCGTTTTGTTCGCACACCTACAAGTGCGCCATTGTTTATTCAGATGCGTGCTGTGAAATTTCACAAGGATCTAATCACGTAGAGGTCTTTATCCTCCAAGAAAGTCAGTAGATGACTCCTCTAGAACTGTGAGTTCATGACATGGCAGATTTGGGCGAATTCCCGCGTTTGTTCGTCCAGCTCGATCTCTATCGCGGTCATGTTCTTTGCATGACTTTACTTCGTTGTCTTTTGGAGACGATGGTTAGGGTCTTGTCTTCTCATCTCAGCCATGGGTAGATTTAGGCCCAGGCCACCAGGGACCATAGCTGCGCAGAGGTTTAATTTTTGGCAACAAACAATCGCATAATTAATATATATCTCTGAATATACAGATAATTTTCTAAAAAAAAATAGTGTGTTTCTGAAGAAAAAGAAGAGCCCGTGCTGGGAGAAGATGCTACCGAACCGGGCCTGTTGCCTAGCTGGGCCGCGCGTGGTGGAGAGGAAATGACCCGTATGGTCATGAGTGGTGCGTTTGTGAGTAGGCCACTAGTCGTGTGGTCGATCCATCGGGAGTCGTGTGATCCTGCTGGGCTCTTCGACTTCGATCATGAGTCGAAGTCGACGTTTCCCTCTGTCATCGGCCGCCTGACGCCGTGCCCTGGCTTCCTCCCGAGGTCCGAACAGATCCTCCGACGAACCTAGGCTAGCCATCTCAAATCCAACCAATAAACCATTTTGGCCACGGAGTCATGTAAAGATGGTTCAATGACATATTTATGCCATACTTTCTTTGCAAATTGTATTTAAGCCATAGTAGGTCTCTATGCTCCATAAGATAGGAAAACAAGTATTCTTTTTTTTTCTCAAAATTGTGATTTATTCGTAGCCCTTGGATCTAGGTCTCACTCTAGATCACACACACGCCGACTATATAACACATTCACAAATAACCCTAGCGTCGTAGTTCTCGACATCCTGTTCCCCTATTCTTTCTAATCTTTGGCGGCGCGACGCCAGATCAGTCACAACCTATCACCACCCTTCTCGTATCTTCACATCCGTTGTAAACTCACGGTCTTAACCCCGATTGCTCTCCCAAGGTGGCATCATCACCTCCTCATGTGTTCAAGGGTTTCATGAATCTTCAACCTAAGGTAAATTTATCCTGATCTGTGCCAGAGGAGAAACAAGGGTAGAGGGGACGGGGAGGCCAAGCTCGCCGATGCACGAATCTCTGATTGATATAAAAAAAAATAGCCCTTTGCTAGATGCAGAATATTTTGGCATGGTAGGGCAAAAAAAAAAACAATTCCATTTATCTATTTGTTTATCAAAGAAAATCTCTGATTGATATTCCAGGGTGGCAGAGCTCCCTCGTTCACAATCCAGCCATCCTTCTTTTTTTGCGAGAGATCCTTATAAATAAATTAGTGCTTATAAATAAATTAGTGTGGATAGTATTTCTAAAATATCAAAAGCGCGTGTTGATCCATGTTGTTTCATTCCCCGTTGAAGGCATATCATTCACTTTACCCATTATTAATTAAAGAAGAAAGGAGAGAGGCGCTTGCTTGAAGAGTTCTGCAGACATATAATTGCTCTTTTATTATTCACTACTGCCACATCCTTGCTCCGCCGCACAGCTGCGCCGTTACTCCGAATCCAATTACAGCGAGGCCACAGTGAAGCGCCAGGTAACCTATCTCTCTTATTCTCCCCTGCGATTTGGTGTAGATTCGGAAGATACACTACTATGCGCAGATCCGTTCTTGTTTTGTTTCGATTTACATGCTTGCTGTTTGTATAATTTTGAACTCGTAGCACTCGATGGTGGGTGGATTTGGGTTGGTTGTCTATGAGTTGGAATCGTGGAGACCAGGGCCCCTCACATTTGGAGGCGGAAGGTATTGAATGGATTCGGGCAGAATTTGGGGAAAGAATGTCTAGGTGGGGAGAGGGGGAATCTATGCTACTGCAGGAGTTAATTGTGGGATAATCTCCATGCTGATCTCATGACCGTGAACTTGCAGGAAAGGCATGATCGTACTCTATTGCAATTCTGGATTATAACTACCCCCATATTAGAAACCCTAGATCTACTCCTCTGCAAAAAAAAACCCCCCAGATCTGCTCCCCTTCAAAAAAAAAATCTACTCCCCTGCAAAAATAAGAAAACCTAGATCTAATACACAATGGTGCGATCTAGTTGTATCCCTGTCACTCAAATTGATTCAAATCTCCTATGGTGGAATACAATTGGATAGGTGATGGGAGTCCAATACTTCTAACCTGGTCCTAATATATAAATAAACCACGATGTAACAAAAAGACAACAAATCGAAACAGGTAGAATAAACAAAAAAAATCGTGGGGAGACCTTTGTGTTTCTCGGCTTAAATCATTCCATATGAGATCATAAGAGGGAGGTATCGTCGCCCGTGGCAAGGGTGTGACCAAACCGGCCATGGGTGGACACTATGGGAGCCTTGGCTAGTTTTCTCTTGGGTTTATCATGTCGATTATGCGCATGGAGGAGCTATGATTTTATTTGTATTTCTTAATTGTATTATACCGTTATATAATCTAGATATATAGAATAGAATAGACTAATCTCGATTTGTCAAGTCTCATGATCGTATCATGATCTATTTTTATTTGGCTCAATCTTTCTAAAAAAGGGCTTTCTTAGATGTAGGTTCGGCACTCGAAGTTGATGTTATCCCCTTGATAGCCCCAACATAGCTCCGCCATTAGTCCTTGTCACTTGAACTCAATGTTATTAGTCTCCAATTTGATTTGTACACACAATCTCGAAGGAATGTTACATTAGACCCACATATCAGGTTTATTCATATAGGTGACTACCATGTTGTGTAGTGAAGCTCCTTGAGGGACACCATTTGGTGGAAAGACGTTGATTACTTTGCCGCTAACGCACGTAAATTTTAACTTTAGATGATTTGTTCGTTACATGTTCCGTGACGAAGTAAAAAAAATATTTTTGTCTAGTAGATGCTACTTACCCTATTTGGACTGGATTAAAGTATCACGAAGGTTTGAGCCTAACAATAGTTGATGTTTGTGTTCTTCTACCTCTGCTTTGATGATAAACCCAAGATATGTGTCCTTGTAAATCACCAAATTATTTAAATCCTATCCAAGCACATTAGTTATGACCATGTAATACCCCAGCCTCGAGCTGGCCCTATATACCAACACTAATTTTTCTTGCGCACCAGGGATCAACTTCCTAGTTGGTATAAGTATCCTATCAATCCTATTAAGCCAAGCACACTTAACCTTGAGGTTCTTTGGAGATGAGCTTCCAAAAAATAATATGCACCTTGTTGATATGAGTATCCTATCAATCCTATTAAGCCTTGGTCTAGGATGTCACTGACCATTAGAGAAGCTTGGCTTCGTGAGCTCTAGATTCGTCCAAAGGGGAAGAATAGAGGTGTTCAAAACAATGCAAGGTGCAAAATTTACAACTCCGCTTACTCCTTGTGAATCGTGCTTAATTTATTTATTGTTGTCTTCATCAAATTCTCTGCTCTTGTTGTGGTTACTTCGCCTGTGTTCTAGCTAGATGATATTGTATATTTTTTCCTGAAAATATACATAGTTGACTAATGCTTTCCTTACCCTTATTGAAGAGCTTGTGGGTAGCCGTGGGAAGAAGCTTTCAAATTTCTCTTGTGGGCAAGCACATTTGAGGTTGTGCTTGTTAAGCACTACAATATTACAACCTCTATATCCAAATCTATTGATGAGTGTTTCCTTAGCCAAATTTTTTTTTGGGTCCAATATTGTGGTAGAAACGGTCACAATTCTTTTCCAAGAGAATATATGACTATTAAACCTAATATGCGCCCAAGGAGATCTATGAAGAACCTCTTTCTATGTGAGAAGAAGAAATCGAAGTCATCAGTTAATTCTTCGGATTTATCCTCGAGCTCAAATTTGCTAGCCATCGATGACGTTTGTTATGTTCCTTCTTCAGAAGATTATCATGATCTGTATAAAGGAAGGAAGACAGACATGAAATGTGATTTTCTTCGGACAAATGGAAATGCGGTCAAGAAGACAAATATAAGTTTCACAACTTTTGGAGATAATTTTCCCCGGGTCCAAAATTCCAGTGGAAAATCACTTATTATTTCTTCAAATGTAGAAGTCCCAAAATCTGAAAAAACAAGTTTTGAATGTACAACGAAATATATAGATCCTCGAGAAGCTTCTAAAGAAAGTATTTGGAAGAACTCATCGGAGTCACTTTCTAATGTGGATGATAGGAACTCAATTTCCATATCAAGCATGCCATCTTATATCAATGACAAGACAAAGGATGCCACGAAGAGTTCATCGTCCGATACCAATGCTACAAAACCATTTACGGAGTTGACGTCATGGGAGCTTTGCATATCCATACTCAAAAGAGATATAATCCCGATTGAAAAATCAGAATGGAGCAGTTCATCAGCTACATTCTCCCATGATGACAATGAAAGCAACCCTTTATTTGCATGCGAGAGTTGTGGGTCTTTGGAAGATCCATGCCGCATGTTAATATGTGATTGTTGTGAAGGAGCATTCCACTTGCATTGCTGCCACCGGCGCATTAAGAAAATACCAGATAAAGAGTGGTACTGCCTAGATTGTTCAAGGAAGAAACATAAGAGGAAACGTGAGATTTTTCCGAGTGCGGAAGATGGATCAGCCAAGCACATTCAAAGACCCCACCGAAGCGTTGGTTCAATAAGAGATATGTTGATGAATCCTGAACCATATGACACTCAAGTGAGGATTGGTGGAAACTTTCAAGCAGAAGTTCCAGAATGGTCTGGTCCGATTTCTTGGTATGCTCACACTTGTTGAATTTTTGTACTTTAAGCATGTCATTACTACTGGGACAGGAGATGCAGCTTCCACTAAGGATTAATTTTGATTTATGAAAAATGGCAATTCACATGGGAAACACTTGTCTTTCCCATGGAGTAGTGCTTATCATGTGACGAAAGGCTGTTGCCAAGTCAACATTCTCCAACTTCATCTTTTGTTACCAAAGTTCCATTATAATGTATAAACAATAACATATATTTGAAATCCTAAAATTACCTTAAAATTGTATGCCCTACTTTAGTTTATTTTCGTTTTTTCATCTTGCACCTTTGTGTCAAATAAAATTTCTAATAGTAATTCCCATTATCTATGCAGCAATGATGATCATTTTATGGATCCCTCTGAACTTGATGCCACTGAAATGACAAGTCCAAGTGTAGGTCTCAGCACACTATGGACCTGTTTAACGATAATAAATAAAAGAGTTAGTGGCCATTTTCAGCCATGCCTCCTGACAGTGGTGCTTTACTTGCAGTGGCCACAAAGGCGTGAAGACAAGAAAAGCAGCATTGGTAACTGGATTCAGTGCCAAGAAGTCTTAGACACAGGAGCTATTTGTGGCAAGTGGCGGAGGTAGCATCGCCCACCCTAATTTATGTAGTTTTTTCTGTGAGTGTGGGGTGCTTGTTGCTGTTAGATTGCTAAATATTGGACATTTTATTCCCCACATGGCAATAGTTTGAATATAGGAGAAAAGGAGCTCATTTTTCATGTGTTAGAACTTAGAAGGCTCTTCTATATTGTGTTTTCCTGTTAACAACTATCATTCGCATATGCATTGATGTTTTCATTACCTCATGGGAATGTTTGCAGGGCACCACTATTTGTTGTTCAGTCGAGCGATTGGGATTGTTCGTGCTCAGTTCTTTGGGATCCCATTCATGCTGATTGTGCTGTTCCACAGGTATGTTTGTGTTATAGCTGCCACGTTTTTTTTCTGTGTGGCCTTGTTGGGTCTTGCTTTACCTGTTAGCCGCAAAGCAAGCTCTTCACAAATTACGGTATATTGATTATGTGGTAGATTTATTGGCTCTTTGTTTAATCTTTGGATGTATTAATCATGTGCGAGTATATTTCATGATTTTCATCCATGCATCTATTTGAAGTCCTGTTGCAACCTCTCTGTAATAACACTCTCAATTGTACCTTATATTGTTTGCACCATTCAGTAATTGAAGTTGCAATACAAAACTGATATCTGGACTATCCATTGTAGGAATTGGGGACTGATGAAGTGCTTGAGCAACTGAAGTACATAAATAAGGTATGTCCATCTGATCCTTGAAAGTGATCGTCAAGTTCTTAGGTGCTAGTATAACCTTGAAGCCAATTCTCTGTCTCAAAATTTGATAATGGCAAACATTTGATCGTGGGTTTTCAATTCCATGACCTGTTAGTGAATTACTCCAAAGTCTCTCGCCTGAACAGGAGTATTGAATTTGACTTCATGTGGAGCCTCCAAATTTTCGAGGCCGAGTTTGGCCAAACTAAGTATTACCATGCCGAGTGATCTGAAATTATCACTCCTATTTGGGCGAGAAAAACACCTCAGCAGTTCAGCACTCCTAAAATGTTTGGATTGGGCACCTAAGAGCATCTCCAGCCGTGTCCCCCAAAGCATCCCCCAAACGGCGCCTAATCTAGCGTTTGGGGGACGTGTTTTGTTCGTTCCGCGTTTGGGGACGTCACTCCCCAGCCGCATCCCCCAAACAAAATTTCAGATATTTAAAACTTAAGCAAATTCATTCAAACTTGCTATATATTACATAGATTCAAATGAAATTCGATGAGATTTAAACTAAACCCTAATCTAGTAGTACTTGCGGCGGCCAGAAGCGTCGTAGTACTGGTGGAAGTTGTACATGTCGTCGGTGACGACCTCCTGCTTGACGCGCTCGACGGGCTCGTCCTTCACCATGCCGCTTGGCCCAGCCTCGCCGTCGTCGGTGAGGTCCACGAGCGGCTTCCCGGTGTTGCGGATGGACATGGCGATCGCCCTGTCGAGGTCGCCCCTCTAGGGGTCCTTGTCGTTCAGCGACGCGAACGCCACGTGCAGCCGTGGGTAGTCCTCGGGGTCGTCGCTGCTGCCGCTCGTACTCCGTCAGCAGCGCCGCCTTCCCGGCTGCCTCGTCGTCCTGCTCCTCCTTCACCTCCGGCTTTGGGATGAGGAGGTCGCCGCCGCCGCGCCTTTGCTGCTGCCACCGCGCCTCGGATTGACGGGCGGTGTCGCAAACTCCGGCTCCTCGCGCTTGGGGACGGTGTAGGCCGCGGCGCGGTGCAACGAGGACGGCGTCGATTGCGCCGGCCCTGACGAGGAAGAGTTGGAGGAGGACGAGTACGTCCTCCTCGGCTGCCAGCGCGTTGCGGGAGATGGTGGCGGCGAGGACGGCGTCTCCAACCTTGGAGCGCCGTTGTGGATGCCGTCGACGACGTTCTCTAGGGTGCGCCTCGGAACGCCCCAGAAGAGGACGCGCCCGTCCTTGTTCCAGCTATTCTGACGACATTGGCTAGGGAGAGGAGATTTGGGAGCAGCGAGAGGTTAGAGCAGCGAGAGATTGGGTTGGGGAAGGAAGCAATGGCGCTCTTAATATACAGCGGTGGCAGACGAAGCGGCAGCGGGGCAATTAACGCCGGCGCGGATGGCCACGCGGCGTGAGATTGGGATGGGGAAGGAAGCATGGGCGCTCTTAATGTACAGCGGCGGCAGGCGAAGCAGCAGCGGGGTGTTGGACGCAATAAACGCCGGCGCGGATGGCCACGCGGCCATGCACGACGAGACGCGTCCCTGCATCGCCTGGGAAATCTGGGACACCATTAACGTCGCTTGACCAAAGGTAGGTGATGGGTTTTAGGCTCCCGACCCATCGGGCCCGCGCCTCCTCGCCTCGCATTTCGTTGTGCCTGGCGTGCCCGGAGCGTCCCCTGTGTAGCGGGGACAGGCTCGAGACGTCGGACACTGTATTGGACCGCGCTGAACAAAAAGAGGCTTTGGGGCACGCTGGGAACGTTTTTTTGTCTAGCGCGCTCCAAATCTCTTTAGGGGACACTTCGGTGGACGCGGCTCCCCGACTTCCTGAAATCCTCAAATCGGGTTTCAGAAACCCAGATCTGACGTCTTGGTTGGAGCAGGAAACGTTCGGTCAGCTTCTTGTTTTTGAATGGACTGAAAGCCCATTAGACAGCTATCAGCCCAGTAGCTTTTGGCCCATTTTTAACCTAGTCGGTTGCCAGGCACGCAGAGGAGGGTCGCGGCTTTCCCTCTTTTTTTTTTCTTTTCTTTCCTGGTCGTCTTCCCCGTCGTGCCTCGCCCAGGAACGGCATCGCGAATTCGCGTCCTCCTGGTCCTCCTGGACAAGTACACGCAAAGGCGCCCAGCAGAGATGAGGATGGGGCGCCAGCACTGAACTGCTCGCGGGACTGAGTCTGGTGGCACCGGTGAGCATGATTTCCCCGGTGCTGCTTGGTCATGTTGGTACGGCAACCGCGACCGCTCCTCCCGACTGCAAGATCCGTCCAGCACTGGGGAGCCGCCCAAGGATGATGCCGTCAAGCTTGGGTTGTCGAACCTGTAAGTTTTGACCAGGCGGTAGCAAAATAGCCGTAAATAAGTGGTGCTCTGCATTTCTCAGATCCATGAATTCCCAAAATGATTGCTCCACACTTTGTACATAGAAATTGCTCAGCTTCGCGAATCTAGCTTCATGGACCTGGGCAGTTCAGCTCGGTTTTGCACGTGTAGTTTGGGAAGCGGGAAGCTAGGGAGAATCTGAACACGCCCCTAATTATGTGCTCCACTGCAGGTGGTGGCTTATTCGCCGTGACATCCTGGTCTAGAGCTTAATAGAATTGATACGGAGTAGAATATTTGTACTAACGATATATACATTCTTTTCCGGAAGCACACATCTCCAAAGAACTGTAAGGTTAAGCATGCTTGGCCTGGAGCAATTTGGTGACCAACTAGGAAGTGGTTCGCCCTCCTGAACACACCATTTTGAAAGGTTGCTAAGATTGGAATCTAGGCATTGTCTGTATTTGCTATCACAGAAGCTCAATCATTTGCTATGAGCAGCACTGTTCGGAGAATAGTTCTTCATTTCCTTTCTGTACTTCTGTTTGTTAAGCTGCATAGTAATGTTGCACGATGTTCTAATTATATCCCGTGTTTGTTAGTGCCACATGGTTTTCCATACTCCAAAAAAATAGATGTCAAAAGAAATTGAACTAGGGGCAGATTGCATGTTCAGTATTGCTCCCTGGCCAGTCAAAGAACTAGGGGCAGATTGCATGTTCAGTATTGCTCCCTGGCCAGTCAAATTTAATTTTGTTTGTACCATGTACACCACTGTTTTAGTCCGAGCTGATTGATAATCGAATTTTATTTATGCAGCTTAAGAACCGTTTGGATATTCGTAAGAAGAAACACTGAAAAGACATAATCCGTCAAAAGTGAGTCATGCATTTCCAGTCTAAACAGATACAATGTACTAACATTTTAGCACTTGTTTCACCTTAGCCCTCTTTGAATTTTGATAGATCTATTTCATGATGATGATCTCTCTCATAGCAGGTGTTATCTACAGAGGAAACTGCAGAGAGGGAACTATTGCACCAGTCCCAGTCCCAGTCCCAGTCCCTTCATTGCGGCTGTTGACAGTTTGATCGCTAGCTGATTTTGCCCCGATTGACCTTGGAGCGAAAAGAAGAGAGGTTTCGTGGTTCCACCTTCGGACATCAGAAGTTTTCCTCCCGAGGATATGTCGAGATGGGTTTTGTTAGCTTCTTTTGAAGAACGAAACGGCATTTGCTGGTTGAGGATTAGAAGAGCAATTGATGTTGATTTTTTTTCTTTTTATTCTTTTCGTGAGATCAAAACTAAAGGCTGTATCATGCATGGTAAGCCTTGGCTTGAGGCGTGTCTCCAATCTCATCATCTGTGAATTTTGAACATAGAACAGAAAGGCCCACTCACCCATGTGTCGCCCTCCCCACGGGTGAATTGGGAGGATACGCGTCCCTGGAGTGATGTCTACTCCCCATTGGGCAAAGTCTAGGTGAATTTGGTGTTGGAGTGATCTGCTTCAGGCTCCCCCCCCCCCCCCCTCCCCCGGGTGTGGAGCTTCTAGAGGGTTGGCCCTTTGGACCTGTTGCGGCTAGCACGCGAGTGGTGCGCAGCGGCCCTACGGAAGTGTGGCGGTGGCTGCTTGGCTTTTCCTAGAGTCTCTAATCTCATCATCTGTGAATTTTGAACATAGAACAGAAAGGCCCACCCAACCCCTATGTCGCCCTCCCCACGGGTTAATTGGGAGGATACGCGATCTCTCGAGTGATGTGTCCCCTCCACCCTCCCCTCGGGTCGTTTTCGGTGGTGACTGTGATCTACTTCAGGCTGCCCCCCCCCCCGAGCGTGGGGGACCAACGAGGCTGATGGTGTGGAGCTTCTCCTGACCTAGGGTTTTGTGGTTGTAGCCCCTAGGTCTAGAGGGTTGGGCCTTTAGACCTGTCGCAGCTAGCACGCGAGCGGTGCGCAGGATATGCTAGATGCGTTGGCTGGTGCTTCTCTCCTTCTATAGTGACGATATGTGTCTTCCCTCTCGGTTTTGGTGGTCTTCTTCGGCAAACTGCTCCCCTGTATGCCTTTTACCGGTCTCAAGGTGGTTGTTCGGAGACTGTGTTATAGGATAGACGGCTACACTATCAAGAGCGAATTTCACACCGTATAGGTCTCTGAAAGTGAAAAATACACAAAACAGGGCTTTCCTGTTCTGCGGAGTTATAAACCAAATGAAGGGGATTATTGGTAAATCCCCATAATTCAATGTAAAACATGGTATTATCATCATATATGGTGTACATATGTGGGAATTCAATATGATAAAGGACAAAGTTCATGTATGCATTTTACATGCATCAACATCCCCAAGCTTAACATATGCTCGTCCCGAGCATAAAGGTGATAAAACTAACATGAACTTTGGAGTTTATAATATATAGCTTCTAAATAATCATGCAAAGCATTACAAGATTCAATCAATAAAGAATGACAATAAGTAATACGAAGTCCTCAAGCGATAACTCTTACATTCTACAAAGCATGCATAATAGTAAATAGCATTTAAAAAAATAAGAATGATAAATAATGTAAATCATAAATCATGATTAAGAGAATCCTATAAAATTGTTGGAAACTCTTTGTCCTCTCTTTTCAGGAATATTTCTTTTGACTCTTAAACACAAGAAAGTAAGCATGGAATGTATGTGCTAAACCTCCAACAAAATAAAAAGTAGAGAGCATAAAACATGGTTTTGAGTTATGCAATTCATATCAACAATAATAATAAGGATGGGGTACCAAGTATCTCATTTATGAAGATGTCTATGTGTCATGAGTTTTATTTCATATGAGTAAGTGTTGCCTCATTTTTTTAATGCTAAGGACTACACCTCTCGTTTCACAACTTCGAGTTACCAAGACCTTTCAACATACATGTTTCAACCAAGTATCGCAATGGGGTACCTTCATGCCACCTGTACAAAGGACCTAAGGAGATGTGTATATCAACTATATGGCTCTGAAGAGTTCTCGAGAGGAGAGCATCGCAGAGAGACAGAAACAAGAAAATGGAGAAGATTTGAGGGAGAAACTCCGACGGTGATTGATGTCTACGGGTGCTTCTATTCTTGTAGACAGTGTTGGGCCTCCAAGAGCAGAGGTTTGTAGAACAGCAACAAGTTTCCCTTAAGTGGATCACCCAAGGTTTATCGAACTCAGGGAGGAAGAGGTCAAAGATATCCCTCTCAAGCAACCCCGCAATCACAAAGCAAGAAGTCTCTTGTGTCCCCAACACACCTAATACACTTGTCGGATGTATAGGTGCACTAGTTCGGCGAAGAGATAGTGAAATACAAGTGGTATGAATGAATATGAGCAGTAGTAACGGCGCCTAGAAAAGTGCTTGCTGCAGCGTGCGGTTGATGGTAGTAATATTGCAGGAAGTAAACATGCGGCAGAACGATGAAACAAGCGGCGATAGCGATATTTAGGAACAAGGCCTAGGGATCATACTTTCACTAGTGGACACTCTCAACATTGATCACATAACGAGAATAAATAAATAGATGCTAGACTCTACACCCTCTTGTTGGATGATGAACACCACTAACTGTGTAGGATTACACGAACCCTCATTGCCGGAGTTAACAAGCTCCACAATATTCAATGTTCATATTTAAATAACCTTAGAGTGCATAACAGATCAACATAACCAAACCATGTACTAACATAGCATGCACACTGTCACCTTCACACTACGAAAGGAGGAATAGATCACATCAATACTATCATAGCAATAGTTAACTTCATAATCTACAAGAGATCACAATCATAGCCTACGCCAAGTACTACACGATGCACACACTTGTCACCATTACACCGTGCGGGAGGAATAAACTACTTTAATAACATCACTAGAGTAGCACGCAGATATATTGTGATACAAAACACATTGCAATCATAAAGAGATATAAATAAGCACTTCACTATGCCATTCATAACGGTGAATAAGTATTCGTGAAATATAGCCTAAGAGACCCACACGGTGCACACACTCGTCACCTTTACACACGTGGGACAAGGAGTCTCCGGAGATCACATAAGTAAAATCCACTTGACTAGCATAATGACATCTAGATTACAAGCATCATCATATGAATCTCAATCATGTAAGGCAGCTCATGAGATTATTGTATTGAAGTACATAGGAGAGAGATGAACCACATAGCTACCGGTACAGCCCCGAGCCTCGATGGAGAACTACTCCCTCCTCATGGGAGACAGCAGTGTTGGTGAAGATGGCGGTGGTGTCGATGGAGGAGCCTTCCGGGGGCACTTCCCCGTCCCGGCGGCGTGCCGGAACAGAGACTCCTGTCCCCCAGATCTTGGCTTCGCGATGGCGGCGGCTCTGGAAGGTTTCTCGTACCATGGCTTTTCCGTATCGAGGTTTTAGGTCGAGGAGGCTTAAATAGGCGAAGAGGCGGAGTCGGAAGGCTGACGGGGCCACCACACAATAGGGCGGCGCGGCCAGGGCCTGGGTCGCGCCGACCTGGCGTGTGGCCCCCCCAGGGCTCCCCTCTGGCGGCTCTCGGGTGTTCTGGAAGCTTCGTGGAAAAATAGGATGCTGGGCATTGATTTCGTCCGATTCCGAGAATATTTCCTTACTAGGATTTCTGAAACCAAAAATAGCAGAAAACAGCAACTGGCTCTTCGGCATCTCGTTAATAGGTTAGTGTCGGAAAATGCATAAATATGACATAAAGTATGCATAAAACATGTAGATATCATCAATAATGTGGCATGGAACATAAGAAATTATCGATACGTCGGAGACGTATCGGCATCCCCAAGCTTAGTTCCTGCTCATCCCGAGCGAGGTAAATGATAACAAAGATAATTTACGGAGTGACATGCCATCATAACCTTGATCATACTATTTTAAGCATATGTAATGAATGCAGCGATCAAAACAATGGTAATGACATGAGTAAACAAATGAATCACAAAGCAAAGACTTTTCATGAATAGTACTTTCAAGACAAGCATCAATAAGTCTTGCATAAGAGTTAACTCATAAAGCAATAAATCAAAGTAAAGGTATTGAAGCAACACAAAGGAAGATTGAGTTTCAGCGGTTGCTTTCAACTTATAACATGTATATCTCATGGATATTGTCAATGTAAAGTAATATAACAAGTGCAATATGCAAGTATGTAGGAATCAATGCACGAGTTCACACAAGTGTTTGCTTCTTGAGGTGGAAAGAGATAGGTGAACTCGACTCAACATAAAAGTAAAAGAAAGGCCCTTCGCGAGAGGAAGCATTGATTGCTATATTTGTGCTAGAGCTTTGGTTTTGAAAACATATAGAGAGCATAAAAGTAAAGTTTTGAGAGGTGTTTGTTGTTGTCAACGAATGGTAATGGGTACTCTAGCTACCTTATCAACCAGACTTTCAAGAGCGGCTCCCATGAAGGACGTTATCTCTACCAGCAAGGTAGATCATCCCTCTTCTCTTTTGTTTACACATGTACTTTAGTTTAGTTTTTATTTTTATTTTTTAGATGACACTCCTCCCAACCTTTTGCTTACACAAGCCATGGCTAACCGAATCCTCGGGTGCCTTCCAACAATCACATACCATGAAGGAGTGTCTATTTGCAAAATTAAGTTGCTTCATCGATAGATCAGAGCAAAACATGTGAAGAGAATTATTAATGCAAGTTAATTAATTGGGGCTGGGAACCCCATTGCCAGCTCTTTTTGCAAAGTTATTGGATAAGCGGATGAAGCCACTAGTCCATTGTGAAAGTACGTCGAAGTAAATGACAAGATCGAAAGATAAAACACTACATACTTCCTCATGAGCTATAAAACATTGACACAAATAAGAGATAATAGCTTTTGAATTGTTTAAAGGTAGCACATGAAGTATTTGCTTGGAATGGCAGAGAAATACCATGTGGTAGGTAGGTATGGTGGACACAAATGGCATAGTTTTGGCTCAAGGATTTGGATGCACGAGAAGTATTCCCTCTCAGTACAAGGCTTAGGCTAGCAAGGTTATTTGAAGCAAACTCAAGTATAAAACGGTGCAGCAAGACTCACATATGAACATATTGTAAGCATTATAAGACTTTACATCGTCTTCCTTCTTGTTCAAACACCTTAACAAGAAAATATCTAGACTTAGAGAGACCAATCATGCAAGCCAAATTTTAACAAGCTCTATGTAGTTCTTCATTAATAAGTGCAAAGTACATGATGCAAGAGCTTAAACATGATCTATATGAGCACAACAATTGCCAAATATCAAATTATTCAAGACATTATACCAATTACCACATGCAGCATTTTCCGTTTCCAACCATATAGCAATTAACGAAGCGGTTTTCAACTCCGCCATGAACATTAAAGATAAAACTAAGAACACCTGTGTTCATACGCAACAGCGGAGCGTGTCTCTCTCCCACACAAGCATGAATTTATTCAAACATAAACAAAAACAAACAGACGCTCCAAGTAAAGTACATAAGATGTGACGGAATAAAAATATAGTTTCAAGAGAAGAAACCTGATAAATTGTCGATGAAGAAGGGGATGCCTTGGGCATCCCCAAGCTTAGACGCTTGAGTCTTCTTGAAATATGCAGGGATGAACCACGGGGGCATCCCCAAGCTTAGACTTTTCACTCTTCTTGATCATAGTATATCATCCTCCTCTCTTGACCCTTGAAAACTTTCTCCACACCAAACTTAAAACAAACTCATTAGAGGGTTAGTGCATAATCAAAAATTCACATGTTCAGAGGTGACACAATCATTCTTAACACTTCTGGACATTTCCCAAAGCTACTGGAAGTTAATGGAACAAAGAAATCCATCCAACATAGCAAAAGAGGCAATGCGAAATAAAAGGCAGAATCTGTCAAAACAGAACAGTCCGTAAAGATGAATTTTAAAGTGGCACCAGACTTGCTCAGATGAAAATGCCCAAATTGAATGAAAGTTGCGTACATATCTGTGAATCACGCATGTAAATTGGCAGATTTTTCTGAGTTAACTACAGAGAATTCTGCCCAGATTCGTGACAGACAGAAATCTGTTTCTGCGCAGTAATCCAAATCTAGTATGAACCTTGCTATCAAAGACTTTACTTGGCACAACAATGCAATAAAATAAAGATAAGGAGAGGTTGCTACAGTAGTAAACAACTTCCACGACACAAATATAAAACAAAGTACTGTAGTACAAAAAACACATGGGTTATCTCCCAAGAAGTTCTTTCTTTATAGCCATTAAGATGGGCTCAGCAGTTTTAATGATGCACTCGCAAGAAATAGTATTTGAAGCAAAAGAGAGCATCAAGAGGCAAATTCAAAAAAAAATTGAGCCTAACATGCTTCCTATGAAAAGGAATCTTGTACACAAATGAATTCATGAAGAACAAAGTAACAAGCATAGGAAGATAAAACAAGAGTAACTTCAAAAATTTCAGCATATAGAGAGGTGTTTTAGTAACATGAAAATTTCTACAACCATATTTTCCTCTCTCATAATAATTTTCAGAGGCATCATGAACAAACTCAACAATATAAGTATCACATAAAGCATTCTTATTCACATGCATAAAATTATTACTACTCCCAACATAAGCATAATCAATTTTATTAGTTGTAGTGGGAGCAAATTCAACAAAATAGCTATCATTATTATTCTCATCATCAAATATAGGAGGCATATTATAATCATAATTAAACTTATCCTCGATAGTAGGCGGCACCAAAAGACCACTATCATTATAATCATCATATATGGGAGGCATATCATAATCAACATAAACTTTCTCCTCAATACCCGGAGGGCTAAAGAGATTATTTTCATCAAAATCGACCTCCCCAAGCTTAAATTCTTCCATAGCATTAGTAACAATGGTGTTCAAAGCATTCATACTAATAACATTCCCATTAGCATGCATAAGTTCCATGGGTTTTTTAATTTTCTCTTCAAACACATTATGTCCTAATTCAAGATAAAGTTCATAAAGATCTCTCATTTTGTTGTTGTCTTCCATTAAGCCTTACTAGTGTAAAACAAGAGACAAAAAGATGCAATTGCGGGATCTAAAGGAAATAGCTTCGAGCACACACACAACGGCAACGAGAAAAGTACTTAGTTACACGGGACCGGAGTATGAGTGCCTTTTACCTTCCCTCCCGGCAACGGCGCCGGAAAAGTGCTTGATGTCTACGGATGCTTCTATTCTTGTAGACAGGTGTTGGGCCTCCAAGAGCAGAGGTTTGTAGAACAGCAGCAAGTTTCCCTTAAGTGGATCACCCAAGGTTTATCGAACTCGGGGAGGAAGAGGTCAAAGATATCCCTCTCAAGCAACCTCTGCAATCACAAAGCAAGAAGTCTCTTGTGTCCCCAACACACCTAATACATTTGTCGGATGTATAGGTGCACTAGTTCGGCGAAGAGATAGTGAAATACAAGTGGTATGAATGAATATGAGCAGTAGTAACTGGCGCCGTGAAAAGTGCTTGCTGGCGTGCGGTTGATGGTAGTAATATTGCAGGAAGTAAACATGCGACGAGAACGATAAACAAGCAGCGGTAGCGATATTTAGGAACAAGGCCTAGGGATCATACTTTCACTAGTGGACACTCTCAACATTGATCACATAACAGAATAAATAAATAGATGCTAGACTCTACACCCTCTTGTTGGATGATGAATACCACTAACTGTGTAGGATTACACGAACCCTCAATGCCGGAGTTAACAAGCTCCACAATATTCAATGTTCATATGTAAATAACCTTAGAGTGCATAACAGATCAACATAACCAAACCAAGTACTAACATAGCATGCACACTTGTCACCTTCACACTACGAAAGGAGGAATAGATCACATCAATACTATCATAGCAATAGTTAACTTCATAATCTACAAGAGATCACAATCATAGCCTACGCCAAGTACTACACGATGCACACACTGTCACCATTACACCGTGCAGGAGGAATAAACTACTTTAATAACATCACTAGAGTAGCACGCAGATATATTGTGATACAAAACACATTGCAATCATAAAGAGATATAAATAAGCACTTCACTATGCCATTCATAACGGTGAATAAGTATTCCGTGAAATATAGCCTAAGAGACCCACACGGTGCACACACTCTGTCACCTTTACACACGTGGGACAAGGAGTCTCCGGAGATCACATAAGTAAAATCCACTTGACTAGCATAATGACATCTAGATTACAAGCATCATCATATGAATCTCAATCATGTAAGGCAGCTCATGAGATTATTGTATTGAAGTACATAGGAGAGAGATGAACCACATAGCTACCGGTACAGCCCCGAGCCTCGATGGAGAACTACTCCCTCCTCATGGGAGACGAGCAGGCGTTGGTGAAGATGGCGGTGGTGTCGATGGAGGAGCCTTCCGGGGGCACTTCCCCGTCCCGGCGGCGTGCCGGAACAGAGACTCCTGTCCCCCAGATCTTGGCTTCGCGATGGCGGCGGCTCTGGAAGGTTTCTCGTACCGTGGCTTTTCCGTAACGAGGTTTTAGGTCGAGGAGGCTTAAATAGGCGAAGAGGCGGAGTCGGAAGGCTGACGGGGCCACCACACAATAGGGCGGCGCGGCCAGGGCCTAGGCCGCGCCGACCTGGCGTGTGGCCCCCCCAGGGCTCCCCTCTGGCGGCTCTCGGGTGTTCTGGAAGCTTCGTGGAAAAATAGGATGCTGGGCATTGATTTCGTCCGATTCCGAGAATATTTCCTTACTAGGATTTCTGAAACCAAAAACAGCAGAAAACACCAACTGGCTCTTCGGCATCTCGTTAATAGGTTAGTGCCGGAAAATGCATAAATATGACATAAAATATGCATAAAACATGTAGATATCATCAATAATGTGGCATGGAACATAAGAAATTATCGATACGTCGGAGACGTATCAGTGATCTCCACCTTCTCCAGCGTCTTCATCATCATCACCATGATCAAGGGAGAATAGTCCACCTCTGGACTACGGTTTGTGGTAGTAGCTTGATCTATTTCCCTCATGTTCTTCATAGTTCTTAGTGCCATATGAGCTGTATAACATGATTATGGCCATATTTGTAATACCTATGTGGTGGATTCTTATTCTATGATATTATGCTATAAGATCTAATTGTATTATGTGTAAGATGTATTGATAGATGCATATTATGTACACCGTTTTTAAGTACTTGTTCTGATCAAACATCTATGCAAGAGCATGTACGTGTGGGGTGATGTGTGTTTTAGATGGAGTACCATGATTTTAGTGATTGGATAGTGACAATAAATTTATGATCTATTATGGCTTTGCCTTTTTTCTTTTGCTACCTCAATATGGATAAAGTGAATGCATGTGGTATGTTCGTCACATGACAGTAGTGATGATCTTGTTGGTTCAAGGTAGCATATTTGATATTCAAACATCATGTCAAAGTACTTATTGCTATGCTTTGTTAATTATTAATACATTGCATGGAGTTTCCCTTTCTTGTAGAGTATAAGAGAGATGTGTTGCATCATCTCTATGTTAGGACGTGATGACCATGTGAATTCTTATCTTACTCATATTATTATTTTGCATCCTTATATCTCATTCATGAATCACTATTTGTCCACTACAACTTAAAAGAGAGAATAGTCAAGTGAACCCATGAACCTCGATCCACTTTTTATCTTTACAAACACTTTTTATTGCTTTTATCTTGTTTTCTATTTGCTGCACTATTTTAATTCGAAAATTCAAAAATATTTACTTTTCTTATTTGCATCCAAAACACCAACACCAATCAACCTCTTTACAGGTTTTACTTAGTTACTTTATTTAGTCTTTTTTACTTGTGTTATTTTTACTTGTGTTTATTTACTTACGCGAAAACTTATGCTTAACAACCACACGGTAGAGTTGGGGACACAATACTTTTATTTTACTTGCATGATTGCTAGAAGAAGGGAGAAGAGAATACTTTTGTCCAGTTTCCCCGAGAGCTTGATATAAACCCCCGAATCACCCTTGTGGGAAGATACTCTGCTGATACAACATTCTGCACTTGGAGTCCCAACGTATCAAGATCTTTTTGGCGTTGCTGTTAGCCATCATCACCCACCAATCATCCCGCCCGCCGAGGTCTTCGCCTAACTCCGCTCCCTGCGAGCACGCCTCGACGTCCTCCTCCCTCTCCAACACGTCGAAGGAACACACCGAATCTAGCACCACCGAGCAACGCGCCGGTTGCTGGTGAGCGCAGCGGGGCCAGGGGGGAGGAACCCTATCCATTCCCATGTCGCTGCCCGAGTCGCCCGCGCGGGGGACGAGACGCTCCGTTAGACACATCTCACTCCAGAGTTAGCTACTATTGAAGCCTCAATCTCTCACACATGTGCACATGATAATACATATATACGTGAAGGAGAAAGCGGCATTTGGCGAAATCACAACACACGGTGAAGGAGAAAGCGACACCTGTAACCAGAAATCACCGAAAGAAGAAGATTTTCCTTTTTTTTTTCTTTTCTCTCAACGAGTTGCCTTTCGTGTGATTTTCGAGTGCTTTTGTAGCGACGATGACCACCTATTTTTCCGATGTTTTGTGGGCACCGGGCCAAGAAACGTCATTTTGCGTATTGTTTTTTACTCCCTCTGATCTAAATTAATAGAGTTAAGTTTGTCTAGATGTTCATATATTTAGAGTTAAAAAACACACCTAAATAGCGTACATATCTTGATAAAGTTAAGTCAATTAATTTAGATCGGGAGAGTAAATCATTTTGCCTATTGTTTTGTCCTTGAGTTCGTCAGCTGCCCCAAAGCAAAACAGTGAGCAAAGAACGGCGTGCTCCCCGTCAGCCTCCTCGGCGGCGCACCAACAGCTCCATCCCCAGCAACCTCCGGCCCAATGGCTTCCGATACGGCCGAAGTATCCGGCTCGCTACGACGCACGCCCCTATTCTGGCCATCGCGCGCCTCCCCTCCCCTCCCTCCCATTCCTCACCCCTGCTAAAATTGGCGCACCGGGCTGACCACCATCGTCGGTGCGTGCGTGCGTGCACGGCTAGGCCGCGGTTGCGGGCGACGGCGGGGGGCGGAGGGCGACGGTGGGGATGGGGTCCGGCACCTGGCGCAAGGCCTACGGCGCCCTCAAGGACTCCACCAAGGTTGGCCTCGCCAACTTCAACAGCGAGTACAAGGTCAGCATCCTCCGATCAAACACATTGCCTGCACACCGCACGGGATCTGCGTTTCCGATGTGCTCGTTCGGCCGAGCGATTACCCTGCAGATTTGCAATGCTGATGAATGCGCCCTGTTGTAAATCTTTCCGTCCGGCTTTGCAGGACCTGGATATCGCCATCGTGAAGGCGACGAACCACGTGGAGTGCCCGCCCAAGGAGAGGCACCTCAGGAGTGAGTCATTTTACTGCAAATGCATGCAATGCAGCCTCTGATCGGTCAGGATGTTGATGATCCATGGCCTGCTCTGTCTCAACAAAACATTCCTAGGCTTACCGTTTTGCTGGATGCAGGGATACTCTTGGCGACCACCGTGAATCGCCCGCGAGCGGATGTCGCCTACACCATTTGTACGTTGGCGAGGAGATTGTCCAAGACCAAGAACTGGATAGTGGGTCTTGTTCCTTACTTGTCTATGTCAATGATTTTTTTATAATTTGTCTGCGATAATGATGATCCTTGATTCAGATCATACTCCGTATATATGTATCCCATTTTTTCTTGGTTCTCCTCTGAGAGGAATTCATTTGGTGCATAAAAATGGTGCATATTAACCACTATGTTTGCTGCAGGTTGCATTGAAAACATTGATAGTGATACATAGATTACTCAGAGAAGGTGATGGGACATTCAAAGATGACTTCTTGAGCTATTCGTATAGAGGAACTATTTTGCAGATTCCACATTTCAAGGATGACTCGAGCCCACTAGGTTTGTTCTTCTGAAATAGCTCTCACCGTTCTATTTTGGTAGCTGAAGCCATGCTCTCCTCCCTCATTTCTCAGCTTGGGATTGCTCTGCTTGGGTCCGCCTGTATGCGCAATACCTAGATGAACGTGTCGAGTGCTTTAGGGTCCTAAAGTACGATGTCGAAGCCGATCGTCTGCTGAAATTACCCAAGGCTTCTGGCAAGGTATTGTCAGCTTCCCAAGCTGCATGCTGATTTTTTGTACTACACCCTTGGCACCGTTGCTGTTTACGGATTTTACAATGTCGGCAAATTTATGCCAGGCACACAGTAGAACGAGAACACTTCCATGCGCAGACCTTTTAGACCAGTTGCCTGCGCTGCAGAAACTACTGCTCAGGCTTATTTCCTGCCAGGTTTGATTCTAGTAAGATGACATACTCTTCTTCTCTGCTATTATTCTTTTCTTCTTGTTCATCTTCTTTATTATCGCAGCCCGAAGGTATGTCCTGCACAAATTACCTCGTGCAGTATGCATTAGCCCTTGTAAGTTAAGAACTTGTGGTGGTTTTTATATAAAATATTTATTTTCTTTTAGTTCATACAATAGTGTGTATTTCTTAGTGACCTTATGGACATCAGGTCTTGAAGGAGAGCTTCAAAATATACTGTTCGATCAATGACGGCATCATCAATCTTGTTGATATGGTAACAATTATTTTGGATATCCTCCTATGTGTTATGTGTATGTCCACTATCAATTCATAAACGTAAGTTCAGTTTCTTCTCGTGTCAATAGTATTTTGACATGGCCAAAATCGATGCTATCAAGGCACTTGAAATCTATAAAAGAGCTGGCCAGCAGGTATAGAAAGTCAGATTTTATTTCTTCTATATAGTGGGTCAACTAACCGGTTCTTGGGACTCCATGATGTGATTTTGCCTATTTTACAGGCAGAAAGGCTTTCTGCTTTTTATGACTACTGCAAACGTCTTGAGCTGGCTAGGACTTTCCAGTTTCCTACTTTGAGGCAGGTATGCTCATTCATTGATTCATCCATACCTTAATGATAGACTACATCCTGATATTGACTTTCAGTGTACCAAGAAGGATAAAATACATGAAATCGATTGTGCCATAACTAGTGCATTTGCGCAGACATGGCCTGTTATTTGGTCTGAATTGTCAACGACCTACAATTGTCTTCACAATATTTTCTTGGCTACTCCTGATTATGCATGTCAATCAGTTGTCCACCGAATCTCCGGATTACAAGGATTTAGATATTTAGTGACATGTTATTGTTTTACCAATATGCAGCCACCTTGTTCATTCCTTGTAACTATGGAAGAGTATATCAGAGAAGCACCCCGTGCCAGCATCACGAGTAAGAGTGTGGTGAGTTTGTTCACAATCAGTAGAAGTGCAAAGAAATAAAGAGTCAATACACTGAGTAACAATCTATTATTTTTCTATTAAATTTTGATGTTGCTAAACCAGGAAACCGAGGAGCGGAGTTTACCTAGTGATAACGAAGACGAAACTCCACAGGAACCCGAGAAACCAGTGGAAGAGGAAACAGAAGAGCCTGAGGAGCCTGAAGAAGAGCCACAGACTACTGCTGACCTCTCAGAAGAAGATGAACCCCAGCCATTGCCCACAACTGGAGATCTATTAGTAATTTTAACCCATACTGATCCATCTTTATTCCAAAACAGTGCATATTTCCTTGAACCTTACACTCTTACTCCTACACTACTGGCAGAATTTGGATGAAGAATTGCATCCCATGATTGCAGACCTTGAGCAAAGCAACGCGCTTGCTCTTGCTATTGTGGGACCAGGTATTTATTGGATGTAATCTCTGCTTAATAATTCCAGTTAACTGATTAATCACAAATACACAAGTAACCATTCTTTTGACAAGGACAACACCTCATGATCAAATAAGTTTAATCATGCGATTTCCTGTGTCGAGAATCTTTCCAATCTTTAAATGTGTATATCTGGTGCTAAATACTGCTTCGTGATTTCTTGAGTAATGTAGGGAGTGGGAACAATACCTCAATTTCCCAAGACTTGTTCGCCATTGACAAATCTGGGTGGGAATTGGCACTGGTCACTGCACCAAGTAACCACACAAGTCAACCAGCTGGCAACCAATTGGTATGTATATGCATTCTTTAGATTCAACCTGTCCGTAACATCTCATACAGCTCATTAGAAAAAGGGTCAGAGTATGGCGGCGGCTGTTGAGTGCTATGCTGAACTGCAGAATCTAGTTAGTTGCAGACACTTACAGTAATTCTAGTGACATTTTGCTGTCACGACTAAATTGTAAAATATTTTGAATCCCCAAAATAGAAAAAGTGCTTTTGAAAATCCATCGTAAAGCCAAATGCAGCCTATAACTGAATCTGAATGCAAGTAAAAGTACTCTAGAGGTGATTAATTCATCTGTATTTGCTCAACAGGCTGGAGGATTCGACAAGCTGTTGCTAGACAGCCTATATGAAGACACATCAAGGAGA
Organism: Lolium rigidum; assembly: GCF_022539505.1. Taxonomy (NCBI): domain Eukaryota; kingdom Viridiplantae; phylum Streptophyta; class Magnoliopsida; order Poales; family Poaceae; genus Lolium; species Lolium rigidum. The sequence continues at coordinate 309,544,786 of NC_061508.1, forward strand.
CAACAAATAGCAAGTGCGACCTACAACGGCAGCTTCGCGACGAACCCGTTTGATCCCAGCGACCCATTCACCATGTCCAGCAGCTTCGCACCACCATCAAACGTGCAGCTAGCTATGATGTCTCAGCAACAACAGTACTACCAGGTGCAGCAGCAGGAGTACTACCAGATGCAGCAGCAACACCAAATGGTGATGATGCCACCACAGACATACCAACAGCAGCAGGCCCAGTACGCTACCAATGCCGGGCTATCCAACCCGTTCGGCGATCCATTCAGTGGCCTCGTCGCGATGGCGAACCCGCCGAAGCAAAGCAATCCACATTAGCCTGAACTGCACAGCATTTTCTGCATTTTCCTCTAGTTTTGATTGTATAACCCCTCTTCCAACTCTGAGAAGCAATTTGTATAGTTTTTCTTGAAACCACATCTTGACAGCCCATTTGTGTAACTCACATTCGGAAACTGATATGACCATTTGATTTGAATGCCAGTATGCTCCAGAAATTCGGCTATTGTGCACATCTCAGCTAATAAATGTTATACTACCACTACCATAGGATCTACTAGAAAAATCACAGGCAAGTGTAACTATTCACCACACCAAACAAGCCAGACAGCATCACAAGGTGTTACTGATCCCATACTGATTGAGTGTTACAAATGATCAGAAAAGATTACTACTTGAATTCAGCAAGTTCTTATTCCCCCATACTAGGTAATGAACTCATCAAGGGTTCTACATATGTACAACCGTAGCAGAAAACAATAGCAAACATTAAAAGGACAAGTGTTTCTTGATTTCCCACTTCACCCAGTGCAATAGCAGAAGTAATCCCCTTCGGTTCAGCCCTGCTCAGTTGGTTCTGCTTCCTCAATCGTCACCTCCACTTCAACATCCGTATCATCCACTGATTCCTCCGCTTCGTCCGGGAAGTGGCCTGCGAAGCCATTAAGCCACAGGTTACATAACGTAGATTGCTAAACAGGGAAGCAGAACCAGCTATAGGGGTTGCAGAGCAGAATTAGGTCAGAATTGTTGTGAACTGTGGAGGATCTTGCTGTGCAAGTATGGGGCATTTCTGAATTATTATTACTTGGAAAGGGGGAAATGAAGATGGGGGGATCTGGGATCGGATTCCTCACCGTCGACGTAGTAGGCGGAGCAGGGGTAGCCGCGGGAGGAGGATGCGACGGCGCGGGCCTCGTCGTCGGAGAGCTGGGGCGGGAGCACCCCGATCCCGCCGCGGGTGACGAGCTCGAGGAGGCCCATGGCGGCGCCGGCGGGGCGGGGCGGCGCGAAGTAGGAGGTCCCGGGGCGGAAGGGCGCCCACTCGGGCTCCGACATCCGGGCCATGGCCCCGTCGATGGCCTCCTCCAGCCGCTGCTTGAGCGCGCTCGCGCCCTCCGCCGACGTCGACGCCCCCGCCGCGTCCACCTCCAGCACCATCGCCCGGCCCGCCCGCCGCGTGTGGTTGGCCCGGCGGCCCAGCACGCGCCCGCCCGGCTGGCCCCCGAGCCGCCGCGCCAGGGCCGCCGCCGTCCGGGAGGAGAGCACCCGCGCCATGCTCGAGGTGGTCGGAGCTCGTGGAAACCGGTGGAAGCCGCGCGTCGCGTGCGTGGTGTGGTGGTGTCGCGAAGGTGTGGGGAGGCGGAGGTGGGTGCGGGAGCTGGTGGTAAATATAGGTGTCGGCCCGGGGGCCTCTCCGCAAATAGGACCACGGTTCCGTCTCGGGCTAGAACTGTTTGCTAGATCTTTTCTTTTTAAAAGTAAAGACGGTTTCGCCCCAGGAAATAAGGGCATCTCCAGCGGCCTAACGACAGACCGACGGAAAAACCGTTTGCGACCACACGAAACATACGATTGCCAGTGGCCCAATGTATAGTGATCGGGTTGTCCGTCGAGCCGTAAACATAGTCTAAATATGCGTCTTAGATGCATTTGGACGCGACGATGCACGGTTGCATCGCGTGACCGCTTGCTTCTCCCACGGGTCCGCCTAGCGGCCGACCTAGCTCGATGCGTCTTCTTAGGGCATGTCCAATCGGGGCGCTTATTGAGACGCTTAGAGAGAAAAAGAAGATTTCATCAATTTAAAAACTCATTGAAGCGTCTATCCTCCCAACGCCGGACGCTTAACGTACCGATGCAAAATTTCCTGGATCATGCTGCGCCGCATGCTCTTATCCCGCGGGGTCCAACGGAAGGAAACAAACTAAGCGCCGGCTCTTTCCTTTGCATCGACACCACAAAGACGCTAGGAATTTCAACCTTAATCGTCCATCAACTGGGATTAGGATCCTAGCGTCGGGGGCTAAGCGCCCCCGTTGTACATGCCCTTAGCGGCGCGCCAGTAGTCGCGACGATGCATCGCTTTGGTAGTCTATGCAATGTTAATGGCGATGCCTCCCGTCCACCTCATGGTAATGAAAAATAAATGTCGTTGTCCGGCGTCTCACGCCCTCGGTTGCCTTGTATAAAGAGGGCACGCGCTAGGCCGCCTCATCTCCTTCACACAAATCCTAGCCGCCGCACTAACCTCCACCGTATCGTCACCCCACCTCCTCTCTCTCAACCCCGTGAGGGGATCCATGGCTGGTCCAGTGGCCGGCGAGGCGGTAGCTGCGGCCGGGGCCGCCGTGCTGGAACAATATCACCCACCCCACCCCCTGCTCGATGTTGCATGCGTCGTCATCATCTTCGCAGGAGGCGAGGTGCTTCAAGTTCATCCTCCACACCGACGAGGGCCCCCTCGGCATCAAGCGGCTGCCGGAAATGTTCGTCGGCTTGGTGAATTTATGCCTCTTCTTCCTTTTCAGTATGAATGCAATATAGATCAAGCTAATGAGGCAAAAAATCCTGCACCACTTAACACACATTAAGGTATCATAAATGTTGTCATCTTACACACAAATCATAATGGTAGAGAGATGTTCTTTCAGCCGAGTTCATCGACGGCATTGAGCCGGCCGAGTTGCAGTTGCGGGAGGCCAGATGTGGCTTTTGCCAATGACCTGTCGATGTCATATTGGACGGACATGGCAAGATGTACCTTCACATCGGGTGGGACAAGTTTGCCCGTGCCCACAACCTTGAGGTCGGCTGTCTACTCACCTTCCTCTATGAAGGCGAAGACGAGATGATCGTCAAGGTGTTCGAGAAGACATCCTGCCGCACCACTACCACACCGACGAGGACACCGACAACTAGTAATGTCAGAATATTTATTCTTTGCAGCGAAGATGGCCATCGGCCAATTGAAGCCACTAGTGTAGGTTTCTGGATGTTCTTCTGCAAATGCGGAGAAGACCGGGCACAACAGCCGTCAGCTGGATTTTCCAGTTTAGATGACTGAGTGTCTGAGAGTGTTTTTTCTTCGCAACGAAAACATAAAACTCGGGAGACCAACACTAGTTAGGTTTCCTTATTTTGTAATGTTTTAACTATGTTTCAAACTATTACGAGTAGTAGTTTGTGTAATGTTTCTATTTATAGATAAATGTAAAGAAAACAAATAGTATGCGTCGAGTCTCTATGGGCACCCAAATAAGAGCATCTCCAGGAGCTCATCCAAATTTGGTCCTCTATATCTCCATATAGAGGATCATCTATAAAGATTCCTTTTTAGATGTCCCCAGTTTTCCGACAGATCATCTATAACCAGGACATCTATATTCTCTCTCCTATATTTTAATATATCCTATAACTACTATTTAACGGATTTTTTCCAACGGCTCTATTTTTTGAACAGTTAGATTTCCAACGGCTATATTTCCAACGGCTATATTCCCAACGGCTATATTTTCCTCTCTATATATATACCACCATCTCCCACCTCTCTCATTACATTCCTGGTTGTAGCTTCTTTGCTCTCTATCCACTCTCTCACGATACAATTAGCACCTCTTGGGATATGATGATGAATTCATCGTCGTCTTCATCGAGCGACGATGAACTTATTATGGCAACGAATCGCCGAGGAGGAAGAGCAGGGAAATGCCCGACGCCGTGGCGGTTCCAAGATTGGATGTCAGATAATCGACAGAGGAAGAGATGCCGGATTTGTTCTTCTCTGGGATGATTACTTCAAAACAAATCCTCGCTACCCCGAGCACTTATTTCGGCGAAGGTTTGTCATTAGAACACTTGTCTGTGCTTCGTCACCCAGATGTGGAGGGCCGACCCAAGTTTTGGATGGACATGTATCGAGCCATGTCCGTGTACATGTGCTGCTGGAGAGCCTTTTTTAGACTTGGTCCTCTACATATCGTATACATGTCCGTTTAGATGATCTCCTGGAGATGCTCTAAAGGCACCATCAAACATGATCATTTTTGTGTTAGGCCGGTCGACGCAAATCGGACACGGACAGCCGCAGCCGGGCACGTCCGTTTGCTTCGCACAAAACCACGGGTGGACGCCACCGGTTTGACCAGTCGTATTGACGGGTTTGCCCCTCAGCGACCTCTTCGTGAATACTTAGATGAGCAAGGGTTTAGCAAAGAAACGTTCTCCACTTTTCCTCCGTAGACGCGGCGCGGCTTCTTCTTCGTGGCGGCGGCGCGCGAAACTATCGGAGGATTTCCGCCGCGGCGAGCTAGGGTTCGGGTTCCGGCGGCCGGCGGGCGAGGATGTCGGCGTACGACGAGGTGGAGATCGAGGACATGGAGTGGAGCGAGGAGCTGGGGGCGTACACGTACCCGTGCCCCTGCGGGGACCTCTTCCAGATCACGCTCGCCGACCTCAGGCTCGGGGAGGAGATCGCGCGGTGCCCCTCCTGCTCCCTCTTCCTCACCGTCGTATACAACGAGGAGGACTTCGCCGGCGCCAAGGAGCCGCCGCAGAAGGCGGCGCCGCAGCCCGTCGCGGTCGCATGAGGTAAAGTTTTTTTTTTTTTTTGCGCGATTGGGCCCAACCCGTGGTGACTCCCTGCAAAGTTTCCAGCAATTGGGATTTCCCTTGATGCTTGGAAGAAAATCATTCCGCTGTGTAATTTTGTACTCGGTTTTAATGTAATACAGTAGGTCTTGGCTTCTGTGTGTTATGTATGAGTTCTGATTCAGCCATTAATTGTCGTGAGATTTTAGGAGCTATGACTCCTAGTACTAAAGGGATTTGATGCTCAATTTGGAATGTATACCAACACTAGCTTGGTGTAGTGATTTGGTTTACAGCTATCGTATTTTGACTATTCTGATCAGGGGAGGAAAGAGCGGGCAACATGAATGCTCAGGATTTAGTTGGATTTCTAATTCCTCGTTATAGTTGGTTCAATCATTTTGTGGAGAACGTTAAGTAGAATGAGATTATAGGAACTATGGCTCCTACTAAGTAGGGATTTGATGGTCAATTTGAAATGTATACCAGCACTAGATTGGTGTAGTGATTTAATTTACAGCTATCCTATGTTGACTATTCTGATCAGGGGAGGAAGGAGCGGGCAACATCTATGCTCAGAATTTAGTTGGATTTCTAATTACTCATTATAGTTGGTTCATTTCACGGAGAAAGTTAAGTAGAATGAGATTGTAAAGTTGGAACTCTGACTATAAGTGGTAGATTGGTGGCGAGCCTTGGGAGCTTCTATCAGCCGATTCGTTGATGGGCTCTGGGTTTTAGTTCCTTGTTTGGCTGTTTGTTAATTGAACAATTCTGACCGGCATGGAATAGTAAGTTCATGCTTGTCTAAGTGTTCTTGTAAGTGTTACCCTTTTTATCAGTTATCTTGCCTTGGCAGATCCTTCAGAATTAGAATAACCGATGTTGGTCGTCTGCTTTCCCTTTTTGTCTCTTAAGATAAAAAGTTTAGAACTTCGGATTGTAGCCACGTCACAGCTGTATTTACCATGTTACCTATGAAGCTAGGAGGATGAGTTTTTATTTTATTAGGCTCTGATTGGCCGTTGAAAACCTTGGTTGCATGTTCTTTTAGAGTCCTAACACGGAGTAATCCTGTAAGAACTTAAACATTGGGTGGGGTCTGTTAAGGTTTCTAAGTGCAATCCTGTAAGAACATATTCAGAGCTTATACGTGAACCTTTGTTGTTAGGGAAAGTACAATTGCATACTGGAACTAGGTTTAGTGTAGCCTACATGTCATTGTCACCCTCATGCTTCCGCATTGGTAAGAGATGGATCGTGTCTAGCTTGATTCATACCATTAATTAAGTAGCTCTTCTGAAGTAGTTTCGTTAACACGAATTCGGGATTTGCAACTTTTGTTGTATTAGAATCTTTCGGTACCAATGCTTTATCTTGCAGTCATTTGTACAACATTGATTTCCACATCTGACCTTCACATCCGATGTTTGCAGGACGATGGGATCATGGTGTAGCTGGGAAAGGAACTGTTTGGCGTACACGGGAGCCTATTACTTGTAGGATGAGAAAATAGTGGGCATCATATCAACCTTTGGCGGTTGAACATAACTCCGCATGGTTTCACTTAGTTGTTACATGGGCATCACTGGTGCATCTAATTTATATCATGTCAAACTTATAATCCCAGTGACTTGCCAATGATGTTTTGATTATTGTATCTGCTGCTACAAAAAAGAATATTGTTGTGCCTTGTTACAACCTGTGATGTGGCCTTGTATGGGTTTGAGATACGGCTTAAGTGCTACCTTGCTCCTTACATCATTGGCATACTATCATTGCCATAAAGATTTAAATAAACAAGCTCCACGTCGACTAAACAAATGGCCTCCTGTAAATGCCCACAAGCACTAGTCCTTTGTTCAGTCTAAAACTGAAATTAAAAAATCCAAAATTATGGTACAGAATTAGTGATGAATGATTATCATGTAGACTGACATAGGATCTCAAGGGCAAGAAAATCACCATGGAAAAGGATAGTAACAGGAAACTTCACGAATCCATTATTGCTTAGGCGCCCAAACAAAGTGGGTAACAATAGAGAATAGGGTCCAGCTCACTTATTTACAGCGATATGTGCCCAGACATGGAGTTAGGACTTTTTATCACGTTACATGGACCATGTACAAACTATTTTGCATCAGTGCACTATTGGTTGAGTGCACATTACACCAGCTGAGCGCTCATACCAGTCATCCGAAGGATTTTGATATCTTGTCAAATGTAAGTGTTATGTGTACAAAAGGGCTAACTGGAACGCATATGTAAATGAGATCATGCTGTGCTCCTACTAGTTAAAATCCACACTAGTTAGATACAACGTAAACGATCACTGATCTTCCTGAGTTGTTCGAGAGCTGCTAGCGCCTTCGCTTGCTCTGTGCTTCCAGGCTCAGAGGCCAATCGTAAATTTGGTTGAAAAAACAATTCAATGACCTGTTGAATAAACGAGTAAATTAGCCAAAGGACATACGGACACACTTATTCATGATGATATCATGATCTGAGCGCTTTGGGGTTTATGTACTTGACAACGGATACAGTTTATTTTATCATTTTGTATAGGAGACCCAATGGAGGATTTTAGACATGTGAATTATGTAATGTACTGCTAAAATGGATACGGCTGTATTATGAAATTAGCAGAATATAGGATCCACATAATACCAACACCAAGTAGGAGCTTTAGCAAAACCTCCAACTAGGTAAAGCTGTATATGCCTCTGACTCTACGAAAATAACTGTGATGTGATGCAATAACATACTCTACTTTAAATTTCATAATCAGCAGATTCAGTCAAGCATGGTTACCTGAATATTTTCAACCATTGAGTCGCCAAAAGACCTTAATGTTCCAATTAACTCTTTATCAACCACATTCAAACTTGGGCCTGCATCAAAACTTAAACTATGCTCCGGAGTTGGTTGATAATCCACCGATTCAGACGTTTGATTTGTAATTGGTACTTCATCAATCTTGCCATTTGTCTGACCAGGTTCATCGATCTTACAATTTTGCACAGAGAGTGGATCAGGCTCATTAACCACCTTCACATCATGGGAAACACATGGTTCATCTGTATGACGGGTATCATGGCCATGATCAGTACGACGCCGGAAAGATATCTTCCTACTCCTGGCTATGTACTCACGAGCTTCACGATTTTTCATTCCAGCCGAAGAGGAGCCATCAATTGCGCCTACCTCGCATAGACTGTTTGAGGTACTCCTAATGATCTCTGCAGTACCTTGATTAACACGATCCTGTTGGTGTTCAATAGGCATGGGTGACAAACTGTTCACCAAATTGTCCGGAACTATATCGGCATTGTGAGGTACATCAACAATAGACTGACTAGTTGAAGTCAAAATACTGTTTTCAGATTTAGCATCCTTGGTTCTGGAAACATTTGATTCTGTGTTAGACCTCCTTAGCAATCCCCTGCCCTTCATCCTAGCAATTGGACCACCACTTCTTTTGTCTACTGACATCTGGAGCGTCTTCCATGTCTCTTCCCAATAGTTTGGTGGAGTCAATGGAGATTTTCCGGTGAGAGATGTAGGAAGATTTCTTTCTAAAGCAAAAGGTTGCAATAACTTGGCTTTCTCAATCAAGTTCTTTAGGTCGATGTCATCAGGAAAATTCAACAGTCTCACCAGGCAAGAAGTCGCATGCTCACTTCCTAGCAAGGAGGATCTGAGATGAAGCATCATAGAGACTGCCATTGACAAAATCAGGGCACCACGTGAAGAACATAAAACCTTAAACTGATAGTGTCCTCGGCTCTTTATCTCTGTACAGTATGAATCGTTAGGGGAAGAGAATATCTCATCCCAAATAAACAGAAGATTGTCAAGTGAAAATTCGCGGCCAAATAGGACTCGGAGCCATCGTAGGGCAAAGTACTGAGGTTCTACTCCCAACTCCACGAGATGACTGTGAAGAGAGGAATCCACACTAGCAAGCAAGTGATATATTGCGGACGATGCCTCCCTTACAGGTGTTAAACCCGCGCTTGATTCTGGTGCAGGACTGAGAGAATAGAAGTCAGTGATAGCAACTACACCTTGCTCACCATTCACCAAACCGTTCATCAAATTCTCAAACATACAATACGCATCATGTTCCATAAACTTTTCTGATAAAATAATACCCAGCTCACCCTCTGCTCCATATGCATCATTTATCAAGAGGAGGTCCCTGGTGTCAGGATCAAGATCGTCCAAACTTCTAATTTTAGCTGCACTGCCCTCAAAAGCGTTTTTCCTCTCACTCCTGTTCAGCTTTGGCCTATCTGGAAACGTTTGGCCAACAAAATCATCACCAAATAACTCTTCATGAAGCTCCCTGACTTGTTTGAAGTGTTGCACATCAATGTGAAGGACATAGAGCAGAGGAGCTAAAAGTTCATGCATTCCTGTAGAGGAGAGGTGAATTATGCTGTCAAACATGGAACAAGAATGGATGGATGTCAGAACCATTAGAAGAAGAAAAATAATGATCGTTGATCAACTCCTAGTAAGGCAAAACATTATGTGGCAGCTAGAACAGCATATTGAGTTCCATATGTGGTTCAAATGATGTGCACCTGCTAGTTAGTTTAATAAACAAAGTTAAGTTCAATCTGCTCATGACATGAAACCCACCAGTATTACACTATCAATTGCCATCAATAGGTTGCAGTTACATAACAAAAATATTGGTAGGAATTTTTTTAAATAGTGGCTCCTAAGAAATATTAAATAAATATGAGACTCACGAACCATTTATCTTATGTATACCATATTGCAGGGCTTGGAGCTACTTGGACTCCTCCTTGGTTAGGTCAGATGAGGAGTGCAAAATAGCTGAATACACGCCAATGACTTACCTTGTTTATATCCGAACTCTGGGTACCTGAGGCTCCATACTAACAGTATACGTTCAAGCATGGACTGACATGCGGCTGTTTGGAAGAATTCTCCCAATTCAGGATAGAGTCGGGACAGATCTTGGTTCAGCATTTTCTCTAGTTCTGCATTCCTGAAATATTGACCCCAGGTGCTTTCTGCATTCATGATGTACAAAATGATTAGAACAAAAAAAAAGATGATCTGACTAAATGGTGTGTCATTTTTCATCCAAAATAATACAAAGAAGATGTGAAAGAAGTCTCTTTGTTGCATTGCCTAGCATACATGCCGAACCAAGAAAATGCATAACAGCCGAGGAAAACAGCAGCACAGTCTTTCTTGTTGTAAATTGTAACTAGTCTATTATCAGTTGAGGGCTGGTGTTAGGTTGCGGTGAGACATAGTAGTAGTTGGCTACTCAGGGGAAAAAAGGCTTAACACTTTATCCTCCTTATCCCAGCCTGCCTCCCCTGAGTCATCTAGCACCAACCATTTAACCAGACATCTGATGACAGATCATCATCAACTTTATTTCAGTAACCATTGTGGTACGAGAAAGATGCTTCAGAGCATCTGATGTAACAGCATAAACCTACGAGTATTTAAGTAGAAGCTTTTCAAGTGAATGCCTGGTGCCGCAAGCAATGTCAAGTTGGAAAGCGTACACATTTGAGGAAAAAATCCCACCCACCTGGGTTCTGTGACAGTGGGTTCTCCACAACGAGATCATGGCCACCTTCTTCATCCTTGGATAGATGAGGATCAATCAACAGCCGTCGCCGCAAATTCGCGTATCTACAACGACAGAAACCAATTGTAAGCCGGGATTCAAAACCCGCGGAGCCAACAATTTCGCATATTTTTCGCACACATTGACAAGTAAACGATTCACAAATACTAGCATGAAACATTTACTATGTTACTTAATGCGATGATTAGACCTTTATATCCATGTGTAAAGCATGCGTTTGTAGCTTCACTAGAATTGAACACTCCAACCTACCATATTACATTCCCGAGCGTAATTTACAGTCACAAGTTATTTAGGATCAGTATTAACATCGCACCGAATCAGACAATTAGGAACACGAACCATTTCCAAGAAACCGGGGCCATGTTGCAAATCAATTATTAATGCCTAGAGAAGTTCAAACCTTTTTTCTCACCTAGGCGCTGATCAATCAAAGGTAAAGATCGCTTTGTTGATCTAACAAGAACACGTGCGGAGTTTCGCCGGGGGCCTGACTGACCTGCGGCGGGAGTCGGCGGCGGCGCGGCGGAGCTCGTTGGTGGGGACGTCGGCGGAGGCGGGGAGGACGCCGAGATCGGCGCGCCACCGGGCGCCGCGGAGGCCGGAGAAGCGCTGCCCCGCCGGTGGCTCCGGCATTGCCGCCGCCCGCCCGCGTCGGCTCCGGTCCAGCCCCCGCGCGCGCGCCCGAACAGGGATCGAGCGGACACCCCGCGGCGTGCGAGGAGTGCGCGCAGACTGGAGAGGCCGGGCCAGGCCAGACCAGACGCGATGATCCGCGATCGGGTTTGGGATCGAGGAGGAGGGGAGAGGGAGAGCCGGAGAGGAGAGGAGGCCTGACCGCCGGAGGAGGTGGAGGTGCGAGGGAGGGAGAGGAAAGGGAAGAAGTGTTCGACAGGGAGAAAGAAAACGTCTTTGGGAGGCCCGTCCCGGTGCCGGTGGTGTCACGATTGCAACTGTCGCCGATTGGATGGATGACGCAGTGCAACGACTTCTTCCATCGGCCAAAATGATCTGCAAATAATAATAATTGAAAAAATAGCAGACCTTCGTAGAACTTCGACACAAATTACATATTAGCTCTGTCTATAAAAGAGGAGATGTAGTAAATTTGTCTAGACACTCTTTGATGTATAGATGCATTTGAATTTAAGATAAATCTCCGACATTTTTTTATGAACGGAGGAGTAGTACATTATGTCACTGAAAGGTGGTCCCTGACACCACACATTGCACGCACAGTTGAAAAAATTAAATCTGAATACGAAAAAATAGTTTTGTTATGCTTACAATTAATAAATAGCCTTTTATTTGCTTTTTTTAGTTAATTTGGTTGATAAGGAAAACGGTTGCAAACTAAGCTTGGCTTTGGTGGCTAGGTTTTTTCTGGTGGAACCAATCAATCCATGTCTAAAGTCCTAGACTTGGTATTGGTGTTTACATTTAGCTGCATCACTGGAAGTCATTTATAGGGGTAGGGTGTATATGTGTGTTTATTAGTGTTTGTGTTGCACCGTGTTCTAAAATTTTCACTGGCCATGGATACATTTGAACGCTAATTTGATCCACATAAAGAGATGAAAATCAACAACAATGTTTTCTCCATTAATTTTGATCAAATATAAGACGTGCTTTGGGATGCTATTCATGCTTCCATGTAGTATCTTGACGAAGACCTTCATGTATGTTTGTTAAATTGGAAAAGATTATTCAACTCCCGTCGATTTTCTCCAGAGGATTCGATTATTCCCATTCTAATTTGCGTTCTCCTCCCATGGGATATGGGTCCATTCTATTGTTAGTTGCATTGTGCGATCTATGGTGATTTGTGTGGTGCAGGTTTCTGAACCCACGCGATGCTTGAGGCTTTTGTCACATCACATATTTTATGAGAAATGACCGTTGTTACCTATGGACAAGCTACAAGGACGAGGTGAAGAAACTTGGTCAAATTTGTTAAATTGTCGTCATCAAACACAACTTTAAATAAAATACTAAACAATACAAAAAAAAAACTATAGAATAAGAGAATAACAAGATACAAAAGAGCCAGCTAACACGGTCCTTGCAGTGGTTGCGAAGCACACCATATGCAGCGGCCATAAAGCTTCAACGTTGCAAACGTGTCACATACTTATTCTCTCACAAGTTCATCTTGCCAAGTTACATGAAGCTTTTCCATGAAATTACACCCAAAAACAGCACGAGCCACCTTTGGAGCGTAGAAAAAAAGCTAGCGAGAGCTCGAGGGTGCATGCATATTTGGTGATTTGCATTATCCAGCCAAACAAAATAGTGGATCATGTGCCCCTTTCCTCCATTATTAGTGTGCTTTGGCCCTAAAAAACAAAAGGACATGCGGATCCATGTAACAAAACATGTCGTTTATTGTTGCATGGTATCAAAATCGAAGAGTCTTTCCTGCACGTAAACAATTGGCAAGAGCCTTTCTATGCATGCAATCACTCGCACCTTTAATGGAACATACTCACTCCACAACCTTCCTTTATGCACATGCAAGTAGTAGTCAAAGATGCCACATTTGATCTTCATCGACTAGCGGTGACATGACAAACTACATCAGGCTTGGCATACATGGTATAAACCGACACGGCGGAGACGTCGGGCTGCTTGTTGTGTCCCTAGTTTAACATCTAATCTAATGGCGTTAGACACATGTTAGGTGGGTAGTGTGTGCTCACCTACCCATATGATCACCAAGTCTATTTTGATTTATACTAAACATTTTCATTTTGTATACACTATTCTACCACCACGTCTATGATTTTAACTACAACTTTAGTATTGTGTTTATCAATATTAACTATACATGATATTGTAAGTTAAACTCCATTATAACATAATTCAAACATATTTTACTATGCATCCAATGATGCCAAAGTAGAACTTTAGCTATACTAAGAATGTGTCACTTTAAAAAAGTGGTTTGGAACATTTGATTGAACCAATTCTACATAAATCGAAGAAAGCCATGTAAAGACGAGATAAAAACCTCCATTCTAGCCATAGAGTAGTTTCTACCATTTTGATGTACTATAATGTGCTTATATGTATTTGTACAAATATAAATATCTATAAATATCATGTTAGAAGGAAATTATACTATTCTAACAAATTCCCTAATTAATAAGGGCATGAGAGGACGATTATGGTAGTTCTTTTGACCTAATAGGATTATCTGGCTTACTGATAAATAGGATAATATAAGGAGGAGATGTGAAGGAGATATCCAACAGAAACATAACACCATTGGGCTATATGAGGGGCAATTCTAGGCTTTGGCGACAGAAAGTGATGAAGATCTGGTGAAGTGCAAGAAAGACAAGGAGGATGTGGAATCCACGGGATCCTAGAGCTCCTCATCATGCCATTCATTCTTCTATTGGTGTCGTTCGCTGGTGGCGGTTGATGGTTGTGAACTTTCTGAGGATTCTGAGATTTAACCTAGAGAATGTAGAAGAAGCCAAAGAGGAAAATGGGAAAGGGGATAATTACCTGATCTTCAACCCAACGAGGAGGATGACGCAGTGCAACGACCTCTTCCATTGGATGGATGACGTAGTGCAACGACCTCTTCCATCAGCCAAAATGATGTGGACATAATAATAACTGAAAAAAACTCCGTACCACACCTTGGTAAAACTTCGACACAAATTACATACCAGTATTTTATGTAACTCGAAGGTGGTCATAGAGGTAGGGTGTGCGTGCGCGCGTTTATAGATGTGAGTGTATGTACGCATTTGTGAGCGTCTTCATCTATGTTTCGCAAAAAGTGGTCTCTAGCCCCACATGTTGCACACGCAATTGAAAAAAACAAATTGAATTTAAGAAACAAGTTTTTTTGATGATTACAATTAGTAAACAGGTAACCATATTCTTTTTCAGTTAATTCGGTTGATAACTAAAGGAAACAGTTGCAAACCGAGCTTGGCTCTAGTTTTTTTTTTTTTTTGAGAAAACCGAGCTTGGCTCTAGTGCTTAGATTTCTTATGTTGAACCGGCTACCAATGTTAAGTTCAAGACTTGACAGTGCTAGGTGTTGTGCTTGTCAATAACGAGGCGGTAGCTATGGATTCATATTTGAACACTAATTTGCTTTACATAAAGAGATGCAAAGGTCTTCCCCGTTCAATTTTGATCAGATGTAAGGCGTTCTTCGGTATGCTATTTATGCTTCCATCTAGTATCTTTGACGGTGACCTTTAAGAATGTTTGTCGCAGTTTGGAAAAGATTGATCAACTCGTATCAATTTTCTCTAGAAAATTCAGGTATTCCCGTTCTAATTTGCACTCTCCGCCAATGGGGGTATGGGCCCATTATGAATGTTAGTTGCATTGTGCGATGTATGATGATTTGTGTGCTGAGGGTCTATGAACTCACGTGATGCTTGAAGCTTAGCTCCCATCCCGCACTTTGTCATAAATGACCAATTGTTGCCTATGGACAAGCTCCAAGGACGAGGTGAAGAAACTTGGTCAAATTTGTTAAGTTCTCCTAATCAAACATATCTTTAAATAAAACATTAAATAATAAAAAAACATAGGAAAAAGACAAGAACAAGATAGACAAAATGAAAGTTATTGTAGAGCTCACTAACTAGATAATATGTGTGCACACTTTTTGTATATAGCAATGTGGCAAAAATATGAAAAATTGAATCATCGGAATCGTCAATCGAACTAATTCCACCGCATTGTACCCAATCACCGGTTCTGGTGCCGAAGGGTGAATCATAATGAACTTAGACATGGCTAAATGATTTAGGCCTAACAAGTGGATTTTTTATGCTTGATGATACCATAGTTGTATTGTGTAGCCATTTTCCTTAATAGTTGCAAATGCTTGATATATTTAATAGCTGTGATTCCTAGGATTCCTGCCAAAACTCTCATCGCGCCCTCTAGCGAGAAGCTTTGTAGACCTAGCGGCTAGCGCACCACCCAACCTAGTGAGGGACGGGAGACGGGAAGGCCGGAAAGCTGGCAAAGGCGATGATCCGTTAGGTCAACAAGAACAATGTACCTCCTCATGCTCACACCAATCATTTATGTTGGCCATGACGACGGACTTACTCGGGAAGACAATCGAGTAACACGTCAATGGGTCTAAAAACACCGCCGAGGTCTAGGATATGATGATGAAATACATGAATAACACGTGGATGTGGAGAAAAATTGAAGTTCACTATGGTCCATGATAAGATAATTTATTAAAGATTATCCAGTGCAGATTTCAGACACATGACTAACCTTTGTTATCATTATCAATTCCTCGATTATTGCCCCATTACCTAGGATCTAAAATATCTATAGGTCATTTGTTTATGCTAACTTTTTTACTTTTTTACAGAATAAACTATCACCAAATTTCAACTAGTTTTTCCCTTGTACAACAATTAACTCACAATCTCGGATAATTGTATTTTAGAATCACATTAATCATGTTATACTGTAAGTTCATCCTTATACAATTGAATAGTACTCATTACAAACCATAACAATGCTAAAGTACAAATGTGTTTGGTCTCGAGAACTGATTGTTTTTATTTTCCAATTTTAATTTGAGACATCTTGATGACCTCGGCTACATCTAAACAGAAGCAAGTTCTTACGAACGGCAAGACAATGGATAATTTGTGCCACTTTGATCTACTAGAAGATGTTTGAGTTAATTTTAGTGTCTTTAAATATCTCAATAGAAATACAACTTATCATTCCACAAATATCCTAATTGAAGATTATAGAGTATGATTGTCTACTACTATTTGGACAAACATACTGACAAAAAAATTTAGTCATGAGGTGTGAACGTACATGTGTTATGTATCAGACAAAAAAGTTTAGTCATGAGGTATGAACGTAATGTGTTATGCATCAGTACCTGTTTTATAACTAGTTGACATTGGTCTATTTCATTCTTTCATTCCCTTGACCAAATATCTAGATTAAATTAAATATGGAAAATCAGTGTACACTGAGACGTACATGGGTCATGGGACAGTTGTCCCCATATCATAGAAAATTTTGTGTCAAAGAATAGAATTGTAACAAGGTCCTCTAGACTTCCTTTCTAATTCTGTCTCCATATTTGTTCTTGCCTTCGAGGACATGGAGATGAGAAACTATCTTGGTTGATGTCTCCTATATAGACCTTTGGAGGAACTATCTTGGTTGATGTCCCCCATGTAGATCTTTAGAGGAACGGTCTTCATTGGTGCCGCAGCATAAGCCATCTTTCATGATTTTGGGAAAGAAGCCATATCAGTGAGGTTCATGCCCTGATTTATGTCAATAGAAGTAACACTTGAGGAAGCAATTTGCCAAAAAAACGAAAAACCACCAACAACAAAACAAACCAACCAATACCCAATACCCAATACACCAATAAAAACTGCAAGAGGACAAGCCCGACAAGGTGTTGGAGATATGCCCAAGAGGCAATAATAAAATGGTTATTATAATATATCTTTGTGTTTATGATAATGTTTACATACCATGCTATAATTGTATTAACCGAAACATTGATACATGTGTGTTATGTGAACAACAAGGAGTCCCTAGTAAGCCTCTTGTATAACTAGCTTGTTGATTAATA
>NC_061508.1:309562023-309583651 GCF_022539505.1 Lolium rigidum
GAACGGGGAGAAGGAATGCCGTCATCAACACCGAACGTGTGACCGAGTACGGAGGTGCTGCCCGATTGTGGCACCGTCAAGATCTTCTACGCGCTTTTGAAAGCGGCAAGTGATCGTCTACCGCAGCAACGAGAGCCTCCTCTTGTAGGCTTTGGAAATCTTCAAGGGTTAGTCTCGTTCATCCCCTCGTTGCTCCCATCTTCTAGATTGCATCTTGGTTTGGATTGCGTTCTCGCGGTAGGAAATTTTTTGTTTTCTATGCTATGAATCCCTACACAAGGACGTAGCCACACTGACTCCTCAACCCTGTCAACAGGGATTGAAGTCATAATAAACTTCAGTATGACCACCATCCAAGCAAACACCACACAAACACCTAGATATAACCGGCACAAATCTAGTTTCTCCATGAGTAGGAGACAAACGGGAGAGGAACCATAGGGCACGTGGGGAGGTGTTGAGCGAGTTGGTTCTTCCATTCTACTGACCTATAATTTTGTAAGTTAAACAATGTAAATTTTGATCAAATGTGTAGAAAAGACCGTTAACATCAACGATATCTAATAAATATCATTATATACGGCATAAAATATAGTTTGATATCTACTCCTATATAATATTCTAGTTGTTCCAAACAAAAATTCTATAAATTTGGTTGAACTTTACATTTGTTTGACTGTGGAGAAAATTTGTAGTCTTTCTTTTTGGATATGAAGAGAATAGTTAATTGTCACATCTTGCATACCTGTAACTACCATCTTTTGAATATGACCTAGTAGAGTTGGGAGTCCCCTCTTCCATGAAGTTAAATTTCTGCTACAAACTGAATTTATTGAGCACTTAGTCGTCTTTGTACCCGTGTGTGTAATAAGCCTACCCATAAACTGGCAACGTTAGGCCTGAATGTGGTGTCAAATGAACAATAAGTGTGGGCTGGTGCTACCTTGCGGTGAGATATAGTTGTTGGCAACTCAGGAAAAAAAAACCTTAAACACTTTATCATCCTTATCATCCCTCCCTGCCTCTCCTGAGTCATCTAGCACCAACCAACCATTTTTTTTTTTTTTTTTTGAGATGACCAACCAACCATTTGAACAAACATTTGGTGCCGGATCATCATCAACTTTATTTTAGTCACCATTGTGGTACGAGAAAGATGCTTCGGAGTATCTAATGTACAACACCCTAAGGGCTTGTTTGGTTGCAGCCTTCCCCTCGTTTTCCCGGGCCTCCCGTTCCCAGGGCCCAACTGCCCCGGTTTAGCCTACATGGACATTTGGATGGGCTTGAGCCGGCCTTTCCGCGCCCATTCCGCTTCCATCCCCGGGAGACGATTCCACCACTCGAGGTGGGGAAGAGATTCCCCGACTGGCTCTCGCGACGGAGGCGGCGTTCGCGATCTCCTTCCTCCGGTCGCCGGAGAGCTTTGACCGGAGCGAGTCCTCCTCCACTTCTTCTCGCCTATCTCGCATCTCCCCTGTCTCGCCTCTTGCCTCTGCCCTCTCCCCTCTCCGTTGGGTGGCGACCTCTTTCTTCTCCAAAATCTGCCCGGTCTCCTCCCTAGCGTGAACAACGATGGCCGCCGACTGCTGATTTTCTTCCGATTAGCAACTTCGCCCTGTAACCTCCATCATCCCCTCCCCATTCTAACCCTAGCCCTTCCATCATGGCGAGTGACCAGCAGCTACCACACTTCCCGAATTCATCTTCAGATCTACCTTAAATTTGATCTCTCTGAGATTTGTTTTGGTTGCAGCCCATTCTTCATTATTGAGTCCACAAGGTCTAGCAGATGATTAACGTTTGGTAAAATCCTCTCATGCCGCTACCATTTGGTTTGTGCTGTTTACTCCGTTCAATTTAATCTCATCATATCTGCTATTGTTTTTGTTTCAGAACAATGGATTATTTAGTCCACTGTAGATCTTTCAGACTACAACGCTTGGGCAATGTCTTCTCTTCACTTCCTTACTTGTATTGATTTGTGATACTAACTCTTGCTCGGTGGTTTGGCTAGTAGAAGTAGAAAAGCAGCCTTCTTTTGATTGGTAGCAGACTAACAACATTTACACACATTTTGTTCTGGTAATGTTGCTTCCGGACATTCATTTTATTACTTACAGCATAGTTGCAGATATAATTTGTTGTATTGTCATCTTGAGCTACTGTTAGTGCTCTTTGTATGCTGCATAAATTATTTGTTCAACTCTGTACTATCCTACAACACATGCATTTGCATGTACTCTGAAAATGTTGCTGAATACTTAGAGCAGTTTTGGGTCATTTGTATCACTTGCAGCCTCATCCCTTATTTGATTGTGTTGTATCACCTGCAGGGTATGTGGAGTGGGAGTTGTATCCAAGGGCACTGTGCAGCTCCAACCATGGTTGCGGCTAGGGGGGACTACGAAGGCGGCGCGACAGCGGCATTCGCCAACATCCATGACAGCGGCCGGCAGGGAGACGCAGAGGAACTGCTGTCAGTTGATTTGTTGCTCATCCTGTGGTAAATCCTGCTGGAATTACAGCACTCCTGCGAGAACTATAGTTGTTTTTGTACATTTGTGTATTAGTACTATGATCATTTCAACTCGAAATTTCTCAAACTGAAGGTCATCACGTGTTTTTGTACATTTTTGTATTATTACTATCTTGTTTTGCGTCAAAAACGTCACATACTTTTTTCACACACCATGGTTAGTCATACTACTATGCGCTGCAGGGAATAATGGTTGCTGTACAGGAAGTTAGTGCTAAGTTTATTAGTGGACAAAGTAGTTTTCATTGTAGCTTCACAGGTAATATGTGTGATAGATAGTACTTCTGAAGTGGTCTCTGATGAGTCATGAATTTCATCCTCTGCATACATTTGATTCATTCAGAGTTTTCCTTTTTGGAAAAAAGTTGTGCTAACCAATAAGTTCATAAGGATTTGACTGTTGATCCTATTGCTACCATTTTCAGGTAACTTTAAATCTCTCTTTTCCCAATAAGTTCAGAAGGATTTGACTGTTGATCCTATTCTGACCTATCTTGATGCTTTTGCAGTTTGTGGAAGTCCCTTCTAAATCCTCTGAAACGGTGCTCACCGCGGTTGATAGGTGGCCTTAGAGAGGTCGGAGTCAAGGACGTCACGCTGGAGGGGCTTGTGGAGGCAGAGGGAGGACCGTCGAGATGGTGAGACGGTGATGCGCCATGGCCTCCCTCCATGTCAACTCCCCTGCTGGGGACGACAAGGATGAAGGAGGACGGCCAGGGACGATGGTGCAGGGGCGCAGATCGTGCGCGTGTGCTGATTGCGGGGACTTGGCTGAATCGATTTAAAAATTCTAAGGGAATTTTTGTAAAATGATCAACAGCTCAATTTATTTACATGTTATGCCGGGGTGGAGTGAGTACTAGATTTTGCTACCAGAAAAAAGCTACAAGGAAAGAGGAGCGAGTAGTAAAGGAAAAAAAAAGAAAACTGTTATAAAGTAACCCGAAGAGAAACAAAAGCACCCAGTGCATACTGTGTACCACTCGCTGACGGCAACCCCCTCCATTCCCTTGCAACTTGCAACCAAACGGCAACGCGGAACTGAGAGAATCTCCCTGGGAAGAGAGTGGATCCCCTGCGTCGCCCAAAATCCCCTATACGGCTATATTCCCCTGGTGTTTTTACCCCTGGCAACCAAACAATCCCTAAGTCCTCAAGTATTTAAGTGGAAGCTTTCAAGTGAATGCCCGGTGCCGCAAGCAATGTCAAGTCCGAAAGCACAGGTAAAATCCCACCCACCTGGGTTCTGTGATAGTGGGTTCTCGACAACAAGATCATGACCATCTTCTTCATCCTTGGATACATGGGGATCAATCAACAATTCCGCATATTTTTCGCACACATTGACAAGTAAACCGATTCACAAATAGCATGAAACGTTTACTATGTTACTTAACACGATGATTAGATCTTTATATCCATGTGTAAAGCATGCCGTTTGTAGCTTCACTAGAATTGAACACTCAAACCTACCCATATTACATTCCAAAGCGTAATCGCCAGTCACTAGTTATTTAGGATCAGTATTAACATCGCACGCAATCAGACACTAGCACCTGTTAGGAACATGAACCATTTCCAAGAAACGGGGGGCCATGCTGTCAATCAATTGCCTAATGCCTAGAGAAGTTCGAGCCTTTCTTTCCATACGCGCTGATTAATAAAGGTAAAGATCGCTTTGTTGATCTAGCAATAACACGAGCGGAGTTTCGCCGGGGGCCTGACTGACCTGCGGCGGGGAGTCGTCGTCGGCGCGGCGGAGCTCGTTGGTGGGGACGTCGGTGGAGCCGGGGAGGACGCCGAGATCGGCGCGCTACCGGGCGCCGCGGAGGCCAGAGAAATGCTTCCCCGCCGGTGGCTCCGGCATCGCCCCGCTTGGATGACGCAGTGCATTCCGTGACGCACATTGAAGCTGCGGGTGGTGTATGCACCTTATTAGTGACGCCCCTTGTCACGCTCGCCGTTGGAGACTACGGTCGTCTCGCCAGGGACTTCCTCAACAGGGCTCCCACACGACCCTACCCTGCAGCTGCAGCTTTTTTTTTGTTTTTTTTTGAGGGATCCCTGCAGCTGCAGCTGGTCACCAGAATCGTCAACCCGGATGAATTCCACCAGGATGGTACCCAATCACCGGTTATTTAGAGCTAACACAGGCGGATTTTTTTATGCTTGATACCACAGTTTTATTGTAGTGTACCCATTCTCCTTGGATATAGTTTTTTTTGCGATTCATATTTCTTGGATATAGCTGCAAATGCTTGATAGTATATTTAATAGCACACTGCGCCATGATTTCCCGGATTTCTCCAAAACTCTTATCACGCCCTCTACCAAGACACCGACATATACACACAAATATCAAATATGCTCGATTCCATGTCCTAGCCCGTCAAACCGCTTCTTCACCAAACCATTCACACTTCCGAAAACTTTGTAGACCTAGCGGCTAGCGCACCACCCAACCTAGTGAGGGACAGAGGACGAGAAGGCCGAGAAGCTGGCGAAGGCGATAATCCGTTAGGTCAACAATATGATGTACCTCCTCATGCTATCACCAATCATTGCCGTTGGCCATGACGACGATGGGCTCCGGCAGACAGTTGAGTATCACGCCGACGAGGTCGGAAACACCGCCAAGGCCTAGGATATGATGAGGAAATACATGCAAAACACATGGATGTGGAGAAAAACTGAAATTCACCGTGGGCGGTGATAAAATCATCTGTGAAAAAATTGTCAATCATGATTTCAAAGACAATAGTGAACTCTTTTGTCAAATCCAATTCCCCGATTCTTGCCCAATTACCTAGGAGCCAAAACAACACAATATGGATCTGTCGGTCACATGTTTATGCTAACTTTTTTACTTTTATATAGAGTAATCTGTCACTAAATTTGAACTAGTTTTTTTTGTTATACAACTTTTAACTCACAATCTTAGATAATTGTATTTTAGAATCACATTAATCATGTAATATTGCAAGGTCATTGTTATACAACTGAATAGTACATCATTACAAACCATAACAATGCTAAAGTATAAATGTGTTTGGTATCGAGAACTGATTTTTCTTTCACAATTTTAATTTGAGATATCTTTATGACCCCGGCTACATCTAAATCGAAACAAGTTCTTACGAACACCATGGATAATTTGTGCCACTTTGATCTACTATAATATATTTGAGTTGATTTTAGTATCTTTAAATATCTCAATAGAAATACAACTTGTCGTTCTACAAATATCCTAACTGATGATTATAGAGTATGATTGTATACTACTGTTTGGACAAACAGACTGATTAGATTTGCTGTAACCAACAGAAACATTTTAGTCATGAGGTGTGAACGTACATGTGTTATGTATCATCACCTGTTATATAGTAACTAGTTACGACTGGTCTATTTCATTCTTTCCTACTTTTCCTTGACCAAATATCTAGATTAAATTAGATATGGAAAATCAGTGTAGACTGAGACGTACATGGGACAGTTGTCCCCATATTATAGAAAAGTTTGTGCTGAAGAATTACAACAAGGCCCTTTAGAATTTCCTTTTTGATTCGTCGCCATACTTGTTCGTTCCTTCAAGTACATGGAGGTGGGGAACTATCTTTGTTGATGTCTCCCATATAGACCTTTAGAGGAACTATCTTGGTTGATGTAGCCCATATAGACCTTCAAAGGAACGATCTTGGTTGGTGTCGCAACAGAAGCTATCGTTCATGCTTTCGGGAAAGAAGCCATTTCAGTGAGGTTCATCCCATGATTTATGTTGATACACAAGCAAGCGTCACCAAGTAGAACCTACGATGACCTGCATAACCTCTCGAGGAAACAATTTGCGAAAGACAAAAAACCACCAATGACAAAACAAAAAAAACCAACGACCAATACACAACAATAAAAACCACAAAGATGGCAAGCCCGACAAAGACGTGGCCAGACTGACTCCTCAACTCCGAAATGTCAGGGTGACCAGCATCCGAGCGAACACCACACCAACACCTACATATAATCCTAAGTACACACCAGGGCAAGACTCTAGCTTCCCCATGAGTACAAATAGGAGAGGAACCATAGGGCAAGTGGGAGGTGTTGAGATCAGGGCGCTCCGCTGTCATGAAAAAGAGATGATTCTTCCATACTATGCCCGAACCTATAATTTTGCGAGTCAAACAATGGAAATTTTGATCAAATTTGTAGAAAAGACTGTTAACATCAATGATACCTAATCAATATCATTATATATGATATCATATTATAGTTTCCAAGTTTTTTTTTTCTATAAGTCTGGTTGAACTATACATTGTTTGACTGTGGAGAAAATGTATAGTTTTTCTCATAAATGAAGGAATAGTTAATTATCGCATCTTGCATTTCTATAACTACCGTCTTTCTTGAAGCAAATTACATCATAAGGGCACACCATCTCTCTCGAGATACGTGCGTGGCAGTCTTGCAGGCGGCCCACGAAGTTTCAACTCTTTGGGAAGACTAATTTCTTTGCATCACCATTCTAACTGAAAAACAATGGGGCTCCTACCCCATTGGGTTGCTATGAAGATAAAGTAATAGACAACATAATTTGAGCGACATTGAATGATTAGCTATATTTAAAAAACCGGATGATGTCAAAACAAATGCATACATAGCGTATCAATCCCGTGCCAAAATAGATCTCCTCATCATTCTCGGAAATTTTGTTGTGTGGTAGGCTAAAATAAATAGCATGTCGCATTTTTATACTAAATATTTTTAATTCTTCATAAATTATCATGTCACTATATTTTAACATTGTTCCTGCTATACAACATTTACACATAATTAATCTTGACAATTTTTTGTTTATTATGTCAAATGAAACTAACCACATGTAAGACTACAACTCGTTAATTGTATCATCTATCATTACAATTACAAAAATCCTTTGCTAAAAAATACATGAATGCTAAGGTGAAAATCTATTTGGTTTTGAGAACTATGCTGATTTTCCAAAACAAAGTAGGGTTGATACATTTTCTGAACTATAACTTGTATAAATCGAAGCAAAATCACATAGAGACAAAAACAAGCCCATCCGTTTGTGACACTTTGATGACTTGTAGCATGTTTTTATGTGTTTGTATCTACTTTACTATCTGCAAATATATTAATAGATGTACAATTTATCATTCTATTAGATGTACAAATACTTTAAATATCTTAAAGTATTGTTTCCACCAATCATGCACTTGCCCCCACTAGTTGCCATGGTGCCAAGGCAAGCGTCCATGGTCAAAAAGACCACTTTTTTTTTTTGTAACAGTAGTCACCTGCTCCATGTCGATGTGGGCAAGAGAGTGTTACGAGCCGAAACCAGCGACTAGCATGCATAAGCGCTAGGGAGCAACGTGCACAAGAGTCGACACCGTCTATGATACAATGAATAAACCTTCAGCCAACACGACAATAAACAGCGTTAAAGTACAAACCAGACGATGACGCTGGCGGTGACGCAGACCCACTTGCTCCTCGATGTTGTCAACAACGCATGTAGGGAACCCGAAGTACCTTTAATGAACACACCGCCTCCACCACCATCCAAGCAAACGTTGTATCAACCCATAAACCTAGCTACAAGCCACACATCTAGATTCTAGAGTTCCCCCATCTTGGACCGACAAAGCAATGGACAAAGGAGGGGGGAACCACATTCCTCGATGTTGTCAGCAATGCATGGAGGGAATCCAGAATACAATTAACGAACACATCGCATGTACCACTATCGGAGCAAACGCCACATCAAACCCCTAAACCTAGCTACAAGCTAAGACACAAATCTAGATTTCCTAAACAAAGCAAAGTCAGAGGAGGGCGGAACCACAGGGCCAACATGTCGACACGAGGAGTGTGATTTGGATTGTTTAGTCAATTCCATCTTACATTTGGGTCCATCAAATTTTGTTATTTGTTTAGACAATGAGTGCTCTCTCTAGATTACGCGAACTTGTTTAAGAAAAATCTGCTTGTTTTCTTTTTGCGAAACACAATACACACGTAGACTTTCTCAATACATTTACATACCCATATGAACGCAAACACGCACAACATACCTGATAAGTACATTCGAGAGACTGACTGCATGAAACTAATGGCCCGCCAAGTCTTAAGATCGACAAAGTTACCAAAGACCGCTCGCCCACTGACGACATTGTCGGGTACACCATGAGGGCTAGAAATAGGCATGGGCAGCCTAGCCCGGCCCGAAAATGCATGTAGGGTCAGACTCGGGCCTAATTTTTGGGCCTACAGTTGAGCCGGGCCTCGGAACGAAGAAATTTGCATTTTACCGAAGGATGGGCCGGCCACTTGGGCCAGGCTAGGTTTTTTCAGGCTTCAGGCCAGGGTCAGGCCTAAATTTTCGGCCCAACGGTCAGGTAGACATTCAGCTTCGGGCTTTTGTTGGCCCGGCCCGAAGCCCGGCCTGGAAAATACCCAGGTACAATGAGGGCACACCATGTCCCTAGAGGCGCGTGCGCGACACACGACACGATCCAAACCATCACGTGATGCAAAGCGAAACCGCCATGGTTTTCCTCTGCATCGATCCTAGCCGTCCATCGCGCCCCCTGCCGATCCACATCGGATAAAATAAAATAATATCCTCGAGCGACCCAAACACGACCCGAACCCTTTCTTTCTCCGGCGGCCGTCCCTTTCCCCTCTCCTCTCGCTCGCCCTCGCCTCCTCCACTCGCGGAAGACGCTGCCGGTTCTCCACGTCTCGCCTCCTCCGCCGCCTCGCTCGCGCTCCCGTCTTCGTGGCCTAGGTGAGTTCTCGGTTCCTCCATCTTCATCCTCTGCTTGGTTCTTGCCTGGCCTGGTTAGTGATTTCTTTGGTGGGTGGAAGCAAGATAGCGCCCAATCTTGAACCACGCTGTACCTCCCGCGCACTAGGTCGTTGCGAGGTTTGATTCGTTGAGGTATTTCTTTCCGCGCGCCTCCCGTGGGAGATGGTCCTTGCTCGCTTCCATTGCGTGGGCAGGTTAAATCTGCGCCGAAACAGCAGTTCAGGAAGGTAGTTAAGTTCGGTTCTTGCGGCGGGTATTTCCGGTTGGGTACTCTAATTAACTAACCGTAGAAAACTCGGTTCTTGCGGCGGGTTATTGCCCGTGTCAACTGCTCCAACGCTTATGAATTGAGATTCAGCCGCACTCGTCATCAGAAAAAAAGGAACAATTTAGGATTTTGGGTGGGGACAAGTTGTGGATTTTTTAATTCTGGCAATCCGTAGTAAGATTTTTTTTTCCTGAGATTGCTGCGAAGGATAAGTGGATAACTGAAGATGAGGAATTGTGGGCAGCACTTGATGAGTTCCGTTAGAGCTATTTTGTCTGGTTGTGTGATGGGGAAAATCTTTGCTTGCTGGACCCACGCGATTGAGTGCAAGGGTGCACATCTTTGCAAATATACATATTCTGTCTGATTGGTTCTGGTTTGGTCTGGTCTGGTTAGTGATTTCTTTGGACGAAGCAAGATACTGCCCGATATAGAACAACACGCCCTAGGTCCGTAGGTCGTTGTTCGGTTGAATCGTTGATGTATTTCCTCCCCGTGCCCTAGGTTCCTTGCTTGCTTAATGCCTACCTGGGATGCTCAGGTTAAATCTGTACTGAAACAGAGGTTCAGGAAGGTAGTTAAGTTTGGTTCTTGCGTTGGGTATTACCGGTTGGGTACTCTAATTACTCACAATGGAAAACTCGGTTCTTGCGGTGGATTATTGCCGGTGTCAATTGCTCCTATGCTTATCAATTGATTCAGCCGCATATATACGAACCTTGGGTTCTCCTGTCAAGGGAAAAAATTAGGGACGATTTAGGATTTTTGGTGGGGATATGTTTTGATTCTGGTGCTCCGGATGACAAGACCAGATTTAGTAAGAAACAAATCTTGAGATTGCTACACAGGATAATTGAAGATTGTGTACAACCCTCGATGAATTCCATTAGAGCTATTTTTCTGGTTGTGTGAATGGTGAATCTTTTGCTTGCTGGAGTCACACTGTTGGATTCAAGCGTGCAATTTTGCAAATATATATTGTTTAAAAGCTTAATTTGATCATAATTTGGGAATAACTCAATGTGCAGGCCTTGTTAAGTGAAACATTTTCTTTCCTTTTAGCGACATGGGTATGGAGCATTTGATGAGTGTGGTGAATCCTTCATCAGGTTAGCCAATGTTTCCCTCAGATGACATGGTTTCTGTTTACGGCAAACTGCGACTGACTATTTGTTCCTAGGTCATGCCTTACAAAGAGGCCCCGAACGTCATGATGATGGACCAATGGAGGAAATGAAAGAGCTACAAAGGCAGAGAGCAGAAACAAAGATGGAAAAGTGCCAAAGCACAGAAAGCAGGAGTGGAGCGATCAGATGTCCAATACCATGCAAAAGCAGCAGGTATATTCCATTCTCTGATCTACTAGCAGTTCATAAATTTGAATCTTGACTGCATTAATAGTAGTTATAGAAATATCCAGGCGCATTAATGTGTATGTTTGTGTGAAATTCCCAAATTCAGCTAATTTTTAATGCATATTGTTGCCATAAATCATTTGGATGATCGATACTTTGTCTGAGCTTTTACATGGGTTTACTTTGAATGCATTCTGCTCTTAGTCTGATCTGGATTTTTCACACTTATTTTGGAGTTATATGGATCTCAAAGTTGATCAGACACTTATTCAACTGTCAATGTTTTGATATTTGATTTAACTAGGCTCATTATTCCTTTTTTCTGATTCAGGCCATACAGGGAGTATGATTTCAAAACTTCGCAAGATCTCCCCGATTTCATTGTGAGCAAGGTTAGTTTATTTCTCTACAACTCTCTCTCTATGAAAAAGAAAATACTATTTTGTGTTTCTTTGAGACGTGCTTCCACTTTCCAGTCATAAGTTATCGCATTTTTGGATTAAATCTTCTTTTCATTTATTTCTCTTTTTTCTTTTGAGGTTGTGTTTGGAGTAAAATCTTAACACATAACACAGGTAAACAAACAGTCCAACCTTTACTTCTCATTTAACCAAGTTTCTATTAGTAATAGAATGTGCGACAATCTGCAGGCTTCTCCTCCACCATACTTTATGGGATCTCCGCCAGTTCGTGCAAGCAATCCCCTTGTCCATGATACACAGTTCTGTTCTTGGAAACTACAAAATGTCGATCAATCACCTGGCATTCCTATACCAACCAAGAGTTGCAGTGTTGACTATTGGGTGAGAGGAGGATCTATTACGAAGTCTTGAAGCTACATTTAATCCGTTTCATGACTGCTCATAGACCCGCTGTGAAGTTGTAGTTGTAATTCTGGTTCTTTCTACAAGTACAGTTGTACATATGAGTTGCCAACCTCTGGAAGCTATCGTTTTCAAGGTTCCTTTTTTGTGTGTCATCTCATCGGAAGTCTTGTATATATCTTTCTGTTGAATTTATGGGCAGCTAGGCTAGTTTCAACGTGTAAAATTGTTAAACTCTGTTGTAGAGAAATGAGCTATTCTGAATGAAAATTATCTGTAGTTGCTGATCGCCGTGTCAACGCTGTGCTGAATGTGTTATTGAATGTTTTGACCTTCTGTTCTTTTGCATGATATTTCCAAAAGCCTATAATTGTTGTTAAGGAGAGTACAATCAGTTTCTGATTGGTCCTTCGTTGTACAAGATTACAGGAGCCCTTCATCGTCGACCTGAAATTTGCCATTTACTTGAGATCATAAACATATCGTAAGTACCGAGCCTCGCCTCTGATCATTCCTGAAGCCTTGCGTAACAAATATATGTTGCTTTAAAGCTTTGATTTGATCATAACCAGGGAGTAACTCAATGTGCAGGGCCTTGTTGAGTGAAGCATATTTGTTCCTTTTAGTGACATGGGTATGGAGCATTTGATGAGTGTTGTGAATCCTTCATCAGGATAGGCAATGTTTCACCTGGATGAGATGGTTTCTGTCTATGGCA
Source organism: Lolium rigidum (assembly GCF_022539505.1). Classification (NCBI taxonomy): domain Eukaryota; kingdom Viridiplantae; phylum Streptophyta; class Magnoliopsida; order Poales; family Poaceae; genus Lolium; species Lolium rigidum. Next base: position 309,574,560 of record NC_061508.1, read on the forward strand.
AATTGTGTCCCAGGTGATGGAACAATGGAGGAAATGAAAGAGCTACAAAAGCAGAGGACAAACACTGGAGACGTACCAAAGCACAGTAAGCTGAACGATCAGATGTCCAATACCATACATAAGCGGCAAGTATACTTCTATTTTCTGATCTACTAGTGGTTCATAAATTTGAATCTTGACTACATTAATTAGTAGTTATAGAATTTTCCAGGAATCCTAAATATATGTGTTTGTGTGAAATTCCCAAATTCACCTAATTTTTAATGTATATTGTTGCCTAAATCATTTGGATTATCTAGACTTTGCCTGAGCTTTTACTTGGATAGCACTATGCAACACTTTGTTTGACTTTACTGTGAATGCTGCACTCACTTAAATAAAGGGTAGCACTATGACGGTTGATAGTAGATGCATAATTAGCGGAAATCCATTTTGACTCCTAGACGTATATGCACATATTGTCAAATAGCCCATTTCAAAAGGTCAAAACTTCCCGAAACAAGTAATCTGGTGCGTATTTATGATACTTTGAATAATGGTATATACTTGCTTTTTAGGATATTTGAACTTAGATGCATGCACATTCCTTTTCACGGCCGCACGCCATTCGAAGGTATCAAATACCTATGTATTAATCTGGTTAATTTATCTCTCAAAGAATTTTTCATCTGAACATAATTTGTGAGCTAACCTAAAGATTCAGAGTGAAAATACATCAAGTTATTCAGTTCTAAAGATTAGTTGTATAGTTTAGCTGCTTTCCTTTTTCAGAACTTGTCACTATGGTAGAAGATGTTGTTAGATCAGAACATTCCATTTCTCCTAATAAGCCCATCTATCTATTGGGGACTCATTTGGGGATGCTTAGCTCTACATCCGTTGTACACTCGATTTGTTTTTCAGAATTTTTGACATACTAAAATATGTTTTGACATATTTTCCATAACGGGTGCATATACACCTCGGAGCCAAAACAACTATTAACAAACCAGGGTTTAACCGGTAACTCGTTAGAGTCCGGGTTTCGTGTTTATATAGGCAGGAAGAACCCCTGCCATGGTTGTTACAAAGATTGTATGTATTGGGGCGGTGTACTACACCGTGCCCAATACATACCGTATACATGTATTTCAACAGCCCCTCTTAATCTAAACTACGAAGAAGATTTAGATTACGCCTGAATTCTAGAAGACCTCTAACAGGAAGTGCTTTGGTAAAATCATCAGCAACTTGATCTCTACTAGAGACAAACTTGATAGCAAGCCTATTTTCCGCCACTCGTTCTCTAACAAAGTGGAAATCTATTTCAATGTGTTTTGTACGAGTATGAAATATTGGATTTGCTGAAAGATATGTAGCACCAAGATTATCGCACCATAGACATGGTTTTTCTTTGAGTCTAACACCAAGCTCCCTTAGGAGTGCATCAACCTATATCATCTCTGCTGTGGCATTTGCTAGTGCTTTGTATTTAGCCTCAGTACTTGATCTTGACACTGTAGCTTGTTTCCTTGCACTCCAGGAAACTAAATTTGGCCCAATAAATATTGCAAAGCCTCATGTAGAGCGTCTATCATCAAGGCAACCAGCCCAATCTGCATCTGAGAAAGCACCCAAGAATGTAGAAGTAGAAGGGTGAAAGGTGATACCAATGCCAACAGTAACATAACGTAGTATATATCCTTTTGACAGCTGTCCAATGAACTGTGGTAGGTGCATGCAAAAACTGACACACCTTATTAACTGAGAAAGCAATATCGGGTCGTGTGAGTGTGAGATATTGCAAAGCACCAACAATGCTGCGATATTTTGTACTATCCTCAGGACCTAGAAGGTCTCCTAACACAAGATAAAGAGGATCTGAAGAGGATAACGGTATAGGAGAAGGCTTACAATCTCGCATTCCAACTTTATCCAATATATCCATAGCATACTTCTCTTGTGTAAGCAACAAGCTATTATGTATTTTCTTCACTTCAATTCCCAAGAAATACTGTAAGTCACCAAGATCCTTGATAGCAAAATCTTTATTCAAATCCTTAACCAAAGCAACAATGGCCTGATATGAAGAATTCGAGACAATTATATCATCAACATAGATTAGCATAAATATTGTAACATTTGCCTTCTGGTACAAGAACCAAGATTGTATCTGCCTTTGATGGTACAAAACCAAGACTATGCAACTTTGAACTTAATCGAGAGTACCATGCTCGAGGGGCTTGTTTTAAACCATAGAGAGTTTTATCCAATTTGCAAACAAAATTAGGAGCCTTTGGATTTTCAAAACCTGGTGGTTGTCTCATATAAACCTTCTCTTCCAGAACACCATGTAGAAACGCGTTCTTAACATCTAGCTGCCGCAATTTCCATCCTCTAGCCACTGAGATAGCTAAGACAATTCTAATAGTAGTTGTTTTAGCAACGGGACTAAAAGTATCATCATAATCTATTCCATACCTTTGTTTAAAACCTTTTGCAACGAGACGAGCTTTATACCTATCAATAGTGCCATCTGCTCGTTTCTTGGGAACCGGCTCCTCTAACGTGGAGGAGCCAAGTCAGGGAAAATGAGGAAGCAAAGTCAGGGAATTATAGCCTACTATGTACTGTAGATAATTACTGTAGGTAATTACTGTAGAAATAAAATTTTAAACTAAATTTTTTTACACCATAATTTTGCTTGTATGTAATTACTCTAAATTCATAACATAAATTTGTATTATGTAAAATAGTTTAAGTCGTTTTGGTATTAATCATATGATTTGGAAGAAGAAAAGTCAGGATACTGTAGCATAACTGACTTTGGTACTCAACGTTAGAGGATCCCGTCCCCGTTTCTTGATGCGATACACCCATTTGCAATCAATCAAATTTTTATTTGAGCTAGGTGGTACTAGGTGCCAAGTTTGATTTTAGAGCAATGCATCATATTCCTCCTCCATTGCTTTGCGCCATTTGGAATTTTCAAGAGCATCCGAGAGAGAACGAGGTTCACCTGTAGTTGCAAGTAATCCATAACGTATTGTACCATCCGTATAAATTTTCGGAGTTTTAATACCTTTTTGTAGCCTGGTTTGCACTCTTGCTGCAGGAATTACTGCAGCAGAAGGAGCCATAGAATATCCGGCGGGGACAGGAGCAGCATGGGCATCTGCAGAGGATCCTCGACTAGGTTCCTGGCCAATCAGTGGAGGAGACCGCGGCTGACGCGCAGGAGAAAGGGATCGCGGCGGGGCCCACGATGGCGATCGATTTCCCGGGCGCTGCACTGTCGGAGAAGCATTTATTGCTGGCGGGTCCCGCGACGGGGACGGCTGGCGCAGGCGACGCGTGTAGACGCATAACGGGGCAGAGCCAGCGTGAGTGGGCTGCTGCTAGCCACTGTGCGCAACAGAGGAGGCAGGATCCGCCTCGGGATTGGAGGAATCCGAGGTTGCAGGAGAATCCTCCTCAGAGTCAATGCCCAGTTCGTCATTTTCTGTAGTATTTTCCCGGGTGCTGTTCTCACTCATTTCTTCGTCATTTCACTCAAATTTTCACTGTTGTGTTCAACATCATATAGGGATTCATCATCATCATCACGTGGAGGTGTATCCTGGCCATGTTTAGTGACAATTGGTATAATGGGTAAAGGCATATGATCAACATGTGAAGCATCCCCATTAGTACATGCAATATTTTGTGGTGGTAACAAAAGAGTTTCTTCACAAAGACGTTTTCCAGCATTGGGATGTAGGGATGCAAAAGGAAAGAAGTTCTCATCGAACACCACATCTCTAGAAATGTAAACACGACCAGTGGTCACATCTAGACACTTGACCCCTTTGTGAAGGGGGTTGTACCCCCAAAATACACACCGTTTAGATCTGTAAGCAAGCTTTCGTTTGTTATAAGGATGAAGATTGGGCCAACAGGCACACCCAAAAATCTGAAGAGAGTCATAAGTTTGGGAGGTGTGGAGGAGGCGTTCTACAGGAGTTTCATTGTTGATGACTTTGTTAGGAAGTAGATTGATTAGAAAAGTGGCTGTGAGGAAGGCTTCGTCCCAGAATTTTAGAGGCATAGATGCATGTGCAAGCAAAGATAGTCCTTGTTTATGCTCAGCGGAACCATTTTGTTGATGGGCATGAGGGCAAGACATATGATGAGTAATGCCAATTTTCTGAAAGAAGGTGTTGAGTTTCTCATACTCACCACCCCAATCTGTTTGCATAGTCACTATCTTCCTACCAAACTTACGCTCAACATAGGCTATTGTTAAGAAAAACTTGGTAAACATCAGAACGTTTCTTGAGCAAATAAATCCATGAAAATTTACTGAAATCATCGATAAAGCTTACTTAGTATGAATGTTTGCTAAGGTGCTGGACCCAATACATCAGAGAACACAAGCTCAAAAGGAACTGTGAACACACTGGTGGACACAAGATATGGCAAATGATGACTCTTAGCTAGTTGACAAGAATCACACACATAAGGATTTATTTCTGGACTATATGAAAGCTGATTTTTCCTAATAATCTGTTGCACCACAAATGAAGAAGGATGTCCTAAGCGGCGATGCCATGTGGATGAAGATGGCTTTATTATGACGAAGGCTTGCTTGGAGGACCCGATAGATAAAGGCACTAGCGGGTAGAGACCACCATAGCATGGTCCTTTAAACAGAATTCTTCGAGTTTCCCGATCCTTGATAAGAAAGAACCAAGGGTGAAATTCAATGTAGGCGACTGCTTCCATAGACCCCCAAACCAACAATTGCATAAACGTACCATTATGCACGTGCTCCTTCCGCCGGCGCTAACGGGTCGGGCTAGGTTAGCCTCCGAAGATCCATATCGATTGTACCCGTGTACCCGTTGAAAGGGTATACGGTGTACCCTTGTACTCGTTGAAAGGGTATACAGTGTATGTACGTTTCGGTGTATGTACGTGTCGGTGTATACGTCCGATGGATACTGCTTGGTGATCGTCGTCGGTTGTCACTTTCCATTCTCACGTACCTTGATCAGCTCGTCGCAGCCGCCGGCCCGGCGATCTCCGATCTAGATCTTCTCCGGTGAATATTGCTTGTCCGCCGATCGCGGCAAGGATCCGGCGTCCAACCTTGGCCCAACTCCACCCCTCCCCTCCCACGGCCGCCATTCATACCTAGGGTTTTGATCCCTCCGTCTTGTTGTAGCCGGTCGATCCCTCACCACCGCCATTTGCACGTACCCGGTGAATCGTAGCAGGTCCGGCTGGTTACCTCGGCGATCTCCTATCCTTCCCGCATCCGGTGGATCGGTTGGCCGTCACCGCGGTGCGCACGATAATATGGCGGCGAACGTCTGAGTCATCCACCCTCCGCCTCCCCACGATCGACATATAGGTCGTTCCATTGCAAGGCAGAGCACCGCCGAGCCCAACTTCCCGTGGCTGCCCAGATTGCCACCGACGAACAGAAGAGGTTAGCCCCCGTGCCACACTGTTATTCTATTCTTATTCCATGTACACTTTATAGGATGTATTGTCGCATTTGTGCTTAGGGTTTAATTTGTTGTTCAAAATTTTACCAATTTTTCGTATATTTTTTGTTAATCAGCATTTCACAATGAATTCCAAGCCAAGTTTTTATGTTGATTAGGTCAGTGATGTTGGTTTTATTTGGACAGATGGACGGCTCTATGGCTTCTGGGATTGGCAATGAGAAAGCAACTACAGATGTTGATGACTCTACATGGGATGCTTTTGATATTTCATCTTCGGAAGATGAATATGAAATACCTTCGTCCGATGATGATGATAGCATTTTTGGTGATCCCAGTATCTGAGTCCGATAATGTGAGTCACTCACATTTTCATATTTTATCGATACAGTGTGCATGGGAATATTTTGTCCTTGAATTTTGCCTCCTTGTTGCAAATTTTGTAGATGGACATCGATGATGAAGACAAGCATAAGAGAGACAGATGATGAACCCACTTCTGAAAATACGAGTGATGTATGTTTTCTTTTATCTTACTTGCCTTCTTCCAGGTGAAGATGAATATACATGTAATTTGCTATTTTCCTACAAATTGCGCGAGGTTGTTGTAATCGAAACAGGTGAGCTTACCTACTATGGGAATTCTGATTTGGAAGACTTTGCTTATGAAGAGGATATTCTCGAGCAGATCGAAATCATTAGAAGGGGGGTTTCACAGCATGTCAAAATCTGAATGCAAAAGCGAAGTAAGATTTTATTTTGATGCATTGCAATGCATAATAGAACAAATCAAAGTGTCCGTAACAATAACGCCATGTTTGTCATATTTGTTTAGGTGACAGGAAGTTCCCGCTTGGACCATACTAAGCGGGAAGATAATAAGGATCCATATGATATTGATGCTGAAATGAGCGAGACAACGAAAGTATGAGGTCTGTAAGGGCCATGATCTTTGTTTCCGAAGAGGCTGCCTATTATTTCTACAACAAGTATGCCAAAGAACATGGTTTTAGCATTCGACGCGAGAAGAAAAAGGAACGCCTTGATGAATTAGGGACACCCACCATTCGGTATAGGCGGTTTCTTTGCTCCAGGGCTGGGCAACGTGAAAGCAAGTACTTAGAAATGAAAGACAGAACGTATAGGCACCGTCCTGAGTCGCTGCAACTGTGGTGCCCATTTCGATGTGTCGTATAACAGGAAAAAGGGTGTTTGGACTGTTCTGAGATTTGACGACAATCACAACCATAAGCCTCGCTACTAGCTGATCAAATCGCTTTTATGAGGTCTCATAGAAAGATCAAGGCTCATCGGAAATCTAGGATCATGTCACCGGGAGCTGCTGGGATGAGATTATTCAACATTATGAGGACATTTATCGGTGACAATGGAAAATACAAGCATGGTAGGATTTGTAAGAAAGGATCTTTACAACATGTCTTGCCGTGAAAAGAGGAAGATGCTTGCAAAGGGTGACGCCAACACAACCATTGGCATTATGGAGAAGAGGAAGCGAGATGATCCCGAATTCTATTTTGATTACAAGCTTGGTAAAGGTGGAAAATTGTTACACTCGTTCCGGTGTGATTCTCGGCCTCGGCGAGGACTATGCCGACTTCGGTGACGTGCTTGGTGTTTGACAGCACGTACAAAACAAATCGGTATGCTATGCCGTTCATACCTTTTGTGGGAATAAACAATCACCGCCAGACTACTGTTTTTGCATGCGCCATTGTCTCGGACGAAAAGGAAGTAACATACAAGTGGTTGTTAGAAACATTCCTGAAAGCCATGTATCACCAGAAGCCTAAAGGGATCATCACTGATGGGGACGCTGCAATGATCGCCGCTGTTGGTAAAGTCTTTCCAGGCGTGTGGTACCGTGTTTGTACGTGGCATATTGAGAAGAACATGAAGAAGCACATTGACTCCCGGCTCACAATGAATTCCGGTCGCTGCTGTACTACACCACTTCAGAACAAGTATTCGAGGAGAGATGGAGGGCATTCGTCGAGAAGCACCAGACGGAATTAACCAAAGAATGGATGAAGAGGATGTATAGGAGGAAGAAGTTGTGGTCAGCCGCGTATCTAGCGAATGGATATTTCCTCGGAATGAAAAGCAACCGAGAGGAGCGAGAGTTTGAACTCCACCCTACACACCCACCTTGACTTTGGACCGACAATGGTGGATATGGTTGTGCACTACGAGAATAACAAGTAGCCGTGTCCGGGAGGAAGAGGCCCGCCAGACACCATAGACTCTCGCAGACGATACCGGTTGCGCTTACCGTGTACAAGGATATAGAGATGTCCGCTGCCCGTAAATTCACCGCTACAAACTTCTACCTCGTTCAAGGGGAGCTGAAAAAGATTGGGGGCCTAGAGATTCTAGATCAACTTGGATGTGCTTGGTGGGTTAACAACCTTCGTTGTGTCATGGATGAATAACCGTAAGTATTTGTTTTCAGTGGAGTACGGACTCGAAAGCAAAGAGGAAACAATAACGTGCAGCTGCCGAAGGATGTATCGGAAAGGGCTACCTTGCAAGCACATCTTGTTTGTTTTGCATTTTGTGGGGTGCTCTGAAATTCCGAACTGTTGTGTTCTCCGAAGGTTCTCGAAGGATGCAAGGTATGGTTTGCCCTCGAGACGCGAGAGTGATTTGTACGGATGGGGATGGGAAGGGGTAGCTGAGCGGAGAAAGCATAGCGAGCTTACCCAAATTGGAGCAGAAGCTTTTGATGCAGCATTGCATGACCCAGAATCTTACAGCGAGCTTATGAAATGTATGAAAGGCATAATACACAGGAGAAAAGGTGACCAGAATCAGTCGTTCAACGGCTTACCATGAGGACGCACAAAACAGAGGAGATGCACCAATAGTGGGTGATCCTGATAAAGCTGAGACCAAAGGAGCACCTAAACAAAACAAGAAGTACTATAAGGACAAGGATACGAATCAACAGACGTCAAAACATGGCAGGATACTGTCACACGACGAGCGGAAGAAGGAGAGGTTGTGCACTGCTTGCAATCAACCAGGTCATAACAGAAACAACAAGATGAAGTGCAGGCTACATAAGGAGTGAGTATCTGATTCAGCCCTACTCTTAAATAGCTTGCACTAATCTTCTACTATTTTATGTGCCACTGACTTGTGTGTATTATGTTCATGCAATGCGGATATGAGGGACCATCGGAAGTATGAACAACACTACTTGATCGATTCACATTGTTGCACTTGTGTATTATTTGTTGTACAAACATTGGTCAGATTGTCAAAGGTCGAATTTTGATACTTGCAACACAACTAGGACAATTTTGTTCACGAATGACAGAGAGCACAGCTTATGTCTTGCACACATTGCGAATACCATTACAAACTGCACAGATCACTGTATGATACTTACAAAACAATATGGAGAATTTGTTCACAAATAACATAGAGCACAACTATGTCTTGGACACATCGCAAATATAATTACAGCATCGCACAAACACACTAGTACTTGCCCCCTTGAGTCTTATCACTCTCGGGCTTGCTTCGACGCTTGTTCATTGATGAAGATTCATCCTGATTTTTGCATCCGGGGCAGATGTGGTCTGATCTCCGGAGGTG
>NC_061508.1:309583751-309595572 GCF_022539505.1 Lolium rigidum
TCTACCCCATATTATTCATGTAAATTCCAAGGGTAGCGAGTGTGGGGCATGCATTGGTGCACCCATGTGCCAAGTGTGGCCTCACCACGGCATCCCCAACCACTTGATTTGCCCCAAAAGTGCATGTTTTGGCCTAAAACCCTATATTTGGGGTGTCTGGGTGCAACCCACCATGGTCTACCCCATATTATTCATGTAAATTCCAAGGGTAGCAGTTTGGGGCATGCATTGGTGCACCCATGTGCCAAGTGTGGCCTCACCACAGCATCCCGAGCCACTTGATTTGCCCCAAAAGTGCATGTTTTGGCCTAAAACCCTATATTTGGGGTGTTTGGGTGCAACCCACCAAGGTCTACCCCATATTATTCATGTAAATTCCAAGGGTGGCAGTGTGGGGCATGCATTGGTGCACCCATGTGCCAAGTGTGGCCTCACCCTGGCATCCCCAACCACTTGATTTGCCCCAAAAGTGCATGCTTTGGCCTAAAACCCTATATTTGGGGTGTCTGGGTGCAACTCACCATGGTCTACCCCATATTATTCATGTAAATTCCAAGGGTAGCAGTGTGGGGCATGCATTGGTGCACCCATGTGCCAAGTGTGGCCTCACCCTTGCATCCCCAGCCACTTGATTTGCCACAAAAGTGCATGTTTTGGCCTAAAACCCTATATTTGGGGTGTCTGGGTGCAACTCACCATGGTCTACCCCATATTATTCATGTAAATTCCAAGGGTGGCAGTGTGGGGTATGCATTGGTGCACCCATGTGCCAAGTGTGGCCTCACCCTGGCATCCCCGGCCACTTGATTTGCCCAAAAGTGCATGTTTTGGCCTAAAACCCTATATTTGGGGTGTCTGGGTGCAACTCACCATGGTCTACCCCATATTATTCATGTAAATTCCAAGGGTAGCAGTGTGGGGCATGCAATGGTGCACCCATGTGCCAAGTGTGGTGTCGTCGTGGTGAACTAGGGCTCACACCACAGTGAGAATGCTTGTGGAGGTCACTCGAGTTGAACATATTCCAACTACTACGGTGGATCACATGTATGATGGGCAGGGGTATGGGCTCATTTTTAAGCTTGAATCAGACCTTACAAAGATTAAGGAGGATGTTCTTATGAGTGATGCACCTTCTAGTGATGATGCTACCAACGATGAGGTAAAGGGAAAGGAGACACCAAAGGGTAAAGATCAGCCTTCTAGTGGTGGGGCTAATTCCACATCTTTACCAAATCAAGATCCACCGGTTCATAACAGCCAACAGCATACTTCAGCTAAGGGATGCTCTCTGCCGGTGTTCAAAGTTGGTCAGATTGATTGTGACTGGGCTGATATTGGTGATGTCAAATCCTGGTCAGCAAGCAAGGTGTCTAGTTTGGTTCCGCGTAAATTATGGTCTGACTGTGATGAGGAGGACGAGGATGGGCTGCCGTCGCCGCTGCCCCCTTTGAATGTTAATTCTGTAATCGCCATGAAGAGGGAAACACATGTCACTAATGCAGCGGTAAAATTGATAATGATGCCCACTGTGTCTGTTTGTTCGGCGGAAACTACACTGGGCCTCTCTGCCGAGGAAACAACAGAGATGCTGCAGCCTATTGCCATGGAAGCCAGGGAGACATCAAGCATGGGATTTAGTTCGGATGCGGTACATAGGTCGAATGGGAAACCAGAGGATTTTTCTCCTGCGGCAGTTTCTGCTTTTTCACATGGCCCCGAAGATAATCCCCATGTGACATATGATACGACATCTCCTGAAATTGCTAGTAGTACTCCCAAGGTTGTTTCATCTGGTTACAAAGGTACTAATTCAGAGTCTTGTAAGGAGCAAGTGACTCCTAATACTGCATGCGTTTATACATCTTCTTTCTGTTCTAAAATCGCATGTGATATTGTTACTCCATCTGCTCTTTCGGATACTCATGTTTCTTCACATGTTTCTGTTGCTCAAGCTAATACTGGAATTGGCACTGGAGTTTTCCTCGGGGGACGGTGTTCGGTTGACAAGGTGGTGGCTTTTGGTGGTGTTGCTCCACCGGTGATGGGATCTAGGTCAAGCAAACGAATTATGCATCAAAGTGATGCTGACGCTACACAGATGGAGAGGGCTCAAAATTTGGCAAAGGCCAAGGACGGCCCAGCATTTTTAGATACTTCATCTCCCTCCAAATATTCTTTAAGTTCCATCCCAGATGAGATTTTTAAGCAAAGAGTAAATAAGTTGGGGGTTTCATTGGGGTCTTCTCCTTCTCAAATATCTAGTACTATTAAAAAAATCAAAGAAGTTGATAACAATAGAACCCTCATAATGATAAAAAAGAATTTAGCGGAGGTTAGTAAAGATGATGAATCCTTACAATCTGAGGCTTTAGAACAAGCTTCTGCTTTTGCAATGGCTTTGGCCGATAATACACAGTTGCTCACAGAGGAGAAAGAACCTGTACGGGAAGGGAAACCTTTAAGAGTTTATACGAGAAGAGAAAAAGTGGTGCCTAAGATAGTGCGTCGAAGTGTACGATTGAGTAAGAAATCGAAACCATCTGTTTAAATTTTCAGTATCAATGAAAGGTATTTTTTGGAATAGTGATGGATTCAAAGATCCAGCAAAACATAGGTTTGTGCGGGAAGCCATCTTTGAACACAAACTAGACTTTTTTGTGATTATAGAGACGGGGAGAGATAATTTCTCGACCCCTTTTCTGAATAATATTTCTGGGGGACAAGACTTTCAGTGGTATTGTCTTCCCCCGATTGGGCGCTCTGGAGGTATTCTTGTTGGGGTTAATGCAAGCTCTTTAGAGGTACAGCAAGTTATGGCGGGTGATAGGTGCGTCAAATTTTATGTTAAGTCTAAAGTTGATCACTTTCGTTGGGCTCTTGTAGCGGTATATGGGGCGGCTCAAGATGAGCATAAACCTGAATTCCTAGCCGAGCTTGTCCGTATTTGTGAGAATGAGGCTTTGCCGATTCTGGTAGGGGGGGACTTTAATATTATTCGTCGAAAAGAAGAGAAAAACAATGACAACTTTAATGCGAGGTGGCCCTTTTTGTTCAATGCCATCATTGAAAGTCTAGACTTGCGAGAGATAGTCCTTTCGGGTCGACAGTTTACTTGGGCTAACCGTCGTGATACTCCAACTTATGAGAAGTTAGATAGAGTTCTTGCTTCTGTTTCTTGGGAGCAGAAGTTTCCTTTGGTCTCGGTGAGAGCCCTCACTAGATCAGGATCAGATCATACTCCTTTGCTTTTGGACTCGGGGGACCAAGCTTTTAAAGGGAATAAGTTCCATTTTTCGTTTGAGTTGGCTTGGCTGAAACATGACGGGTTCGCGGAGATGGTTGTTCATGAGTGGACATCCATATCATCTGGTTCCAATCCGATGGAGAAATGGCAGAACAAGATTAGACATCTTAGACAGTTTTTGCGGGGCTGGGCAAAAAACCTTTGTGGTTCTTATAAAGCCGAGAAAGAACACTTACTTAGCATCATTGACAATCTGGATTGTAAAGCTGAATCTTCTCCTCTAGACGACGAGGAGTGTCGGTCTTTGCGCAATGCTCAGGATGCTATTGCCAAGTTACGTCGTGATGAGGAGTCAAAGTGGGCACAACGAGCCAAAGTTAAACATATACAGGAAGGGGGGGACAATACTAGATATTTTCACCTTATAGCTAATGGGAAACATAGGAGGAAAAAGATTTTCCAACTTGAGCAAGACGAAGGGACGATTATTGGGCAGGAAAACATTAAGAACTATATTTCTGAATATTATAAGATGTTATTCGGACCCCCTATGGTGAGCACTTGTAGTATGGAGGAAACGAGAAATCAGGATATACCGCAAATTTCGGCAGAAGAGAATAGTATCTTGACTGCCCCATTCTCTGAAAATGAAGTCCATGAGGCTATCTTTCAAATGGAAAAGAATAAAGCCCCGGGACCTGATGGATTTCCAGCTGAATTCTATCAACACTTCTGGGAACTAATTAAAGTGGACCTCATGGAGATGTTTGTCTCCTTTCAAAATGGTGACCTACCTCTATTCCATTTAAACTTTGGAACGATTATTCTACTTCCTAAAAAAGAAGATGCAGTCCAAATCCAGCAATATCGTCCTATTTGCCTCCTTAATGTTAGCTTTAAGGTTTTTACAAAAGTTGGCACTAATAGGGTGACGGGTATTGCAGAGAGCGTAGTACAACCAACACAAACTGCTTTTATGCCAGGAAGACATATCTTAGAGGGTGTGCTAATACTTCATGAGACCATTCATGAACTTAATAGGAAGAAAATGGATGGGGTTTTATTTAAAATTGATTTTGAAAAGGCATACGACAAGGTTAATTGGGAGTTTTTGCAGCAGACAATGCGAATGAAGGGTTTCGACCCAACATGGTGCCAATGGGTGCAAAGATATGTTGAGAAAGGCAGTGTAGGTATTAGGGTGAATGATGACATAGGTCACTATTTTCAGACTAAGAAGGGACTTCGTCAGGGTGATCCGCTATCTCCTATCTTGTTTAATATAGTCGCCGATATGCTCGCCATTATGATTCAGAGAGCAAAAGAGGATGATCAAGTTAGTGGACTTATCCCTCATTTAGTCGAGGGTGGCCTCTCAATTTTGCAGTATGCGGATGACACTATACTTTTCATGGAACACGATTTAGACAAAGCACTGAATATGAAATTGGTTCTATGCATTTTTGAACAATTGTCCGGCCTGAAAATTAATTTTCACAAGAGCGAGCTATTTTGTTTTGGACGGGCAAAGGACCTCCAGACAGAATATAAAACTTTGTTTGGATGTGATATTGGCTCTCTGCCATTTAGATATTTGGGAATTCCCATCCATTTTAGAAAGCTAACAAATGGCGAATGGAAACCGGTGGAGGATCGGTTTGAGAAAAAATTTAGTTGTTGGGCGGGTAAGATGCTTTCCTATGGGGATCGTTTAACTCTTATTAACTCTGTCCTCACGAGTTTGCCAATGTTTATGCTATCCTTTTTTGAGGTTCCGATTGGGGTTAGAAAAAGATTAGATTTTTTCCGGTCCCGGTTCTTTTGGCAAGGTGATGGACACAAGAGGAAGTACAGATTGACAAAATGGGATATGATATGCAGACCCAAGAGTCAGGGAGGGCTAGGTGTAGAGGTGCTTGAGTTAAAAAATAAGAGTTTGATTAGCAAGTGGTTATTCAAACTTATTAATGAAAGGGGTGTTTGGCAAGAACTTCTGCAAAATAAATACCTTAAGGATCAAACACTATCTCAAGTTTCTGTGAGACCAACAGATTCCCCTTTCTGGAAAGGGTTGATGAAGGTAAAGGATGATTTCTTCATGAGAGGGACGATGGAGGTGGGAAATGGGCATAACACTAGGTTCTGGGAAGATGTCTGGATTGGGGATAGACCCCTTTGTGACCAATACCCCTCGTTGTATCGTATAGTAAATAGGTCGAATGTTTCAGTAGCTCAGGTGATGGGTGTGATCCCTTTAAACATAGGTTTTAGGCGAGCACTTGTTGGCTATAGGTGGGATAGATGGGTACATCTTGTCACTCGTCTTATGGAAGTCCATCTCACGGATAGTAATGACATTTTTAAATGGAATCTCACAGCGTCGGGTCTGTTCTCAGTTAAGTCCATGTATCTTGATTTGCTCGATGCTCCAGTAGGTAATTTTAAAAAATATATTTGGAAGATTAAGGTTCCACTTAAAATCAGGATTTTTTTGTGGTTCCTTCAAAAGAAGGTTATTTTGACAAAAGATAATTTAAAAAAGCGTAATTGGCAGGGATGCGCTAAATGTTGTTTCTGTGATCAAGATGAGACAATACAACATCTTTTTTTCGATTGCCCTTTTGCAAAAGTGCTTTGGCGCATTATGTATTTGACTTTTAAGATCCCATCCCCTAAGAATGTCTCAACTTTGTTTGGAAACTGGTTATCTGGGGTGTCTAAAAAGGAAAAAGGTCTTATTAGAGTTGGAGTGAGCGCTTTGTTTTGGGCAATCTGGAACGTCCGGAATGATTTTGTCTTTAACAAAAAAAGCTTCCCATCTTTTCTGCAGGTTATTCCCTTGGTTACCCATTGGATCCATATGTGGTCCTATCTCCAGCCGGAGGATGTGCGCCAGGACATGGATATTGGGTGCAACCGGTTGGCGACGGTAGCTCGGAATTTCTACAGCCGGTGCGGCTGGCGTATTGACAGGCGGCTCACATGAAGATCTTGTGGCGGCTTGTTTTTCTTTCTTTTTTCAGATGGCTGGTTCATGTTGAGACTCTTAGCGATCCATGATTTGTAATAAGTTTGTATTTCGGATTCGTTGAATAAGTTAATAAGATTAATAAAGGGCCGCATGCATCGATTGATGCAGAGGCTGGGGATTTTCCCCCTTATCGAAAAAAAAATGTCGGCAGCGATCTTTTTCTTACTTGGATTGCACTTCGCCTTCTCAATAGTCAATTCCACCCGACATATGCATATCAGCACCTACTTTTTTTTTTTTTTTTTTTTTTTTTTTACAGCCGACATAGGATCTGGTTCTAGCCGAGATAGTTTTTGAGCCAGCATACTTATGCCGGCAGCCTTTCTTACTCTTTCAACAACCGTCCTCTTTTTTGCTTTGGTCACCTGGCTCCCGATGGGACCGTAGCAAGCGAGGGAGGAGCGGCGCATGCCGGTAATGGCTGCGACGAGCGCACGGAGTGAGCTGCCGGACTCGGACGCCGACAACTCGGGGACGCCAAGGCCGGGAAATCGCGAGCCGGGAACAGATTATTCCGGTCATGGAAACCAGAGCCGGAATCGGCAAAATCATCTGCGACGAGCGCGGCTTGGACCGGAGATGCCGGGAACGTTGACGCCGGTGATGAAACCGGAACGGCGCAGGGCGCGCCGATACCGGCGGCGAGGCGCGGACGGGAGAAGGCGCGGATGGCAGCACGACATGCATGCCGGCCTGTTCAATGTCGGCGACGATGGGGTGGCGGAGAAGAGTGGCCCGGCTCGCACGACGGGAGGTGCGAGTACCGGAATTGGCGATGTCGACCGTGGCGCACTTGACCAGGGCGAAGCCTCGGAAAGGGCAACGCCGGCGAGGGCGCGGCCGGGATGGAGCTGCGCGGATGCCGGTGGTGATGTCGGCCGGGCCCGAGGCGAGGATGCCGGTGGCGAAGACGACGCGAGACGCCTACTTGTTTGCCGGTCGCAGGCAAAGCTGGATGTGGCGAAGCCGGTCGGAGCCGGTGACTACAAGGCCGGTCAAGGCGAAGCCGGCAAAAGTGAAGTCGGCCATGGCGAAGCCGGCGATGGCGTTTGCCGGCGGGGCGAAGCCGGCTGCGGCGGGAGCTAGGCGGGGGAAGCCGGTCGCGGGGAGACCGGCAGCGGTGATGCCGTAGACGGCGATGCCTGCGAAGCGGCGCGGACGCCGGGAGTAGCGACAGTCGCGGCCGTGCGAGCTGTTCCCGTCCATGGACGGAGAGAACATCTTCTCCTCTACCTTTCTTTTTCTTTACCCCGACTTGAGGCCCACCCCTTGGCCTTTTCTCTTTCTTTTTCCAATCTTCGACTCGCTGGCTGGCAGCGAGGCCGTAAGAGAGCATCGTCCGCTCTGTCTTTTTCTTAATACAGCGGGGCACACCACGCTTTTTCTTTTTCTTTTTCTTTGCAGCGGGGCCCGCCACTTCCTTTTCTCCTTTGACTCTTCTTCCTTCTCGCTGGTTTCGGTGTGGCGTGGCGGGAGCGCGGGGCATCCGATGCCTGCTCTCTTTTAGTAAGGCCCCACCTCTTTATTTCCTTTCTTTTTCTTTCTTTACTTTTCTACCCACTCTTCGTCACGAGCGCATCCGAGGAGCGCGAGACGCGGTCTCGACTAGCCCGCCGGGCGCGGCGGCGCCGCCATCGGCAGGGGTCGATCGTCGGGACCGGGGCTGTACTGCGCCGGAAGGAACGCCATGGACGCAGGCGAGACCAGCTGCATGGACGATGTCGCCAGCGTGGCTGCCGGGGATGCGCACTGACGACTGAAATAGCAGCGCCGGCGCCCTCGCGAGCCGTATGGGCGCGCCACGGGAGATGCGCGAGGTTGAGGGAGACTCGGAGGGGTAGACCGCGCAGGGCCGGCAAGGGCTGCCGGAGAAGGGCGCAGCGCCAAGGCTGCTTCGAGCCCGGGAGGACGAGGCGCGCGTATAAGCTCGCACATGGAGCAGCATGGCTCGACGCGGGCCGCGCAGTGCGCCGCTGGTGGAGAATACAGGAGGAGTGCTGGCTGCACTGCCGATAGCGAGCCCCCGAGTCTAGTTGGAGACATCGGCGAGGCCAGGGTGCACGACGGTAGAGTTGGTGTAGAGCCGGCGTGCATGCTGCAGTCCCCGGGATTCGTTGATGACGCTGCAGCCGGTGAGGAAGAGCCTGACGAAGCTGCCCGGCGAGCGGAACACCGCCACTCTACGCGAGGTGCTCGCCGGAGTTGGTGAAGAAGGTCCCGTCCGGATATGAACCCAGCAAGCGCAGCTGCTGGCCCCACGGTGGGCGCCAACTGTCGTCGTGGTGAACGAGCATATGCCATAGGATGGCTTAAGTTGGGGCCGAATGTACGCTAGAGGATCCGGGAGAGGGTTTGGTTAAGAGAGAAAGAGCGTATGAACTCAAGATCTGTATTGGAACTTAGCCAAAATGGCCAGAGGTTGAAGAAGGTACGGAGTACAAGGTGAGCCTCTCTCCTAGTCTCAATCCTACTGTCATGCGTCGCCCGTAAGGAGGGCTGCCCCCTCTCCTTATATAGGGGAGAGGGTGGCTTACAGGGCAAGAAACCCTAATGGCATCTTTGACTAGACAAACTACTTTATAAAGCTACTTTACAAAGCTACTTTAATCATAGATGACACCGGGGTCCTCTTTAATCGGGAGGCCGACGTCCTCCGGCTTCTTTCTTCGTCATCTTCTTCTTTATCGTCAGCCCTTCGTTTAAAGCTACTTTGCTTAGCTCATCTTTGTCTTCTAGCTCTGGAGAGGATCTTTGACCAGTCTTGCCGACGTGCTACGGTGGTCCTGGTACCGGTTTTCCGGTACCTTTGCCTGTTATGCCGGTATCTTTGATCCGGTATCTTTGATCCGGTATCTTTGATATCACCGGTTTCCTTTACTCCGGTATACCCCTCATGGTATACCAGATTGTTTCATCCAACACTGTTGAACTCAGCCATCATAATCCGGTTTACTCTTCAATCCGGTATCTTATTCTTTTATCCGGTATCTTTGGTTAGAGACGACCATGTCCGGTATCAATATTAAACCGGTATCTTGATGGCTCATACCATCCGGTTTGGCATGCCCTTGGCATACCGGGGGTCATCCCCCCAACATGTGGCCTCACCCTGGCATCCCCAGCCACTTGATTTGCCCCAAAAGTGCATGTTTTGGCCTAAAACCCTATATTTGGGGTGTCTGGGTGCAACCCACCATGGTCTACCCCATATTATTCATGTAAATTCCAAGGGTGGCAGTGTGGGGCATGCAATGGTGCACCCATGTGCCAAGTGTGGCCTCACCACTGGCATCCCCGACCACTTGATTTGCCCCAAAAGTGCATGTTTTGGCCTAAAACCCTATATTTGGGGTGTCTGGGTGCAACCCACCATGGTCTACCCATATTATTCATGTAAATTCCAAGGGTAGCAGTGTGGGGCATGCATTGGTGCACCCATGTGCCAAGTGTGGCCTCACCTCAGCATCCCCGACCACTTGATTTGCCCCAAAAGTGCATGTTTTGGCCTAAAACCCTATATTTGGGGTGTCTGGTGCAACTCACCATGGTCTACCCCATATTATTCATGTAAATTCCAAGGGTAGCAGTTTGGGGCATGCATTGGTGCACCCATGTGCCAAGTGTGGCCTCACCCTGGCATCCCCAGCCATTTGATTTGCCCCAAAAGTGCATGTTTTGGCCTAAAACCCTATATTTGGGGTGTCTGGGTGCAACTCACCATGGTCTACCCCATATTATTCATGTAAATTCCAAGGGTGGCAGTGTGGGGCATGCATTGGTGCACCCATGTGCCAAGTGTGGCCTCACCCTGGCATCCCCAACCACTTGATTTGCCCCAAAAGTGCATGTTTTGGCCTAAAACCCTATATTTGGGGTGTCTGGGTGCAACCCACCATGGTCTACCGCATATTATTCATGTAAATTCCAAGGGTGGTAGTGTGGGGCATGCATTGGTGCACCCATGTGCCAAGTGTGGCCTCACCCTGGCATCCCCAGCCACTTGATTTGCCCAAAAGTGCATGTTTTGGCCTAAAACCCTATATTTGGGGTGTCTGGGTGCAACTCACCATGGTCTACCCCATATTATTCATGTAAATTCCAAAGGTAGCAGTGTGGGGCATGCAATGGTGCACCCATGTGCCAAGTGTGGCCTCACCCTGGCATCCCCAGCCACTTGATTTGCCCCAAAAGTGCATGTTTTGGCCTAAAACCCTATATTTGGGGTGTCTGGGTGCAACTCACCATGGTCTACCCCATATTATTCATCTAAATTCCAAGGGTAGAAGTGTGGGGCATGCATTGGTGCACCCATGTGCCAAGTGTGGCCTCACCCTGGCATCCCCGACCACTTGATTTGCCCCAAAAGTGCATGTTTTGGCCTAAAACCCTATATTTGGGGTGTCTGGGTGCAACCCACCATGGTCTACCCCATATTATTCATGTAAATTCCAAGGGTAGCAGTGTGGGGCATGCATTGGTGCACCCATGTGCCAAGTGTGGCCTCACCCTGGTATCCCCAGCCACTTGATTTGCCCCAAAAGTGCATGTTTTGGCCTAAAACCCTATATTTGGGGTGTCTGGGTGCAACCCACCATGGTCTACCCCATATTATTCATGTAAATTCCAAGGGTAGCAGTTTGGGGCATGCATTGGTGCACCCATGTGCCAAGTGTGGCCTCACCCTGGCATCCCCAGCCACTTGATTTGCCCCAAAAGTGCATGTTTTGGCCTAAAACCCTATATTTGGGGTGTCTGTGTGCAACCCACCAAGGTCTACCCCATATTATTCATGTAAATTCCAAGGGTGGCAGTGTGGGGCATGCATTGGTGCACCCATATGCCAAGTGTGGCCTCACCCTGGCATCCCCAGCCACTTGATTTGCCCCAAAAGTGCATGCTTTGGCCTAAAACCCTATATTTGGGGTGTCTGGGTGCAACTCACCATGGTCTACCCCATATTATTCATGTAAATTCCAAGGGTGGCAGTGTGGGGCATGCATTGGTGCACCCATGTGCCAAGTGTGGCCTCACCCTTGCATCCCCAGCCACTTGATTTGCCCCAAAAGTGCATGTTTTGGCCTAAAACCCTATATTTGGGGTGTCTGGGTGCAACTCACCATGGTCTACCCCATATTATTCATGTAAATTCCAAGGGTGGCAGTGTGGGGCATGCATTGGTGCACCCATGTGCCAAGTGTGGCCTCACCCTAGCATCCCCAGCCACTTGATTTGCCCAAAAGTGCATGTTTTGGCCTAAAACCCTATATTTGGGGTGTCTGGGTGCAACTCACCATGGTCTACCCCATATTATTCATGTAAATTCCAAGGGTAGCAGTGTGGGGCATGCAATGGTGCACCCATGTGCCAAGTGTGGCCTCACCCCGGCATCCCCAGCCACTTGATTTGCCCCAAAAGTGCATGTTTTGGCCTAAAACCCTATATTTGGGGTGTCTGGGTGCAACCCACCATGGTCTACCCCATATTATTCATGTAAATTCCAAGGGTGGCAGTGTGGGGCATGCAATGGTGCACCCATGTGCCAA
>NC_061508.1:309595672-309628670 GCF_022539505.1 Lolium rigidum
TTTTTCTACAGAGAAAACAGCCCAGATTCGTGACAGATAGAAATCTGTTTCTGCGCAGAAATCCAAATCTAGTATCAACCTTCGATTAGAGGCTTCACTTGGCACAACAAAACACAAAACTAAGATAAGGAGAGGTTGCTACAGTAGTAAACAACTTCCAAGACACAAATATAAAACAAAGTACTGTAGCAAAATAACACATGGGTTATCTCCCAAGAAGTTCTTTCTTTATAGCCATTAAGATGGGCTCAGCAGTTTTAATGATGCACTCGCAAGAAATAGTATTTGAAGCAAAAGAGAGCATCAAGAAGCAAATTGAAAACACATTTAAGTCTAACATGCTTCCTATGCATGGGAATCTTGTAAATAAACAAGTTCATGAAGAGCAAAGTAACAAGCATAGGAAGATAAAACAAGTATAGCTTCAAAAATTTCAGCACATAGAGAGGCATTTTAGTAACATGAAAATTTCTACAACCATATTTTCCTCTCTCATAATAACTTTCAGTAGCAACATGAGCAAACTCAACAATATAACTATCACATAAAACATTCTTATCATGAGTCTCATGCATAAAATAATTACTCTCCACATAAGCATAATCAATTTTATTAGTAATAGTGGGAGCAAATTCAACAAAGTAGCTATCATTATTATTCTCATCATCAAATATAGGAGGCATATTGTAATTATAATCAAATTTATCCTCCATAACAGGTGGAACCAAAAGGCTACTATCATTATAATCATCATAAATAGGAGGCAAAGTATCATCAAAGTAAATTTTCTCCTCAATGCTTGGTGGACTAAAAAGATCATGCTCATCAAAACCAGCTTCCCCAAGCTTAGAATTTTCTATATCATTATCAACAATGGTGTTCAAAGCGTTCATACTAATATTACTACCAGCATGCAAATAAGATTCCATAGGTTTTTTAATTTTCGCATCAAACAATCCATGTTTTAAATCAGGAAATAGCATAAGAAGCTCATTCTTGTCCATTATGCCAAACTAGTGTAAACAAGAAACAAAAAGTTGCAATTGCAGGATCTAAAGGAAATAGCTTTGAGTACTTACAGTGCGCCGGAAAATAGCTTAGTAGCCGAGATCCGGAGTGTGAGTAACTTTTACCTTTCCTCCCCGGCAACGGCGCCAGAAAATAGCTTGATGTCTACGCCCCCCTCCTTTTCCTGTAGACAGTGTTGGGCCTCCAAGAGCAGAGGTTTGTAGGACAGCAGCAAGTTTTCCCTTAAGTGGATCACCCAAGGTTTATCGAACTCGGGGAGGAAGAGGTCAAAGATATCCCTCTCATGCAACCACTGCAACCACAAAGCAAGAAGTCTCTTGTGTCCCCAACACACCTAATAGGTGCACTAGTTCGGCGAAGAGATAGTGAAATACAGGTGGTATGAATATATATGAGCAGTAGCAACGGTGCCAGAAAATAGCTTGCTGGCGTGTAGTTGATGGTGGTAGTATTGCAGCAGTAGTAACGCGGTAAAACAGTAAACAAGCAGCGATAGCAGTATTTAGGAACAAGGCCTAGGGATCATACTTTCACTAGTGGACACTCTCAACATTGATCACATAACGAGAATAGATAAATGCATACTCTACACTCTCTTGTTGGATGATGAACACATTGCGTAGGATTACACGAACCCTCAATGCCGGAGTTAACAAGCTCCACAATTCAATGTTCATATTTAAGTAACCTTAGAGTGTAAGATAGATCAATACGACTAAACCAAGTACTAATGTAGCATGCACACTTGTCACCTTCATGCTAAGAAAGGGGGCATAGAACACATCGATACTATCATAGCAATAGTTAACTTCGCAATCTACAAGAGATCATGATCATAGCATAAACCAAGTACTAACACGGATGCACACACTGTCACCATTACACCGTGTAGGAGGAATAAAACTACTTTAATAACATTGCTAGAGTAGCACATAGATAAATTGTGATACAAAATACATTGCAATCATAAAGAGATATAAATAAGCACTTCACTATGCCATTCATCAGTGAATAAGTATTCATGAAATATAGCCTAAGAGACCCACACGGTGCACACACTTGTCACCTTTACACACGTGGGACAAGGAGTCTCCGGAGATCACATAAGTAAAATTCACTTGACTAGCATAACGACATCTAGATTACAAGCATCATCATATGAATCTCAATCATGTAAGGCAGCTCATGAGATTATTGTATTGAAGTACATAGGAGAGAGATGAACCACATAGCTACCGGTACAGCCCCGAGCCTCGATGGAGAACTACTCCCTCCTCATGGGAGCAGCAACGGTGATGAAGATGGCGGTGGAGATGGCAGCGGTGTCGATGGAGGAGCCTTCCGGGGGCACTTCCCCGTTCCGGCGGCGTGCCGGAACAGAGACTCTGTCCCCCGGATCTTGGCTTCGCGATGGCGGCGGCTCTGGAAGGTTTCTGTGGGTTTCGTCGATCATGATAGGGTTTTCGCGACGGAGGCTTTAAGTAGGCGGAAGGGCAGCCTCGGAGGGGGCCTGGGGGGCCCACACTATAGGGCGGCGCGGCCCCCCCCTCTGGCCGCGCCAGGGTGTGGTGTGGGGCCCCCAGGGCTTCCCTCCGGCGGCTCTCGGGTGTTCTGGATGCTTACGAGCAAAATAGGAACACTGGGCGTTGATTTCGTCCAATTCCGAGAATATTTCTTTACTAGGATTTCGAAACCAAAAACAGCGAGAAAATAGGAACCGGCACTTCGGCATCTTGTTAATAGGTTAGTTCCAGAAAATGCACGAATATGACATAAAGTGTGCATAAAACATGTAGATAACATCAATAATGTGGCATGGAACATAAGAAATTATCGATACGTTGGAGACGTATCAACGCGTTAGGTACCCGATAAATTTGACTGGGACTCGACAGAATGGTAAGACCTTAAGCGGCACCTGTCGAAGTTTACACCAGTATCCCGAGATCATGTCCAGGGACGTGATCTTGAAGTAGGTTGTTGCGGATTGCCACTAGAGCAGTTAACTAGTACCTGATCCGTCAGATGAACTAGCCCCAACTACCATTATCCCTGTGCAATATAGAAATTTATGTGAAGAAATATAGAAAAGTTTTAAGTTGTCGAATAAAAATAAACAGTGGAGATTTTCCTCGACTCTACGATTCAAGCAAAATCTCGGGGGCTACTTACATAGGCATCCCCAATGGGCCTGCCGAAGATAGTACCCGGGGTTTACTGAAGGCCCACTACCCGAAGAATAAGAAGATTCGGAAGCCCAAGATATTATTAAGGAAAGCTAGAGTTGTAATAGGAAGCATTATTTGTAATCTTGCGGGATGAGTTAGAAACCTTCCCGGACTCTGTAACTTGTACAATACGAATCCCTCGGCTCCGCCTCCTATATAAGGGGGAGTCAAGTGACAAAGAAAGCATCGAATCATTGTTTCTCAAACCCTAGTTTTCATAATCGTCGAGTACTTTTCGGCTGAAACCTTCAAGATCTACTTGCCCTCTACTTCCAACTAAACCCTAGTCTACAACCCGTAGGCATTGACAAGTTAATACCTTGTCAGTATGAGAAGCTGAAAGATGATTGGCCCGAATTTGTGAGGCAAAAGAAATCAGAGGAATTCAAGGCCATATCGGATAAAATAAGGCAAATGCGGCTAAGAAGCAGTACAATCATATTATGGGGCTAGGAGGATACCGCCTTTCGGAGCCTAAGTGGCAGAAGATGGAGGATGACCTAAGGGTGCGAGGAATCCCTCTAGGTACAGAGGGATGGGACCCTAGGGCCAAAATCTGGTGGTACGGGCATGGGGGAACGCTAGACCCGGTGACAGGGGAGTGTAACCACCGAGACACAAAGTTAAACCCACCCAAGCCCTTATTGACGCAATGAGGGATGCTCAAGAGGGGAAGATCAAGTTCAACAGAGAGAATGACGCGCTGACAAAAGCCCTCGGGAATCCTGAACACGGAGGACGTGTACGAGGCAAAGGCGTCATTTCGTGGAAAGAAGGGTTTTCCCAGGAAAATGACCCCTACAGTTACAGAAGCCATAAGAGAAAGGCGGATCGGGAAAAAGATGTTGTGGCGCGGTTGGCATCGGAATTCAATGAGATGAAGAAAACCCTGGATGTACTAGTACAAGAAAGAGAGGCAGCTCGGATGCATGAAGATCATCCACCGGATGTCGGAAGCCAGCAGCGGAAAAGCAGCGTGGCTTCCACGGAGCCCCCACCGGATGGTGCTAGTGCACATGCACCGACGATCGATATTACTGCACCAGAGCCTCCTCGCTACCCCGTGGACGATGTAAAGGAGATGAAAGAATGTCATCTGTATTATCCAATGGGGAACATGTCCATGAAGGTAGCCATCGGCAGTGCTTTACCATGTGAACCTGCAGCACTCCACCACAACAACCCCATTCAAGATGGCTATGCTCGTGTCACGGTGGAGGACATAGTACAAGGGTTTGAGGACCTGGAGATTGACATTGCTACACCTGAAGGGGAGAGAAGACTTGGAGACGTCAAGCGCCAGTTCATTCTATGGCAAAAGAAGTTTATCAAGTTTCCAGGCGAGGCGCCAAGGCCAACAAGTCCACCCCCCTACGGTGGTGGTGGCGGTGGCGGTGGTGGTGCTTCACCTACACCTCCTTCACGTCAGCCGACGCCGCCCCCAATTCACCTCCGGCGGGTAAGCAGCCGTCGCCCCCCCAGTCCACCCCGGGCGGGTAAGCAGACGCCGCCCCCCAATCCACCTCCGGCGAAGAAGCAGAAGCAGTCCTGGACTATTAACCCGGACCCTTATGTACCTAAGACCACAAAGGTACCGGAGCCATCACTGAAGCCTCTCCCCACAAGGCCTTGGGAACGTAGTGCCGAGGAAGTCGACGCAGGGGCGGCTGCTCACCATGAGAAATGGAGGGCGGAATCGAAGGCGAAAAGAGAGCCCGAGCCCAAGCCAGTATATTCTGACAAGGAAAAGAAGTGGGCTAAGTCATTTTTGAGCACACCATCCCAAGCCGCGAAGAATCTGCCTGACGACTATGCATGTGAACCTCATAGGCAAGCACTCATGTTGAAGGAGAAGAAAGAGTTGGCGGAGAAGCAGGAGAAGAAAGCCTTGGAGGAGGCCGAGAAAGAATTAACAAGTAAAAAAAGCGGGAAACGAGTTGCCCAGCTCGGGGAACAAAGTAAACAATCAATCGCCCCGCTCATAGTGAAAGCCGCCGGTCTGGATGCTGAACTAATGGACCCCACAATCATAGAAGTTGCGGCAGAACAGGGAATGACCGTAACGAGTGCCAGAGAACAAGCGGCCCTGATCGGTATGACTCTTCGTGCACTGTTAGGCCTTGATGAGGCGCCAGTGAGGGAGGTAGTAATTACATATGTGCCGAATGGGCCTCTCGTCGAGCCTGCGCAGAAGAGGATCTACCTCCACAAATGAAAAGTCTGCTAAATTGGTACAAGGGTTACATAAAAAATAAAAACGCCAAAGAATATATTTATGCGGAAGTTAGACATGAGCATCACTTCAAACATTACTATGTAACAGTTCATCTGAGTGAATTGTTCTAGCTTTTCAATCTGCGCGAGCTCGACAAATCTATCATCAGTTGCTTCGTTCTGTAAGTGATTTATTTCTACCCCATCTCGTTCATTGCCTGCACTATATATATTGTCCTAACTATATTGTTGTGTACGCTATTATGCAGAATGAAGATTAAGGAATGCAGAATAAGGAACATCCATGATGTTGGGTTCATTGACCCACACATCGTTAATGGATATGTGTTAGAAAAACACCCCGCCGACGTGGAGGAAGACCTGTGGCGGTTTCTTACAAAGCAGGAACTCAAAAGTGATATTCTATTTCCTTACCATTTTGGGTGAGTGTTTCTGTCTTGAGCATATTCTCTTTTGTTTACTCCATGCATGGTATGTGGCTAATCGATGAGTTATGCATGACTGTGCATGTATCGTGTCCGCAGGTTCCACTGGATTCTGCTAGTAATTCAATTTCACACCTCCACAGTTCTTGTCCACGACTCTCTGACTCTGGATGCAAAGCTTTGGGCCGACATGAGAAGAATGATGCAGAAGTAATTATTTTCATTCATTTGCGCTCTATATCGATCGGTCTATTTCGTTCATTTCCTAATATCAAGTAACTAATAACTCTCTTGTTCATTTAATTTTCTTTGCCTCGTAGGGTTTGGAGACGGTTCGCAGATGAAAAGGTCGGTGAATTCCAAAAAGAGCTACAATTTAAAAGGTCAGTGGCTGGGGATATTCAGCCACCGGGGACCAATCTATGTGGATACTATGTTTGTGAGATGATCCGGAGATACACCTCTGAGCGGGTTGCGTGTGATAACAATGTCAAGAGGAATAACCTCCGGAAGATGCTTAGTCCAGAAGCTCGCTTCCGACCACTTCAAGAGGAACTAGCTGGATGGTTCGCGAGGGAAGTCGTCCATCCTAAAGGGGAACACTATGTAGAGGACGTAGAACTCCATATGCAGTAAATTATGTATGGAAACTTGTTCAAAATTGTATATGGTCATCCGATATTGAATATATATTGTATATTCCTCTTGAATTCTTTTTGGTTCTAATTTCAAATTTGTTTGAAATTGTACATTCATATGCATGTATGTTATGTGAAACTCCTTCAAAATTAGAATAAAACACAAAAGAAATAAAACAATACAAATTAAAAAGAAACCAGATTTAGGGGGGAAGGGGCTAAAACCCTAAACCTACGGCGGCCTTTAGTCGCGGTTGCCCAGAAGAACTGCGACTAAAGGTCCTCCGCCCCGACGGTCGTTTGGCGCCCACGTGGACGGGCCTTTAGTCGCGGTTCGTAATCAACCGCGACTAAAGGGGGGCTTTAGTCCAGCATGTTTAATACCGGTTGCGCAACCAGTATTAATGGCCGTTGTGAACCGCGACTATTGGCCCTTTTTCCACCAGTGGAGATCCAAAAAATTGAATCTTAGATCTGGAAATTTGTCATACGATGCCATTTCGCAGCTACATTTCACAAGGTGGTGCGTGCTATGGTCAGGTACGTGCATGATTTTTTCGGAATTTTTTGAAACGTTTTGAAAAACAAAATTTGCTCCCCCAAAATCCGAGAGCAAATGCTCCCGGGAGCCAAGACGAATTTCCGCATGAATATGATAGTAGTGTATGATACTATCTTCACAATGCATAGTATCATATATTCATTATATTTAATGATTTGTAGAATCTCAATAGAAAGTGTGTACAAGATTTGTTTGAAATTAATTTTTCTAGTTCTACATGCTAATACGGTATCTACCTATGATACCACTATCATCTCTTTCATCATTAATTAGCATGACACATCAGTTTTTTACATGCATGTAGTGCATGATACTAGGTATGATACTCCCATTGTGGGTAGTCTTATAGTCTAACAGCAGATACAGGGTCAGGGTCGAGATATTTAACTCTAGCGGAAACTTTGATGGATAAGTTAGGCTAGTGTGCCTTGGATGCCTCCTAATCGGGTTTTAGCTATTATATTAATTAATGTTCAAAATGTATTTTGGGGTGGTATTATCATTCACTGAATACAATATTGGGATTTCTATTTTCGTGTTCTCGGGTCCTTAGTTGTGCTCAGTTTTTCCCAGCCGCTTAACTTTTTCTCAGTTTTCCCCAGCCGCTTAACTTTTTCTCAGTCTCCCCCTCTAGTTTGAAACCCCTCGCAGACGCTGGAACGGCCGGTTGCCGTCTAGTGAGTGGCCTTGACCGTTAATCTAACGGGTGGGGCTGCACAGGGGCAGTTCCTCGCTGACCGTCTCGTGCTGACGGGTAGGATCAGGAGACACGTCAGAGCAGTCATCCATCTATCGTGCGGGCTGTTTTATTTCCTAATTGTATACGCGGTGCTGCTAATGCCAAATGGGGCCGCTCTATAGGGCTGTCGTAGCCAATGACCAGTGGAGTCGTGTATTTTTCAGGAAAAAACATATATTGCCGCTTTGTGGGGCTACCGCAGCCAATGACCAGTAGGGTCGTCTGTTTATTTAGGGAAAATCTTATATTGTCGCTCTGTGGGGCCTCCGCAGTCAATGACCGTTGGGGTCATCTATTTATTTTGAGAAAATCATATAGAACCGCTCTATGGGGCCGCCTCAGCCAATGACCGCTGGGGTCGCCCTTTGTGAAAAGGCATATATCCCTGCTTTTAGTTAGAGAGAAGCAACAAGTTCGCTAATTAATTTTTCTTAAGCTAGACCCAGCAGGTGACTATTTTCACAGCTTAATCTAAAGTGAATCTTATGCTAAACATGGCTGGAACCTAGTGTTGTGTATCTCATTAGTCATTGGAGAACCGCTGGCAGCTCGTTCCCCACCCTCGGACGGAGCAGCCATCGTCGGTGCCTCATCGCGCCGACAGCTCTGTCCCCCGGCAGCGTCGGACGGACTGTGGCGCTGCACGTCAACCACGGCTCCAACACTTGTTTCGTCCGCACGCATTGTACCCACCGCAGGAAAGTCCTCCGCAAGCCGATCTGCCGCCCATGACGACCGGGATTTGTTCTGCACACCAATTGGTAGTATAGCTTGGTAATACCTCTGCTTCTGCCTCCCCCACCCCCTAATCGATCCGGTTCCCGTAATTTATTGGAGTTTGCAGGTGCGAAATAGTCCTCAGTGTCTGGTCGTAGCGGGTACACCGACGAGGGTGGGGATTTGATCATGTCGTGGCCACGTTCTACTTCTCCTACCTCGTCGGAAGTGCAGGTATCTCGCTTTTTCTCTCTGTACTACCGTTGAATTTGATGATATTGGCCTGTAAAAACCTGATGATATTCGAGCTAAAGCGTACTGTGGAGGAAGAAAAGAAGAATTCGGAGCTTATTCGCAAGGAGAAGTTGATACTTGAGACATATCTTACCGTATTTGATCAAGTGGTAGAAAATCTAGAACATGAACTTCAAGTGATGGGAGAGGAGAAAAGTAGATTCATCTGGGCAGTTTTATTAGGTGTCATCCCTTTCCTAGCAGTTTGCGGTTGTGGTAGACGATTTAGATAGTATAGAATTATTATTCAGTAGATGGCTCTAACCACTGTATTTTGGTGTGGCTCTAACCACTGTATTTTGGCGTACAATTTCCTAGTTGTGCTAAGTAATGCGCGCGATAATTTTAACATGCATGAACATCTTATAAAAGTGAAGGGCTCCCAAAAGTGAAAGCATGTACCAGCCTCTCGGATCAAATACATATCAAGTTGGGATAGAATTCAAATCATACATACGGATGTACATGGACACATCGAGAAAGTGGAGAAGCTTTTTTGAGACGGAGGTAGTAGTTCGAACAATTTTATCCCAATTTAAAATTGAAAATTACATATTTATTATAATTTATCCCAATTTGCGGTGTCGAACACGGCCGCGCAGTGATCGGCTAGAAGGGCCGGGACGACGGGCGGCT
The DNA here is from genome assembly GCF_022539505.1 of Lolium rigidum. Classification (NCBI taxonomy): domain Eukaryota; kingdom Viridiplantae; phylum Streptophyta; class Magnoliopsida; order Poales; family Poaceae; genus Lolium; species Lolium rigidum. The sequence continues at coordinate 309,605,176 of NC_061508.1, forward strand.
AAGGGGTGGTCATCTGCGCCATCCGCAAACTTGGACATGGAGGAGGGTTGGATCTCCGACTTCGCAACCACTCTTGGCACCGCCGCCGTCTTGGTGTACTTAAGCAGCGATGGATCTGAGGAGGGTTGGATCGGTGGCTTCACAACCACTCTTGGCACCGCCGCCAACTTGGTGTACTTCATCAGCGACAGATCTGAGGAGGGCTGGATCTACGGCTTCGCAACCACTCTCCACCGCCGTCTTGGTGTACTTCATCAGCGACGGATGTCGAGGGTACTTCTCGACAATGCCATCCGTAAGGGCCTTAGGGTAGATGGAATCCTGTAGGCTGACACGAGACATCGGTTATCAAACAAGTGGGGAGAGCAATTTACCCAGGTTCGGGGCCCTCGATGAGGTAAAACTCTTACGTCCTGCTTGTCTGATCTTGATTACGAAAATATCGAGATACAATGGGGTGCCGAAGGTTTCGGCTATGATCTCGTCGAGAGACTAAGTTTTGCAGGGACCTAGCTCTAAACTTGTGATACATCCAAAACGTATCTACTTTCCCAAACACTTTTGCTATTGTTTTGCCTCTAATTTGTGTATTTTGGATACAACTAACACGGACTAACGCTATTTTCAGCAGAATTGCCCTGGTGTCTTATTTTTATGCAGAAAATCAACTTTCAGGAAAATCCCCGGAAATAATTGCAATGGGCATATTTTCACAAAAAACCTACGGAGCCAGAAGACAAGACGGAGGGGGGCCACGAGGGGTGCACACCACATGGCGGCGCGGTAGGCCCCTGGGCCACGCCGCCCTATGGTGACGCCGCCTCGGCCAGCCCCCGGCGCTCCCCTCTGGAGTACTTAAAGCCCTTGACGAAAAAACGCACGGGGTGTTCGACCAGTTTGCCAGAAGATATCCAGAACTCCGCCACCGTCGCGAAACTCAATCTTGGGATCAGAAACTCCGTTCTGGCACCCTGCCGGGACGGGGAATTGGAGGAGATCATCGCCATCATCGCCACCGACGCCTCTCCATCAACCATCCATGCTTCCACCATCCATGTGTGTGTAATTCCCCCGCTGTAGGCTGAAGGGGATGGTAGGGATTGGATGAGATTGTTCATGTAATAGCCATAAGATTGTTAGGGCAGTGCCTAGTATCTGTTGTTGGTACTTTATGATATTGTTGCAACTTGTTATGCTTAATGCTTGTCACTAGGGCCCGAGTGCCATGATTTCAGATCTGAACATGTTATTGATTCATGATGATATTCATTGTTTTATGATCTTACGTGCAAGTTGTATACACATATTGATGTCCGGAACCCGAGGCCCCAAAGTGACAGAAATTGGGACAACCGGAGGGGAAGGCTGTGATATGAGGATCACATGTGTTCACTGAGTGTTAATGCTTTGCTCCGGTACTTTATTAAAAGGAGTACCTTAATTAACAGTAGTTTCCCTAGAGTCCCGGCTGCCACCGGCTGGTAGGACAAAAGATGTTGTGCAAGTTTCTCATTGCGAGCACGTACGACTATATACGGAACACATGCCTATGGTTATTTAGTACTTGGATACTGTTTTATTATTATCTGCAAATGCCTAGTCTTGATTATTACATGAGTTATCTTATCCATGCAGCGCCCGTTCATCCATCCCTATGCCTGCAGTATTTTAATCCTGCTATTTACAACAACCACTACTGCTGTCTTTATTACACTACTGTTGCTGCTATAAAACTGTTGCTACTGATAAACTATTGCGAGCAAGTTTGTTTCCAGGTGCAGCTGAATTGATAACTCCGCTGTTAAGGCTTACAAATATTCTTTGGCTCCCGTTGTGTCGAATCAATAAATTGGGTTTTACTTCCCTCGAAGACTGTTGCGATCCCCTATACTTGTGGGTCATCAACTTGCGATGGCTATGATTACTAAGATTACGTGTGTCTTCGGCAGCCTCTCTCCTGGCCCTTATATTGGCGGCCAGGTCTTGAGAGATCTATCCGGGTACGACTAGGTTACAAAGAGTCCTAGTTCTAAACTTCCCTTGTATTCTTCGTCTCCTTGTCTCGTTCTTCAAGAATTCTTCTTTGGAACCGACGTAGTGGCCCACCTGGCCATCGAGTGCCTTCATGGGCCCCTGGCTGGGCCACAAGAGGTAGCGTGACACTAGTTACCCGAAGGGTAATGCCCACATCAACGGATCTGAGGAGGGCTCGATCAGCGACTTCGCAGCGCGGTTGTAGACGATGGCTTCAATAGTCTTGGCATCGATTCGCACGGACGCCGTTACAGCGATTTTGTAGGCGATGTCTTCAATGTTCTTGGCATCAATGACCACTGTCGGCACGGCCGCCGTCTTGGTTTTCTTCATCAGCAACAGATCTGAGAAGAGAAACGAAAGTGAGACAGAGAGAGACATTTCAACTATTTCTAAGGGTTAGATCCTCACTGGCACTCTTAGATCCACGCCGCCGCACGGTTAGATCCACACCGGCGCACGCACGGTTAGATTCGCACCACCGCACGCACACTACAGTTCCGCGCCACCGCGACCGCCAGAGTAAGAGAGGAAATAGGAGAGAGGAAGATGCAACTGGAATATGCGACTTCCAGGGATGGTAGGTATGTGCTCTGCTCTTCTCTCCGTATGCGTCCATCGAGGTAGAGAGAGATATATACAGGTTGTCCGATCATAAATGATCCAACGGTGCAAGTGTACGTTGAGCTATGAACCAACCAAGATTTGTGTGACATACATCTCGACCAATCAGAGATCAGCCAATGAGTACAAGTGAGGAAAACTAAGTAGAACTAAGAGGGGGAAAAGTGAGGAAGTGTTTATCGAAAGGGAAAAACTGAGTAGCACTGAGTAAAACAAGTGGACCTAGAGGGGGAAAACTGAGTAAAACTAAGTAAAACATGGGCACCCAAATAATAAAGGGAGTAAGGGAAATTGAAGATTTTGGCATAAAAATTGTTAGATTGTGTTATTTGAACAATATAGTACATTTTGGCCGACGTGGTGTTTTTTGCAATTCAAAGATACACAAGTGTGATGAATTTGGACTCATTTGGACAAATTTTGTAAGCGTACTGGGTATTTGGGAGGCGTGTTGAGTAGAAAGCCATGCACCTTCATAGCTAGTAGCTCATGGACTATGAAGTGGTTTTCGGAAAAACTTCACATCTCTATATTTCCTTTTCCATTATTATTTCTCTAGGTTGTAGGTAACATAACAAGACTCCATGGGAAGGTTCCACCATGTTTTGAATTATTTTGAATTAAACTAAACCCAAAACTATATTTTTTGAGTTTAGTCACTTAGAAAATGATAAATGTGGCTTAAGCAATAAACTTATTCGAGGTGCATGACCATAGAAAACTTGCAATAACACATACTTTATTGTGATTATTCAACATACAAACTTGGGAACGTCACACTAGTTCGAATTCAATACAAATTGTTCATACAAATTCAAATTAATTGTTCAAAATAAAATCTTTCTCTTGCTCATGGTGTGACTCACTGGGTCCACCACCTTACTTTGGGTAACCCTACGAGGGATATTACCGGTGTCTACCTTCCTTTTTCCCTCTTTCTTATTCTTCTTCTTCTCTTCGGGTTGTGCCAAGACCGAGACAACCATATCATATGAAGCTTGTGCTCTTTCTTCTAATGCATTTTCTTCCCTTGCTTCTACAATCAGCTCTTGATCCATCGGTTTATCCAGCTCTAGATCAATTGCTTCACTCAGCTGAATATGCACTCCTTCAATGGCCTCTCGATCCATCTGTTCCCTCTGCTCTCGATCCATCTGTTCAATCTGCTCTCGATCCATCGGTTCAAGCAGCTCTCGATTCATTGCTTCAGTCTCCTCATGTTGAATTGCTGCTTCATTCTCCTCTGCATTTGCTGCTCCCGCCTGATCTTCCATTTCAAAAGATGGATCAACTAGATTTTTACAAAGCATAGCAATGTGTCCAAGGATTCCACAATGTTTGCACTTACGTCGTCGAATCGGTGCACCACCCTCTGCACTAGCTCTGATCATATTCTTCCTCAGCCTACCTGTCGGTCTAGTCAAAACTGGATAGTACGATTTGAAGCCTGGATCGACTTTCATCCATTGGTCTTTTCCCAACAAGGTAGGAACATTCATAGCATATGCGCGCATCCCTAAATTTGGCAACAGAGAAATACTCTGACATATATTGATCAACTTCACCTTATGCACCCCCTATAACACTCATGAAAAACAATGCGTGTATGCAGGGTATCCCACGGATCTGCCATCGCCTACAATGGCATGTCCTATCAACCAAACTCACTAGATACCTCCACTGACTGTTTTTACTGTCAGTGTAGGTTACCTCAGCCTCCATTCCTTTTCTGATGCATTTCATCTTCAATTGGTTTGCCCTGGCATGCAAAGACTTAATCAAAGATGGGAGCATGAGATGGCCTTGATATTTTGTGGCTGCAATTCTTTGACACAGATCGATCTTTATCATGATCATCTGCCTAATCTTATCAAATATTTGCCACAACATAAGCCCTTTCAATGACTTGACATTTCCATTGAAACTCTCTGCAAGGTTACTTGTTACATAGTCTATCTTGCAAATTTTATTGTATTGGCTTCTTGACCACACCCTACCATGATGTTCATCCAAGTACTTCTTCGCGCCCAGGTTTTTGTTTATACAACACATCCAAATTAAATAGATGCTTCCTACTGGAGAGTGAATAGATGGAACCTGGTGGCATTTTCTCCCATCTGAACTCCAATTTCTATTGGTCCACGTTAGGAGTAGGCCCAATCTGGTGGCAGGGTATTTTTTTTGTTAATTTGAGTATAATTGCTAGGTATAGCACATGGACCCCACGGAGAATTAATTTCTGCCCCGAGCCCGTGACCCTCGTCCTCTCCCACCTACCTGTCTCTCACCGGCCACCGCCCGCCCATGGAGGTCCGCTCTAGACTAGCACACCTTTGGTCAGTATACCGGCCTGTGGCAGCCCTCGACGCACTCGTCGGCCGCCTCCGCGCCGCCTTCGAGGAGCACGGTGGGAGGCCCGAGGCCACCCCGTTTGGCGCCCGTAGGCTCACCGACGTGGGCTCCCAGAAGGCGCCGCCGCTTTCCTTGGTGAGCCCCTGTAGCTGTTGCAGCAGCAGCAGGCTCCCCCTTTCGTGATCCTCTGCAGCAAAGGGCAATTCTCTCATCTAATCCGGCAGCAACAACTCATACCACCAATCCCTGCCAAAAACTGGATGGATTCTAGGCTCCTTCTTCCTCGTTGGTCCAAACTGGGTGGGCTCTGGTGTGGAGTCTACGGGGCCAATAGTACAATAGTATAGTACACGGTCTTGCTAGGGAGGAGCTACCATACCATCCTTCTCTCTTGTCTCTACTGCCATCGTTGTGGCTCCTGCCCTCTCGCCCTCGACCAGTTCGGCACGACCAAGGTCTGGTCCACGCCAATGGCTGCCCCTTCTTCTGCCACCCGACGCCACCGGCTCCGTGCCCGTGCCTACTCCGCCAGGCCTGGGGCAGCCTCGACGCGCTCATCGGCCACGTCCGCGCCGCCTTCGAGGAGCACGATGGGAGGTCCGAGGCCACCCCCGTTCGGCGCTCGCGCCGTGCGGCTTATTCTCCGCGAGGTCTGTGGCTAATAGTCCTAGGCCAAGGCCGACCGCATCCCGCTCACCGTCCACCTTCACGGCTTCAACGAGCACGTCCCTGGCCGTCAAGCTTCACCCTCCGCCACGCCATCCATCGCTGATACGTCTCCAATGTATCGATAATTTCTTATGGTCCATGCTACTTTATTGATGATACCTACATGTTTTATGCATACTTTATGTCATATTTATGCATTTTCCGGCACTAACCTATTAACAAGATGCCGAAGAGCCAGTTGTTATTTTCTGCTGTTTTTGGTTTCAGAAATCCTAGAAAGGAAATATTCTCGGAATTGGACGAAATCAACGCCCAGGATCTTATTTTTCCACGAAGCTTCCAGAAGTCCGGAGAGGAAACGAAGTGGGGCGACGAGGCACCCACACAACAGGGCGGCGCGGCCCAAGCCCTGGCCGCGCCGGCCTGGCGTGTGGGGCCCTCGTGGCGCCCCCTGACCTACCTCCTCCGCCTACTTAAGCCTCCGTCGATAATAACTCCAGTACAGAGAGCCACGATATGGAAAACCTTCCAGAGACGCTGCCGCCGCCAATCCCATCTCGGGGGATTCAGGAGATCGCCTCCGGCACCCTGCCGGAGAGGGGAATCATCTCCCGGAGGACTCTTCACCGCCATGGTCGCCTCCGGAGTGATGAGTGAGTAGTTCACCCCTGGACTATGGGTCCATAGCAGTAGCTAGATGGTTGTCTTCTCCCAATTGTGCTATCATTGTTGGATCTTGTGAGCTGCCTAACATGATCAAGATCATCTATCTGTAATGCTACATGTTGTGTTTGTTGGGATCCGATGAATAGTGAATACTATGCTATGTTGATTATCAATCTATTATCTATGTGTTGTTTATGATCTTGCATGCTCTCCGTTACTAGTAGAGGCTCTGGCCAAAAGCTTGTAACTCCAAGAGGGAGTATTTATGCTCGATAGTGGGTTCATGTCTCCATTAAATCTGGGGGAGTGACAGAAACCTCTAAGGTTGTGGATGTGCTGTTGCCACTAGGGATAATACATCAATGCTATGTCTAAGGATGTATGTGTTGATTACATTACGCACCATACTTAATGCAATTGTCTGTTGTTTGCAACTTAATACTGGAGGGGGTTCGGATGATAACCTGAAGGTGGACTTTTTAGGCATAGATGCATGCTGGATAGCGGTCTATGTACTTTGTCGTAATGCCCAATTAAATCTCACAATACTCATCATAACATGTATGTGCATGGTCATGCCCTCTTTATTTGTCAATTGCCCAACTGTAATTTGTTCACCCAACATGCTTACTCTTATGGGAGAGACACCTCTAGTGAACTGTGGACCCCGGTCCATTCTTTTAATCGAATACAATCTACCGCAATACTCGTTCTACTGTTTTCTGCAAACAATCATCATCCACACTATACATCTAATCCTTTGTTACAAAGCAAGCGGTGAGATTGACAACCTCACCGTTACGTTGGGACAAAGTACTTTGGTTGTGTTGTGCAGTGTTCCACGTTGGCGCCGGAATCCCTGGTGTTGCGCCGCACTACACTCCGCCGCCATCAACCTTCAACGTGCTTCTTAGCTCCTACTGGTTCGATAAACCTTGGTTTCTTACTGAGAGAAAACTTGCCGCTGTACGCATCACACCTTCCTCTTGGGGTTCCCAACGGTCGCGTGATGTACGCGTATCAAGACTATTTTCTGGCGCCGTTGCCGGGGAGATCAAGACACGCTGCAAGGGGAGTCTCCACCTCCAATCTCTTTACTTTGTTTTTGTCTTGCTTTATTTTATTTACTACTTTGTTTGCTGCATTATATCAAAACACAAAAAATTAGTTGCTAGCTTTACTTTATTTACTGTCTTGTTCTCCAAATTAAAAACACAAAAAAATTAGTTACTTGCATTTACTTTATCTAGTTTGCTTTATTTACTGTTGCTAAAATGGGTACTCCTGAAAATACTAAGTTGTGTGACTTCACAACCACAAATAATAATGATTTCTTATGCACACCTATTGCTCCACCTGCTACTACAGCAGAATTCTTTGAAATTAAACCTGCTTTACTGAATCTAGTTATGAGAGAGCGATTTTCTGGTGTTAGTTCTGATGATGCTGCTGCCCATCTTAATAATTTTGTTGAACTATGTGAAATGCAAAAGTTTAAGGATGTAGACGGTGACATTATAAAATTAAAATTGTTTCCTTTCTCATTAAGGGGAAGAGCTAAAGATTGGTTGCTATCTCTGCCTAAGAATAGTATTGATTCATGGACTAAATGGAAGGATGCTTTTATTGGTAGATATTATCCTCCTGCTAAAATTATATCTTTGAGAAGTAGCATAATGAATTTTAAACAATTGGATAATGAGCATGTTGCCCAAGCTTGGGAAAGAATGAAATCTTTGGTTAAAAATTGTCCAACCCATGGACTGACTACTTGGATGATCATCCAAACCTTTTATGCAGGACTGAATTTTTCTTCACGGAACTTATTGGATTCAGCTGCTGGAGGTACTTTTATGTCCATCACTCTAGGCGACGCAACAAAGATTCTTGATAATATGATGATTAATTACTCTGAATGGCACACGGAAAGAGCTCCACAAGGTAAGAAGGTAAATTCTGTCGAAGAAACCTCTTCCTTGAGTGATAAGATTGATGCTATTATATCTATGCTTATGAATGGTAGGACTAATATTGATCCTAATAATGTTCCGTTAGCTTCATTGGTTGCTCAAGAAGAACATGTTGATGTGAATTTCATTAAAAATAACAATTACAATAATTCTAGGCCATATCCTGCTAATGGTAACTCTTATGGTAGATATGTTTCACCTAATGAGGAGAAGATGTTAGAAATTGAAAGATCTACCAAGAGCTTTATGCAATCACAATATGAGCAAAATAAATTGTTTACTAAAATTATGAATGAACAATCTACCTTGTTGAAAAATATAGGAAATCAACTTGAAAATCTGAATATGGAGATCTCTGGGTTGCAAACTAAACTTGCAAATGCTGAAAACCGAATCTCATACATGTCTGCGTCACAATCTTCAATAATTAATAAAATGGCTGCTAAACCTGAGGATATTGATAATAAAATTGTTACTACAGCAAACGCCATCCAAGTTAGAATTAATGAAAATATAAGATTGATGGCCGAATTGCGTGCTAGGTGGGAGAAAGAAGAAAATGCTAAAGAAGATAATATAGCTAAAGTTTGGACTATTACCACCACTAGCAATGCTAATGCTCCACATGTTGCTGCACCTCCTACTATCAATGGTAAAATAATTGGTGTTGGCAATGTTTCCACTTCTAATGCAAAGCCTGCAAAACTGCCGGAAACTGCTGAAACTGCCTGTGATAAAACTACTGAATTTTTTTCCAATATTGGGGATAATGATCCCATTGCTTTAGATCATAATGGTTTAGATTTTGATGATTGTCACATCTCTGAAGTTATAAAGTTCTTACAAAAACTTGCTAAGAGTCCTAATGCTAGTGCTATAAATTTGGCCTTTACAAAACATATTACAAATGATCTCATAAAAGCTAGAGAAGAGAAATTAAATCGCGAAGCTTCTATTCCTAGGAAGCTAAAGGATGGTTGGGAGCCCATCATTAAGATGAAGGTCAATGACTTTGATTGTAATGCTTTATGTGATCTTGGTGCAAGTATTTCCGTTATGCCTAGAAAAATCTATAATATGCTTGACTTGCCACCATTGAAAAATTGTTTTTTTTTTTTGACACAAAAACAGTAGGGAAGGCCCCTACTGTGTCATTTTATATATTTATAAATAACAAGTCAAAATACTGTTTCACACTTTACAAAGTGTCCAGCCACTCATTCATACCCTCTAGAAGACTAGGCTTAGCTCTATGTCTTACAAGTTCAAAGGATTCTTTGAAGAAAATAAAACAGACTGGAAGATTGATCTGCTGATTGTCAAAAATGAATTTATTTCTATGATTCCATATACTCCAGCAGCCAATGATGAGTGATTCTTTGAAGCAAGAAAAACTGAATCTCTGCTTGGCTTCAATGAGCATGTCAACAATTCCCAATTCAGTATTCCATTCCATGTTTAATTTCCACCAGAACCTTTGACTAAAATCACAGGAGAAGAAAAGATGCATAAAATCCTCTTCAGTTCCATCAGCACATAAGACACAATCATGAGACTGCAGATGGAAGTTTTTCCTGGCCAAGAGATTTCTAGTATTTAGCCTGTCCTGTAAAAGCAGCCAGAAGAAGAATTTATGCTTTGGCATTACACAAGATTTCCAAATCCATCTCATAGGTGCAGGCGCCAATTCATGATTGCTCAAGGCTTCATAAACTCTCTTACTTGAGTAATCTTTATTTCCATCTGTTAACCTCCAACTATCCAGGGCTGCATGATCGAAAAAAGGAGAAATAACTGGCTCAAGCTGATCACATTGATTTGATGCAATAATGGATAAGGGAAGGTGGAAGAGATCATATATATCCTCATTAGAGCAAATATCTGCTGCTTGCTTAAGTGTAATGTCTTGATCCTTAGCAAATGAGCATAGATGAGGGAATTTCTGCCTCAGAATGTTCTCCGACCAGTTGTCCAGCCATAATCTAACTGTGCCTCCGTCACCTGGTGTACATGAGGCAATTTCAAGAAAAATATGGAGCAGCTTTAAGCAATCCTTCCACCGGAAAGATCCACATGGATTCGAGCTCTGCGGTATTTTCCCATTAGCATAGTAAGCCTGCCAAACCAGATGAACCCAAGGAATATCATGTCTATTCATGAACTTGAACAGATTTCTAATAACTAAGGCAGTATTCTGAGTTCTAAGATCAAGCACACCAAGCCCTCCAGCTTTCTTTGGTTTACATACTTTTTTCCATTTAACTAAACAATTTCCCCTCTTTTCTATTTCCTTTCCTCTCCAAAGGAAGCCTCTGGCTGAACTTTCCACATGATCAAGAAAACCCAGAGGAAGACTGAGAGTACACATAGCAAAATTTGGTATAGCAGATATAATAGCTTTGACCACAACCAGTCTACCATCATAGGACAAAGTATCAGCAATCCCAACAAGCCTTCTATCAATCCTTTCCAGAATGCCTATAAGGTGTTCCATTCTCGGTTTTGTGGTGCCCATTGAAAAATTGTTATTTGGATGTTAATCTTGCTGATAACTCTACAAAGAAACCTTTGGGGAGAGTTGATAATGTTCGCATTACCGTTAACAATAACCTTGTCCCCGTTGATTTTGTTGTCTTGGATATTGAATGCAATGCATCTTGTCCCATTATATTTGGAAGACCTTTTCTTCGAACTGTTGGTGCTATCATTGACATGAAGGAAGGCAATATTAAATATCAATTTCCTCTCAAGAAAGGTATGGAACACTTCCCTAGAAATAGAATGAAGTTACCTTTTGATTCTATCATTAGAAAAAATAATGATGTTGATGCTTCGTCTCTTGATAATACTTGATACACACTTTCTGCGCCTAGCTGAAAGGTGTTAAAGAAAAGCGCTTATGGGAGACAACCCATGATTTTACTACTACACTTTTATTTTATATTTGAGTCTTGGAAGTTGTTACTACTGTAGCAACCTCTCCTTATCTTAGTTTTGTTGCATTGTTGTGCCAAGTAAAGTCTTTGATACTAAGTTTCATACTAGATTTGGATTACTGCGCAGAAACAGATTTCTTTTCTGTCACGAATTTGGGCAGAATTCTCTGTAGGTAACTCAGAAAATTCTGAAAATTTACGTGAGTGATCCTCAGATATGTACGCAACTTTCATCCAATTTGAGCATTTTCATTTGAGCAAGTCTGGTGCCTCTTAGAAATTCATCTTTACGGACTGTTCTGTTTTGACAGATTCTGTTTTTTATTTTGCATTGCCTGTTTTGTTATGCTTGATGGATTTTTCTATTCCATTAACTTTCAGTAGCTTTGTGTAATGTCCAGAAGTGTTAAGAATGATTATGTCACCTCTGAACATGTGAATTTTGATTATGCACTAACCATCTAATGAGTTGTTTTGAGTTTGGTGTGGAGGAAGTTTTCAAGGATCAAGAGAGGAGGATGATACAATATGATCAAGGAGAGTGAAAACTCTAAGCTTGGGGATGCCCCGGCGGTTCACCCCTGCATATTTCAAGAAGACTCAAGCGTCTAAGCTTGGGGATGCCCAAGGCATCCCCTTCTTCATCGACAACATTATCAGGTTCCTCTAGTGAAACTATATTTTTATTCCATCACATCTTATGCACTTTGCTTGGAGCGTCTGTTTGTTTTTGCTTTTGTTTTGTTTGAATAAAGTTGGATCCTAGCATTCATTGTGTGGGAGAGAGACACTCTCCGCTGTTGCATATGGACAAATATGTCCTTAGGATTTACTCATTATATTCATGGCGAAGGTTGAACTGCTTCGTTAAATTGTTATATGGTTGGAAACGGGAAATGGTACATGTAGTAATTGGAATAATAACTTGGATAATGTGATACTTGGCAATTTTTGTGCTCATGTTTAAGCTCTTGCATCATATACTTTGTACCTATTAATGAAGAAATACATAGAGCTTGCTAAAATTTGGTTTGCATAATTGGTCTCTCTAAGGTCTAGATAATTTCTAGTAAGGGTCGAACAACAAGGAAGATGGTGTAGAGTCTTATAATGCTTACAATATGTCTTTTATGTGAGTTTTGATGCACCGGTTCATACTTGTGTTTGTTTCAAATAACCTTGCTAGCCTAAGCCTTGTATCGAGAGGGAATACTTCTCATGCATCCAAAATCCTTGAGCCAACCACTATGCCATTTGTGTCCACCATACCTACCTACTACATGGTATTTCTCCGCCATTCCAAAGTAAATTGCTTGAGTGCTACCTTTAAAATTTCCATTCTTCATCTTTGCAATATATAGCTCATGGGACAAATAGCCTAAAAACTATTGTGGTATTGAATATGTACTGATGCACTTTATCTCTTATTAAGTTGCTTGTTGTGCGATAACCATGTTCCTGGGGACGCCATCAACTACTCTTTGTTGAATATCATGTGAGTTGCTATGCATGTCCGTCTTGTCTGAAGTAAGGACGATTTACCATGAGTTGAATGGTTAGAGCATGCATACTGTTAGAGAAGAACATTGGGCCGCTAACTAAAGCCATGATACATGGTGGAAGTTTCAGTTTTGGACAAATATCCTCAATCTCATATGATAATATTAATTGTTGCTAAATGCTTGAGCATTAAAGAGGAGTCCATTATCTGTTGTCTATGTTGTCCCGGTATGGATGTCTAAGTTGAGAATAATCAAAAGCGAGAAATCCAATGCGAGCTTTCTCCTTAGACCTTTGTACAAGCGGCATAGAGGTACCCCTTTGTGACACTTGGTTAAAACATATGTATTGCGATGATAATCCAGGTAATCCGAGCTAATTAGGACAAGGTGTGGGCACTATTAGTATACTATGCATGAGGCTTGCAACTTGTAGGATATAAGTTACATGATACATTTGCTTTATTACTACCGTTGACAAAATTGTTTCTTGTTTTTTAAACCAAAGCTCTAGCACAAACATAGCAATCAATGCTTCCCTCTGCGAAGGGCCTTTCTTCTACTTTCATGTTGAGTCAGTTCACCTATTTCTCTCCCATCTCAAGAAGCAAACACTTGTGTTAACTGTGCATTGATTCCTACATACTTTCATATTGCACTTGTTATATTACTTTACATTGACAATATCCATGAGATATACATGTTACAAGTTGAAAGCAACCGCTGGAACTTAATCTTCCTTTGTGTTGCTTCAATACCTCTACTATGAATTTATTGCTCTATGAGTTAACTCTTATGCAAGAATTATTGATGCTTGTCTTGAAAGTACTATTCATGAAAAGTCTTTGCTATATGATTCAATTGTTTACTCATTGCATTACCATTGCTTCGAATCGCTGCATTCATTACATGTGCTTACAATAGTATTGATCAAGATTATGATGGCATGTCACTTCAGAAATTATCTTTGTTATCGTTTACCTACTCGGGACGAGTAGGAACTAAGCTTGGGGATGTTGATACGTCTCCAACGTATCGATAATTTCTTATGTTCCATGCTACTTTATTGATGATACCTACATGTTTTATGCATACTTTATGTCATATTTATGCATTTTCCGGCACTAACCTATTAACAAGATGCCGAAGAGCCGTTGTCTGTTTTCTGCTGTTTTTGGTTTCAGAAATCCTAGTAAGGAAATATTCTCGGAATTGGACGAAATCAACGCCCAGGATCTTATTTTTCCACGAAACTTCCAGAAGTCCGGAGAGGAAACGAAGTGGGGCGACGAGGTGCCCACACAACAGGGCGGCGCGGCCCAAGCCCTGGCCGCGCCGGCCTGGCGCGTGTGGCCCTCGTGGCGCGCCCTGACCTACCTCCTCCGCCTACTTAAGCCTTCGTCAATAATAACTCCAGTACAGAGAGCCACGATACGGAAAACCTTCCAGAGACGCCGCCGCCGCCAATCCCATCTCGGGGGATTCAGGAGATCGCCTCCGGCACCCTGCCGGAGAGGGGAATCATCTCCCGGAGGACTCTTCACCGCCATGGTCGCCTCCGGAGTGATGAGTGAGTAGTTCACCCCTGGACTATGGGTCCATAGCAGTAGCTAGATGGTCGTCTTCTACCAATTGTGCTATCATTGTTGGATCTTGTGAGCTACCTAACACGATCAAGATCATCTATCTGTAATGCTACATGTTGTGTTTGTTGGGATCCGATGAATAGTGAATACTATGCTATGTTGATTATCAATCTATTATCTATGTGTTGTTTATGATCTTGCATGCTCTCCGTTACTAGTAGAGGCTCTGGCCAAGTTTTTTCTTGTAACTCCAAGAGGGAGTATTTATGCTCGATAGTGGGTTCATGTCTCCATTAAATCCGGGGAGTGACGTAAACCTCTAAGGTTGTGGATGTGCTGTTGCCACTAGGGATAAAACATCAATGCTATGTCTAAGGATGTATGTGTTGATTACATTACGCACCATACTTAATGCAATTGTCTGTTGTTTGCAACTTAATACTGGAGGGGGTTCGGATGATAGCCTGAAGGTGGACTTTTTAGGCATAGATGCATGCTGGATAGTGGTCTATGTACTTTGTCGTAATGCCCAATTAAATCTCACAATACTCATCATAACATGTATGTGCATGGTCATGCCCTCTTTATTTGTCAATTGCCCAACTGTAATTTGTTCACCCAACATGCTTACTGATACGTCTCCGATGTATCGATAATTTCTTATGTTCCATGCCACATTATTGATGTTATCTACATGTTTTATGCACACTTTATGTCATATTCGTGCATTTTCTGGAACTAACCTATTAACAAGATGCCGAAGTGCCGCTTGCTGTTTTCTCGCTGTTTTTGGTTTCAGAAATCCTAGTAAGGAAATATTCTCGAATTGGACGAAATCAAAGCCCGGGGCCTATTTTTCCACGGAGCTTCCGGAAGACCGAAGAACACACGAAGTGGGGCCACGAGGTGGCGACACCACGTGGCGGCGCGGCCCGGGGGGCCCGCGCCGCCCTATGGTGTGGCCCCCTCGTCCGGCCCCCGACTCGCCCTTCCGCCTACAAATAGCCTCCGTGACGAAAACCCCGGCACCGAGAACCACGATACGGAAAACCTTCCGCAGACGCCGCCGCCGCCGATCCCATCTCGGGGATCCAGGAGATCACCTCCGGCACCCTGCCGGTGAGGGGAATCATCTCCCGGAGGACTCAACGCCGCCATGGTCGCCTCCGGTGTGATGTGTGAGTAGTCTACCCCTGGACTATGGGTCCATAGCAGTAGCTAGATGGTTGTCTTCTCCCCATTGTGCTATCATTGTCGGATCTTGTGAGCT
The DNA here is from genome assembly GCF_022539505.1 of Lolium rigidum. Classification (NCBI taxonomy): domain Eukaryota; kingdom Viridiplantae; phylum Streptophyta; class Magnoliopsida; order Poales; family Poaceae; genus Lolium; species Lolium rigidum. The sequence continues at coordinate 309,620,782 of NC_061508.1, forward strand.
GCCTAACATGATCAAGATCATCTATCCGTAATCCTATATGTTGCGTTTGTTGGGATCCGATGAATAGAGAATACTTGTTATGTTGATTATCAAAGTTATGCTTATGTGTTGTTTATGATCTTGCATGCTCTCCGTTACTAGTAGATGCTCGGCCAAGTAGATGCTTGTAACTCCAAGAGGGAGTACTTATGCTCGATAGTGGGTTCAAGCCCGCATTGACACCAGGACAGATGACGAAAGTTCTAAGGTTGTGTTGTGCTTGTTGCCACTAGGGATAAAACATTGATGCTATGTCTAAGGATGTAGTTGTTGATTACATTACGCACCATACTTAATGCAATTGTCTCATTGCTTGCAACTTAATACCTGGAGGGGTTCGGATGATAACCCGAAGGTGGACTTTTTAGGCATAGATGCAGTTGGATGGCGGTCTATGTACTTTGTCGTAATGCCCAATTAAATCTCACTATACTCATCATGATATGTATGTGCATTGTCATGCTCTCTTTATTTGTCAATTGCCCAACTGTAATTTGTTCACCCAACATGTTGTTCGTCTTATGGGAGAGACACCTCTAGTGAACTGTGGACCCCGGTCCAATTCTCTTTACCAAAATACAATCCACTGCAATACTTGTTCTACTGTTTTCTGCAAACAATCATCTTCCACACAATACGGTTAACTCTTTGTTACAGCAAGCCGGTGAGATTGACAACCTCACTGTTTCGTTGGGGCAAAGTACTTTGGTTGTGTTGTGCAGGTTCCACGTTGGCGCCGGAATCCCCGGTGTTGCGCCGCACTACATCTCGCCGCCATCAACCTTCAACGTGCTTCTTGGCTCCTCCCGGTTCGATAAACCTTGGTTTCTTTCCGAGGGAAAACTTGCTCGCTGTGCGCATCATACCTTCCTCTTGGGGTTGCCCAACGAACGTGTGAAATACACGCCATCAAGCTCTTTTTCTGGCGCCGTTGCCGGGGAACGAAGAAAAGTTACACCACAAAGATTTGCAACTCCCACGTCAACAGCTCTTTTCTCGGCGCCGTTGCCGGGAGATCAAGACACGCTGCAAGGGGAGTCTCCACTTCTCAATCTCTTTACTTTGTTTTTGTCTTGCTTTATTTTATTTACTACTTTGTTTGCTGCACTAAATCAAAATACAAAAAAAATTAGTTGCTAGTTTTACTTTATTTGTTATCTTGTTTGCTATATCAAAAACACAAAAAAATTAGTTTACTTGCATTTACTTTATCTAGTTTGCTTTATTTACTACTACTAAAATGAGTAATCCTGAAGTTGAAGTTCGTACGTTTAAGCAACGAGGGGGAGAATGTTTGAGAGATGCTTGGTATAGAATTAGCGATGCTCATAATAGATGCACTAAGAAGCACTCCACTATTATTTTACTCGAGAATTTTTATGTTGGTATCTCTAGTTGGAATAGATATGTTCTTGATAGTCTCGCAAAAGGTGACTTCTTAAGTACCCCTGCATTAGAAGCTAGTTGCATTATTGAGAGTTTATTTGGAATACCCTCTGTTGATAAAGTTAAAACTGAAATCTCTCTTGAAGACGTTATGAAAAAATTGGAAACCATAGAGAAAAAATTTCCAAGTATTGAAGCTAAATTGGAAATATTACTTGATAAAACTGATGAACTTGATAAATCCTTAGGAGGAATTGATGAAAGAATTAGTGTCCTAGGAACTAATGCTGTCCATGATGATCAAATCAATAGGATTGACGAACTTGAAAAAGCTATGGGAACCTTGGGTTCAACATTTTCTTCTCTTAAATATAAGGAGAAAGCTTATGTGGGTAAGGAGCAAAAGTTTATGTATGTCTCTAAAGTGCCTAGACCAAAGAAGTATTATTATAGGCCTAAAATTGACAAAGCCCTTAGTACCACTATGGATGGGGGAGCTCATGATAACGATGCACCACCCTTTGATAATACTTGATACACACTTTCTGCGCCTAGCTGAAAGGCGTTAAAGAAAAGCGCTTATGGGAGACAACCCATGTTTTTACCTACAGTACTTTGTTTTTATTTTGTGTCTTGGAAGTTGTTTACTACTGTAGCAACCTCTCCTTATCTTAGTTTTGTGTTTTGTTGTGCCAAGTTAAGCCGTTGATAGAAAAGTAAGTACTAGATTTGGATTACTGCACAGTTTCAGATTTCTTTGCTGTCACGAATCTGGGTCCACCTCCCTGTAGGTAACTCAGAAAATTAAGCCAATTTACGTGTGTGATCCTCAGATATGTACGCAACTTTCATTCAATTTGAGCATTTTCATTTGAGCAAGTCTGGTGCCATTTTAAAATTCGTCAATACGAACTGTTCTGTTTTGACAGATTCTGCCTTTTATTTCGCATTGCCTCTTTCGCTATGTTGGATGAATTTCTTTGATCCACTAATGTCCAGTAGCATTATGCAATGTCCAGAAGTGTTAAGAATGATTGTGTCACCTCTGAATATGTCAATTTATAATGTGCACTAACCCTCTAATGAGTTGTTTCGAGTTTGGTGTGGAGGAAGTTTTCAAGGATCAAGAGAGGAGTATGATGCAACATGATCAAGGAGAGTGAAAGCTCTAAGCTTGGGGATGCACCCGGTGGTTCACCCCTGCATATATCAAGAAGACTCAAGCTGTCTAAGCTTGGGGATGCCCAAGGCATCCCCTTCTTCATCGACAACATTATCAGGTTCCTCCCCTGAAACTATATTTTTATTCCATCACATCTTATGTGCTTTTTCTTGGAGCGTCGGTTTGTTTTTGTTTTTGTTTTGTTTGAATAAAATGGATCCTAGCATTCACTTTATGGGAGAGATACACGCTCCGCTGTAGCATATGGACAAGTATGTCCTTGGTTTCTACTCATAGTATTCATGGCGAAGTTTCTCCTTCGTTAAATTGTTATATGGTTGGAATTGGAAAATGATACATGTAGTAATTGCTATAAATGTCTTGGGTAATGTGATACTTGGCAATTGTTGTGCTCATGATTAAGCTCTTGCATCATATGCTTTGCACCCATTAATGAAGAAATACATAGAGCATGCTAAAATTTGGTTTGCATATTTGGTTTCTCTAAGGTCTAGATAATTTCTAGTATTGAGTTTGAACAACAAGGAAGACGGTGTAGAGTCTTATAATGTTTTCAATATGTCTTTTATGTGAGTTTTGCTGCACCGGTTCATCCTTGTGTTTGTTTCAAATAAGCCTTGCTAGCCTAAACCTTGTATCGAGAGGGAATACTTCTCATGCATCCAAAATACTTGAGCCAACCACTATGCCATTTGTGTCCACCATACCTACCTATGCTACATGGTATTTTCCGCCATTCCAAAGTAAATTGCTTGAGTGCTACCTTTAAAATTCCATCATTCACCTTTGCAATATATAGCTCATGGGACAAATAGCTTAAAAACTATTGTGGTATTGAATATGTAATTATGCACTTTATCTCTTATTAAGTTGCTTGTTGTGCGATAACCATGTTTACTTGGGAACGCCATCAACTCATTGTTGAATTTCATGTGAGTTGCTATGCATGTTCGTCTTGTCCGAAGTAAGGGCGATCTACTCCGAGTTGAATGGTTTGAGCATGCATATTGTGAGAGAAGAACATTGGGCCGCTAACCGAAGCCATGTTCCATGGTGGAAGTTTCAGTTTTGGACAAACATCCTCAAATCTCTAATGAGAAAAGAATTAATTGTTGTTGAATGCTTTAAGCATTAAAAGAGGAGTCCATTATCTGTTGTCTATGTTGTCCCGGTATGGATGTCTAAGTTGAGAATAATCAAAAGCGAGAAATCCAAATGCGAGCTTTCTCCTTAGACCTTTGTACAGAGCGGCATAGAGGTACCCCTTTGTGATACTTGGTTAAAGCATATGTATTGCGGTGATAATCCAGGTAGTCCAAGCTAATTAGGACAAGGTGCGGGCACTATTAGTACACTATGCATGAGGCTTGCAACTTATAAGATATAATTTACATGATGCATATGCTTTATTACTACCGTTGACAAAATTGTTTCATGTTTTCAAAATCAAAGCTCTAGCACAAATATAGCAATCGATGCTTTTCCTCTATGAGGACCATTCTTTTACTTTCAATGTTGAGTCAGTTCACCTATTTCTCTCCACCTCAAGAAGCAAACACTTGTGTGAACTGTGCATTGATTCCTACATACTTGCTTATTGCACTTATTATATTACTCTATGTTGACAATATCCATGAGATATACATGTTACAAGTTGAAAGCAACCGCTGAAACTTAATCTTCTTTGTGTTGCTTCAATGCCTTTACTTTGAATTATTGCTTTATGAGTTAACTCTTATGCAAGACTTATTGATGCTTGTCTTGAAGTGCTATTCATGAAAAGTCTTTGCTATATGATTCACTTGTTTACTCATGTCATACACATTGTTTTGATCGCTGCATTCACTACATATGCTTTACAAATAGTATGATCAAGATTATGATGGCATGTCACTCCGTAAAATTATCCGTGTTATCGTTTTACCTCGCTCGGGACGAGCAGAACTAAGCTTGGGGATGCTGATACGTCTCCGACGTATCGATAATTTCTTATGTTCCATGCCACATTATTGATGTTATCTACATGTTTTATGCACACTTTATGTCATATTCGTGCATTTTCCGGAACTAACCTATTAACAAGATGCCGAAGTGCCGCTTGTCGTTTTCTGCTGTTTTTGGTTTCAGAAATCCTAGTAAGGAAATATTCTCGGAATTGGACGAAATCAAAGCCCAGGGGCCTATTTTTCCACGGAGCTTCCGAAGACCGAAGAACACACGAAGTGGGGCCACGAGGTGGCGACACCACGTGGCGGCGCGGCCCGTGGGGCCCGCGCCGCCCTATGGTGTGGCCCCTCGTCCGGCCCCCGACTCGCCCTTCCGCCTACAAATAGCCTCCGTGACGAAAACCCCGAGTACCGAGAACCACGATACGGAAAACCTTCCAGAGACGCCGCCGCCGCCGATCCCATCTCGGGGATCCAGGAGATCGCCTCCGGCACCCTGCCGGAGAGGGGAATCATCTCCCGGAGGACTCAACGCCGCCATGGTCGCCTCCGGTGTGATGTGTGAGTAGTCTACCCCTGGACTATGGGTCCATAGCAGTAGCTAGATGGTTGTCTTCTCCCCATTGTGCTATCATTGTCGGATCTTGTGAGCTGCCTAACATGATCAAGATCATCTATCTGTAATCCTATATGTTGCGTTTGTTGGGATCCGATGAATAGAGAATACTTGTTATGTTGATTATCAAAGTTATGCTTATGTGTTGTTTATGATCTTGCATGCTCTCCGTTACTAGTAGATGCTCTGGCCAAGTAGATGCTTGTAACTCCAAGAGGGAGTACTTATGCTCGATAGTGGGTTCAAGCTCTGCATTGACACTCGGGACAGTGACGTAAAAGTTCTAAGGTTGTGTTGTGCTTGTTGCCACTAGGGATAAAACATTGATGCTATGTCTAAGGATGTAGTTGTTGATTACATTACGCACCATACTTAATGCAATTGTCTCGTTGCTTGCAACTTAATACTCGGAGGGGGTTCGGATGATAACCCGAAGGTGGACTTTTTAGGCATAGATGCAGCTTGGATGGCGGTCTATGTACTTTGTCGTAATGCCCAATTAAATCTCACTATACTCATCATGATATGTATGTGCATTGTCATGCTCTCTTTATTTGTCAATTGCCCAACCGTAATTTGTTCACCCAACATGCTCGTTCGTCTTATGGGAGAGACACCTCTAGTGAACTCGTGGACCCCGGTCCAATTCTCTTTACCAAAATACAATCCACCGCAATACTTGTTCTACCGTTTTCTCGCAAACAATCATCTTCCACACAATACGGTTAACTCTTTGTTACAGCAAGCCGGTGAGATTGACAACCTCACTCGTTTCGTTGGGGCAAAGTACTTTGGTTGTGTTGTGCAGGTTCCACGTTGGCGCCGGAATCCCTGGTGTTGCGCCGCACTACATCTCGCCGCCATCAACCTTCAACGTGCTTCTTGGCTCCTCCCGGTTCGATAAACCTTGGTTTCTTTCTGAGGGAAAACTTGCTGCTGTGCGCATCATACCTTCCTCTTGGGGTTGCCCAACGAACGTGTGAAATACACGCCATCACTTACTCTTATGGGAGAGACACCTCTAGTGAACTGTGGACCCCGGTCCATTCTTTTAATCGAATACAATCTACCGCAATACTCGTTCTACTGTTTTCTGCAAACAATCATCATCCACGCTATACATCTAATCCTTTGTTACAGCAAGCCGGTGAGATTGACAACCTCACTATTACGTTGGGACAAAGTACTTTGGTTGTGTTGTGTAGGTTCCACGTTGGCGCCGGAATCCCTGGTGTTGCGCCGCACTACACTCCGCCGCCATCAACCTTCAACGTGCTTCTTGGCTCCTACTGGTTCGATAAACCTTGGTTTCTTACTGAGGGAAAACTTGCCGCTGTACGCATCACACCTTCCTCTTGGGGTTCCCAACGGTCGCGTGTTGTACGCGTATCAGTCGCCGCCGCTCTGCTCGCGCGCAAGCGTGCTGCTGCGTGCCTCCGGCTCGCCGCCCATCTCCGACCGCGGCCCCGAGCCATCTGTCTGCGGTCGTGCCGCCTCTCCTCCCGTGCGTTCGTGCGCGCCGCGCCTCCGCTAGCAGCTGCTTCTCCATCCCAAAGCAAGGTGGCCGGAGCAGGTGCACGGCGACGCTGGCCGGCCTGGACAGGTGCTCGTGGCGGGGAGAGAGGACCTTCCACGACGCCGTCTGCCGTCATGCGCCCTGCCCACCCACTTCAACAGTGCCATCTCCGCTACAGAACATCAAGGAGAGGGACGCTGCTGCTGGCGCCGCTGTCTGCCGGTCGCCGCTGCATCTCCCCGTAGACCCATGCACCTCCGTGCAAATCCATCCGCGTCGTGTGCTCCATCGTCTGCGCCGAGCCGTTAACACTTCGACCGTGCTTTAACTTCTTTGGCCTTTTCTCTCTCCCGACGGGTCCTACACCTGTGTATTCTTCGACGTATTGTTGATTGTTCTAAAAAAATTGCTACCGCAGTTGCAGACCCACCTCTCACTCAGCCAATGGGAGAACGAGTTCACGCAGGTGCAAATGCCGCCCGGTTCATCTCAGATTTTACCCTTCCTACTGCTGCATGTGTATGAAGCTGGCCATAGGTTGTCAGTAAAAACTTTACCCTTTAATTTCTTTGTAAAATTATGTACCAAGTATCGCATAGATTCTCTATGCCCCACTCCAGGAAATACTGCTTCTACTACACTCTCCAAACCTTTGCAAGCGTCTGTGTGGATAGCAAGTCCTGGTGGATGACCTATAAGGTCGCGCAAATTCTGCAGAAAACAAGTCCAACTTTCCTCTGACTCAAACTCCAAAACTCCATAAGCAACAGGGAACATCCAATTATGTCCATCAACTGCAGTAGCAACAACTAGTTGTCCTTTAAACCTGCCATGAAGAGATGTTGCATCCACGGCCAAATAAGGCCTGCAACCGTCGAGAAAGCCTTTCCAGCAAGCTTTGAAACAAACAAAATCCCTTCTAAAATATTCCTTCTGCATTATCCTCCCGCTTTTCAATTTGTAGGGAACTGTATGTTTGTCTATCGCTACAACACTGCCTGGACTAGCCATCTCCACTTCAGCTTTGAAAAGTGTAAAGCAACTGAAAGCTTTCATTCCGTGGACCATTGATCCTGTCAAAAGCCATTTCCTTTGCATAGAACATCCTCATGTAAGGTATTTTTATATCAAACTTCTTAGATATCTTGGATATGAGTGCTGTTGGACCAAGTGATGGAGTTTCTCTCAGCCAATCTATGATTG
>NC_061508.1:309928770-310011050 GCF_022539505.1 Lolium rigidum
CTAAACCCGACACAACCACCCAATCCCATCCAACCTTCCGCCGGCCCAACCCACCCACCTCCCGCCAACCCCACCCCACCTAGCTACCGCCCGCCAAGCCCACCGCTCGTCGACCCCACCCTACCTCTCGTCGACCCTACCCCACCACCACCACCCACCAACCCCACACCTCCAACTTCCGAAGATCCCACCCACACCACCTCTCGATGACCCCACCCTACCCTACCTCCCGCCGACTCCATCCCGCCTACTATCAAACCCACGCCACATACCGCCGAACTCATTTTTGAAAGTTCGCTTCATTTTTTGGAAGTTCGCTTCATTTTTCGGAAGTTCACTTCACTTTTTTGGGAAGTTCACTTCATTTTTCGGAAGTTCACTTTTCTTTTTTGGGAAGTTCACTTCATTTTTTGGGAAGTTCACTTCATTTTTCGGAAGTTCACTTTACTTTTTTGGAAGTTCACTTCATTTTTTGGGAAGTTCACTTCATTTTTCGGAAGTTCACTTCATTTTTTTTTGGGAAATTCACTTCATTTTTCGGAAGTTCACTTCATTTTTTTGGGAAGTTCACTTCATTTTTCGGAAGTTCACTTTACTTTTTTAGGAAGTTCACTTCTTTTTTGGAATGTTCACATTACTTTTTTCGGAAGTTCACTTCATTTTTCGGGAAGTTCACTTCATTTCTCAGAAGTTCACTTAGTTTTTTTGGAAGTTCACTTTATTTTTCCCGGAAGTTCACTTCTTTTTTGGGAAGTTCACTTTATTTTTCGGAAGTTCACTTTACTTTTTTGGGAAGTTCACTTCATTTTCGGGAAGTTCACTTCATTTTTCGGAAGTTCACTTAACTTTTTTCGGAAGTTCACTTTACTTTTTCCGGAAGTTCACATCATTTTTCGAAAGTTCACATTACGTTTTGTCAAACAAGCTGAAATACTTTTTTTTGTCAAAATTCACTTAGGTTAAAACACTAGTTCACTTTGTACACTACGAGGAAGTTCACTTGGCACCACGTAGAAGTTCACCTTTTTGCACGCCGATAAAATTACTTCTTGTGGGAATTCACTTTTGTAAAAAATGAATTTCACTTTGTACCGCGTGGAAGTACACTTTCCATCTCATGGAAGTTCACTTTAAAATACGTCGTACAACTACATTTTGTTGAAATTCACTTTGGTCAAAATGACAGTTCACTTCGTAACGTCCTGAAGTTCACATTGTACCTCGAGGAAGTTCGCTGTAAAAAATTCAACACGAAAAAGTTACACCTAATCAATATCTTTTCAACAAAATTTCAGGAGGAACATTCCGACAAGTGGTTCGGAAATAAATCCCAAAAAACAGTAAATAAAAACAAGAAATTCGAAAAGTAGAATCATGTTTTTTCAAATCTGCTCTTAAACTGTGAATAATTGGTGAAAATTATATATATAAAAAAGTTGCGCCTAATCAATAGCTTTCCAATGGCATATCATATGAACCAATCCAATAAACCGTTTGGAAATTAGACCTCAAAAGCGCACGAAATTAGTGAAATCCGCGAAAATGTTGTTTTGTATATTCGAAATTATTTTTAAACAATAAAGAATTTGGAAAAACAATGAACATGAAAAAGATGCGAAATTACTATACGAATCCAATAGTATATTATATGCATCATTCCGATAAGCGATTCAAAGATTAAATTAAAAATATCTGTCCGCATAAACATTTAATTCTAATGTTCCGGAAAATAGAATTATGTTTTTTCAAATCTGCTCTTAAACTGTAAAGAATTGGGGAAAATGATCTATATGAAAAAGTTGCGCCTAGTCAACAGCTTTCCAATGGCATATCATATGCATCAATCCGATGAACCGTTTAGAAATTAGACCTCAAAAACTGCATGGAATTAGTGAAATCCGCGAAAATACTGTTTTGTATATTCAAAATTATTTTTAAACAATAGAGAATTTGGAAAAATAATGAACACGAAAAAGATGATAAATTACTGTACGAATCCAATGATATATTATATGAATCATTCCGATAGGCGATTTAAAGATTAAATTAAAATTATTGTCCGCATAAATATGTAATTCTAGTGTTCCGGAAAGTAGAATCATGTTTCTTTTTCAAATCTTCTCTTAAACTGTAAAGAATTGGAGAAAACGATCTATATGAAAAAGTTGCGCCTACTCAACAGCATTCCAATGACATATCATATGCATCAATCCGATGAACCTTTTGGAAATTAGACCTCAAAAACTGCACGGAATTGCTGAAATCCGCGAAAATGTTGTTTTGTATATTCAAAATTACTTTTAAACAATAGAGAATTTCGAAAAACAATGAACAAGATGGAGATGCGAAATTACTATACGAATCCAACGGTATATTATATGCATCATTCCGATAAGCGGTTTGAAAATCAACATGAAAATACATCCGCATGAATATGCAATTCGGTATTCCGTCGAGAAGTTCACTTGTCAAACACGCGGAAGTTCGAGAAAGGGTTCGAGAATAGTTATTCTCGAACCGGTTCGAGAATAACGGACCTATATATATATATATATATATATATATATATATATATATATATATATATATATATATATATATATATATATCGAAAATTGCTAGCTACAAAGGAGGGTAGCTACCCACTCTCAGTGTACCGTTAGATGGAACACGCAAAGATTCGTGCTGGTCAAACCACATCTAGGTTAGCTGATGCACTTAGCACATAACACACCATCACACCATCGAATTCCTTTTTCACTTTCTAGTTGAACGTGAGCCAGTTGGCAGGCAGTGTCAGTAGGTGCAGGACTGCACCATTTTCATTCGTACTTTTGGCACAAAAGCGTAGCTAAAAAAGTTAAACAAAGATGTAGTATTTTCCTTTGGAGATTCTTCTCTGCTGACATCTTATCTTTTCGCTGCCAAATATTCCTCTCTCCTGTTTAAACAGTGACCATAAAGCATTACAAAGCTAAAATCAGACATATGAATATTGATTGGGTACAGTGAATGATTAGGATGGTTTGATCGTGCGCACCCCTTTTTATTTCCTAATGGGACCGGAGATTCTAGCAGGTGGTGCCACTAGATGTGATGGAAAAAGTTGCTCCAAACTCTAACTATCCAGAAAAAGCTAGACCAGAATTCTAATCACATGCATGCAACGATTAGAGCACGCAACCATGTCCTAGTGCAACAAAAAAAATAACCTTTTTCTTATTCAGCTACAGTCAATTTTCCTTCCATACGAAAGGTAATTTTGATGCTTTACAGAAAAATTGACGATAGTTCTTGTTGAGAAGGATGCACCAAAATTTAATTTTTTAAAACGATAGGCACAGAAAACAAATTTAGTAGACCGGCAAATTTTTCTACAGCAAGCGACTTGAGAACTTCGCACGTAGCATCTGTTAAGGAAAGGTACAGTGTAAATGTAAAAACATGTATGCTCCAATTTGGATGTACATGCTAAAAAATAAATAGCAACCTTACAAAACATAAAAGAAAGATACATCCCCAGAGAGAGAGAGTGGTGGAAGATAAAAAAAAGTAGTATTCTCTCGCCTCACAATTTTTTCTCTCACCTGACAAAAAGTCTTCTCTCTACTCACTTTATCTCATTCAGAGATTCCATGCATGCCTTCTCGTACACGACCCACTCAGCAACTAAGAGAGACTAGAGTGATTAGTGGCACTAACATGGTCAACAAGTGGCGGCACAAAGAGAATCCAACACGAATCTAGAGACTAGAATTGACGGCAGCCAAGTATGGGGTAGCTACCCACCATTGTAGAAAATCCACACTCATATATATATATATATATATATATATATATATCCATATAGGGAAGGCATACTTCAAAAATAACAAAATCTACGCTTTATGGTGGTAGGTAGGATATGTTAAGAAGTAATGGTTGGTCTGTAGTCTATGAGGAATGTGTATGAGAGAGGAGATGGTCATGGTCCATGATGAACTTGCGACATTAGGCTTAGAACTAATGGACTCCTTGCTTCATGGGCTCCATCTTTGACTTTATCTTTTATCTTTTATGTTGATCTTTGAACTTCTGACCATGCCATGACTAGCCATACTTGTTGACCAGTATTGTCAATGTTCTTGAATTTTATCCATGCGTCCAGTAGGCTTGAGGGTCCCAGTAGGTGGGAGTTTCCTATTTCTACAACGTTAAATTTCAACATGGAATATGTACCTCTGAAACATCTTCCGCATAAATGAAAATTAGTCAAAACCCTTTTCTTCTTGCCCCCAAAACCCCATTTCCTTTCTTAAAATTCCTCCCTCAAATATTGCCCATTTCCCATCCACATCGATCAAAAACCATAGAGTGTAAGCAAGACTATCAATGCAAAGAAAGAACTAGAGGAGGTAGGTGAAGAAATCAGGTTCTTCCCCATCAAGCCCTAGGGATAGCACCCCAGCTTCTAGGAGGAAGAACGAGGCAAGGTGCAACCGCCTCTCGTTTTGTCTCGTGCATGAGGAGACAAAATGGTAATAAATCTCATAATGTATAATATACTTGAGTAGAATACAAGGAAAGGGCAATAAGGTTGTATGTGAGTGGAGTCCTAGATCTAGGTATTTGAGTGAAACATGTGTTTGTAGTTGTGGAAACTTGGGATTTAAAGGTGTTTCATTGATCCAAATTAAAACTCATAAGTTGCCAAACAAAGTAAGGTCAAGCGTTTGCTATAGATGGAAATTGAGATGAAACCAGCCACCGATGAACCTATTTATGAGCATGTAGACATTTACGAAGAGAAATCAGTAAAGGCGGGGATTGGATTATGTAACATTAATCATATAGAGGGTTTTATATACCAAAATTGATGTGGAAGTGGAAAGTGTTAAGTAAAAGGATGATGAGGTGGTGAATTTTCAAGAAGCAACACATTTGTCCTCTCTAAATGATGATGTTACTATGGAGACTATGGCAGACAAAGCAAGCGATATAAATGCTGGAAAGTTAGAGAACAAGGATGGGCACTTGAAGGTTGATGGTGAAAATAGTTCCCGATTATAGGAGAAAAGTTATAATTATTATGATGTCGAAGATACCATTGATGAATATCATTTTCTATTAGCACCGACTAAAGGAGGGAGGAAAGTGAATTGCACCGACTAGAGTAGAAAAACAGAGTGATATAAATGTTGGAAATTAGATAACCATGATGGGCACCGGAAGGTGGATGGTAAAAATGGTACCTCAGTATAGGATAAAATGTGATAATTACCATGATATTAAAGATATCATGTGTGAGTAACATTTTCTACTTGTATTAACGAACAATGAAAGGTAGGGAAATGCATTGTTAATATCTCAAAAAATTCATTCATGTTTAGACACTATCTAGTAGGTAGATACATACAATTTTTTGACAAAGTTGAGATACTTTTGGTGAGACGGAGGGAGTATGTAGGATGACATATCATAACATGGGAGTTTTCATGGTGGAGCTTTGAGTACACTCTGCTCGAGTTTTGTGACATCTTACAAAAAAACTAATTTGGTTGTTTTTATTTTCTATTGAAATTGAAAAACGGATGATTAGGAGGTGTCTGAAGTGACGTGATTGAGTAGCGCACCGTGAGAAGTTAGCCGTGGAGCACCAAATGGTGTTCCACTCGTGTAACTATTAGCAGTAGCACGCTAGCCATGACACACACATAGTACACAACTAGTAGCAAAATGTGTTGTGCCACGGGTAACCTTTTTTCTAGTAGTAACTAAGGAATATATGGAAGAAAGTTCATTGTTCAATATCTCAAACAATTAATATCATTCAAATCCTTTTCTATAGGTACAAAGCGTGGCGATACCAGGAAGTGATGTACCCATGAATGAATGTGCAGACATTGAAGAAACAAATAAGTTAAAACTGAGATTGTGTTAGGTGAGGCCATGTGTACAATTTTCCAAAAGAAGGGTTAAAAATATACCATACAAGTGATATGGAGGTTAGAAAGAGTTGATGAAAAGGATGATGAGCTGATGAAATTTTAACATAATACACATTTGGTCTCTGTGAATGCTAAGGTTAATAGTGACACTAGAGAGACAAAGTGAGTGATGTAATTGTTTAAAATAGAGTGCAAGTATGGGCACTCAAAGGTGGATTGTGAAAATGATTCTCATAGAGGAGAAAAGTGGTATGGAGGATATCAATGGTGAAACCCATCTTCTATTTGGAACAACTAATGACGATATGGAGGAAAGTTCATTGTTCAACATCTCAAAAAAATCAGAAGCATTTCTTGAATGAGTCTAAAAATTTCACAAGAATAGTATAATGGAATTCAAGCCCCCAAAGTGCTATGGCAAGGGATTGAATTACCTAAATTTAGTATCACACTACTATCTTTTGCATAGATATAATATTCTTTGACAACTATGGTAAACTGGCAATTTTTAGAAAAATGTATTTTTTTATCTTTTCGCCGGATCTCCATCTAACGGTCCAAATACCTCGCTCCACGTCAATACAAGTGGTCCAGAACTATTAGCTATCCATTCCCTCTCTACATAACCAACGGTGGGGCATGCAACCATATTAAACTTGGGAAATTTCATCGCACACAACTAATAATGAGCCAAGTTGACACACATAGTGGGCCATTTTCTATTATTGGGCCGAACAAGCACCGGATCCAAAGATACAAACCGGAGTGAATGATGGGCCGCGGTCCAAGATGGTTAACCTAACCATACTCCTATATAAAGCAACCCATATTTTTTCTACCTATCTCCTCCTCCCAGCGCCGCCGCCACAACTCTCTAGTTATGTTTGAGCTTAGATCTATCGACCATGGCCTTCGCCTTCCACTCCGGTGAGATCACTAGTGTCCCCCCTACACTCGCTTTTCATCTGCTCACTTCCTTGACAAGATTACTGCTTTTCCGCTCACCGCCTCTCTTCTACCGTCTGTCTGCAACATCTTCACTGCATCCCACGGTGGATCATTCATCCTTTCCCGACACATCACAATTTTTTTCCAACATTAATTAGACCACCCTGATATTTACATCCCAGGTTGGAGAAGATAAGATCCAAATTGAAAGGTATGGAAAATCAATCGATTCACTTAGAGCATCAAATATTTGTATCGAGAGTAGATCTAGATCTATAATTCAATCTATATTTAGATCATGGTGTATTTTACTATAAAGTATTTTGGAAATCTATTCATTATGAGCAATAGATCCTAGCAGCATTGAATTTCATGAGGTAGAGAGGGGCTAAATTTAGTCATTGTCGAGTGCCGTCCAGGATGCATGAGCTTGAATCTAGTCACGGCAAGGACCGACAAGAGAGGGAGAGAGAGAGAGATAGATAGAGAGAGAGAGAGAGAGAGAGAGAGAGAGAGAGGGAGGGAGGGAGAGGGAGAGGGAGGGAGGGAGAGAGAGGGAGGGAGAGAGAGCGAGGGAGAGAGAGAGGGAGAGAGAGAGGATGTGGGAGGTCCATGGATCAAGGCAACTACACATCTCAAGTATAGCCTCAGTTTTTTTTGCTAAGAAGGGTTGTTTATTTTTCAACAACACACGGTACCTTCTAAAAAAACACATGGTACCAATGTTGAATACAACTAGTAAATGAAATTACTTCCAAATTTATTTATTTCTAGTTTCCTTTTTTTGTTTCAGCAGGAATATGTTGACCCCTAGTTTATCTCCTAAGCGCAAGTACAGCGTGTGAACTAGGACCGTGGATAAAGAAATATACTACCTCCATTCCAAAGGTTAAGGCTTTTTTTTGAAAAGTCAAATCAAGTACAATTTGACCAAACTTTTGAAAGAATCTATCAACAAATATAATATTTTGTAGATATCATATGAAAATATTTTGTTATCTATCTAATGTTATTGAAATTTTATTTTACGTGTTAATGATTTTTGGTAAAAATTTAATCAAACTTGACATAGTTTGAATTTTAAAAAATAATATAAACCTTAAACTTTGGGATGAAGGTAGTACTTACTTGACAAGGTTTAATACCACTCCGTGCACTGGGTGTCTAAGTGAATCTTCCTAGACCTGTTGCCTCTGTGGAACACCGGTAGAACGTGAGAGAGAAAAATAAAAGAGAAGAAAAGAAGTCACAACAACGCACGCTCGTACCTGTTGCCTCTGAGCAAGTACAACGTTGTAACTAAGGCCGTGGCTAAGGGTATCTTTCTAAGAATGAACGATTAAGGAACCAAACCCACGCTAGTACCGGAAGAAAGAGAAAGAGAACATAGAAAAAAGAGGGCAAAAGCGGTACACTTTTTTTTTTCCGAACAAAAAGCGGTACACTTGACTGGGCTAGCCAAGAGATAATCAGCTACTAGAAAAACCTGAGGAAGGAACAACACACTCCAAGATTTTTTACTAAGCCAAGATGGGACAAGGTTCTCAGCATAGACACCCCAAATGTGAATAGACACTGTGCGTGCTGTGAGAGATAAAATGTTTTTAGTCAATTAGAGTTGGCAGGAGGGAACATTACGCTGCATTTTTGGGTTAGGAAAGTGTCAGGAAAACCAATTAAATGTTGTGCTTGCTCTAGTCCCTATGCCTCACCCCAAAACCCTGGTTCCTTCCTTTCTCATCCCTGCCGCCGCCTTCCTGCATATCCTCTCACCTCTTACCATCCGCGCTTGTCAGAACACAACAACAAGAGGAGAGAGGTGGTGAAGCTGGGCTCATCACCGTCAAGCCGTGGCGCCCAACGTCGGCATCGCCCCCAGCCTCCGTGAGTCAGGACGACGAACTGCGGCGCGGCGGCCGCCTCTGGTCCTCGACCTTAAGGGTACAAAAACGGCAAAAACCAAAATCTCTCTCATGATATAAACTTGAATAGAAGCTGAGGAAAAGGGATTGCGATCCCTAGCACAGCCGAGGGGTCTGTGCTGCACAAGAAAGGCATCCGGAAGAACTAGACAACGCTCAGGAAACGAACCTTTCTACATTAAGGTTTTGCTACTGAGTAGTCAGGAGCTGAGTAGCGTAATGCTGGACTCTGAAAGGCCTTCGACAAAGTGGGCATTATCTTATTTGGTTTTGTGGGTATTACATTATGCAGCAAAAAAGTTTCAAAAAAACATTATGCAGCAAAACAAAAACAAAATTCACACCACTGGTTTTGGGAAGTAATTTTCTTTTCTTGGAATTACATTTTTAAGCTATATATAGATGAATCAACATTTAGTATTACACCTACGGTGAGTAATATGTAAATTACTGAATTGTTCGGTCGATATCACCAAAATAGGTAATATTGTACTTACATCGGACTTTTTTATGTGGTTCATTTGAATCCTTTAGGATTGTAAACTAGAACTTTGATTGTCGGTAAGTAAGACCTTGCATCAGTGTAGAGGCCCGAGGTGTTCCCTCGTGTTTGAAAAACAAGTACAATATTATTATGTGTTAGACATATTATGGAAATTAGGCGTTGTTAGTTATTTATTATTTTTGCATCATTGAAGCGTATCTCTTTGCTTTTCTTTAGGTTTGTACTGTACAAAATCCTAAGACAAGGAGTCGTGGGAAGGAAAGGCATAGCAAAACTACCGATGAGAAAGGCTTGAAGGTAAACTGCAATTACTGTCGAAAGGTGATATCAGAATACAACCATCTGGAGCGCCATTTAGCAGGAGTTAGGGGGAATGTTTGTCCGTGCAACATAGTATCTGAAAGTGTCAGGGCAAGGTTTAAGAGTTCCCTTGAAGATCCCAAGAAAGATAAGATACTAAGAATAAATGGACAAACCAAAACAGGAAGAGCTTCCGCCGACAACCCCAGCTGTTCCATCTAATCAAGTCCAGCAACCACATTTGCAGCCAAATATGTCCAGTAACCGCTGCTTTCTCCAGTGGGCACCGGATGTGATGGATCCAGTGAAAATGGAAACCACACAAAGCATGTGTGAACGGAAGCCCTTGGTGAAGACAGAGGATCACTTGGATTCCCCTGCAACAACAAAATCAATAGGCAAGTTCATTTTGGAAGGTGGATTTGATCCTGGTGTTCTCCACTCTCCATCTTTCAAGAAGATGATTGATGTGCTTGAGGGGCCAGGGGTTGCAATGCCGTCTTATGAATCTATTCTGCAGGAGCACCTAAGAGAAACAAAAAATCGTGAAAGGGAACTAAGGCAAGAGTGGCACGCAAGTGGTTGCACTGTAATTTTGCATAGTTGGATGGGCCAATGTGGCAAAAGCTACATAAGTGTCTTGGTTTATTGCAGCAAAGGTATGTTGTTTCTTAGATCCATGGATGTCTCTACCATCATCGAGGACGTGGACTTGCTAAGGGAACTTATTTTCCGTGTGGTCGAGGATGTTGGTGCCCACAACATTGTTCAGATTGTCACAAATGATGGGTCGCCATATATGCAGACTGCACGTCATTATACGCTAAAGCATTATGACCATTCATTCTTCTTTGTGTTGTGTGCTGACCATTGCATCAACCTTCTGCTTGAGAAAATATCACTATCCAAAAATGTCAGCGATGTCCTAATGAAGGCAAAGAAAATTACAAGATTTATATATGGCCATCCACTGCCAATTGAACTGAAAGGAATATATGATCAGGAGATTCTGAGTAGTTCTTGTCTGAAATTTGTTGCAATGTTCATCACATTAGAGAAGTTAGTTTCTGCGAGAGTAAACCTAGAGAATATATTTAACTCGCCTGCATGGGATTCATTTGATTGGCCACCTTCCAGTAACTTGTTCAGACATATCTCAAGTATAGTAAAGACAGATGATGCTTTTTGGCGTGCTGCTGCTGACATTGTGAAGGTTACAAATCCACTTATCGGCGTGTTGTATAAACTGGAAACTGACATTTGTCCAATGGGTATCTTGTATGATGCCATGGATAGTGCAAAAGAAGACATAAAGCGCAATCTTAAAGGTCAACATGGTGATATTTGGGTTGAGATTGACAAAATATGGGATGGTTATATGCATTCTCCACTCCATGCTGCTGGTCATATGCTAAATCCAAGGATCTTCTACTCGGACCGGTTCCTTTATGATGCTGAGATCAGCAGCGGCATCACAAGGTGCATAACCCAACTGGGCGAGGTTCATTACAATCCCAGAAAAGCAGCTATACAACTGGAAATGTACCAACATAAATTGGGTTCTTTCGATTCAACTCCTGCATTTCAGACAGTAACGGGAATACCACAAGGTAAACTACAAACTTACAAAATCCCCCCTCATTAAGAAGTCACTGTGACCACAGTGCTAGTCTTGCATTATGTGCACAGATTTTTCCAGTATTTAGAGCAAGGTGAAATAGTGCCACGAGGCACTCCACAAATCGAACATGTGAATCTGTGCACTGTAACCTACACTTCTTAACATTATTTAGTATGTGGACATGGTATGAATGTAATTATGTCATAATGCACTTTTATTCATAGTTAGAATGTCACATCTATATAAAGTGCACTCCTATACATTGTCACAATGTCCCAGCTATGTAAAATGGTCAACTTATTTGCATTAATCTAACTTGTCAACATAGTTACTTTAGTAAATCATAGAAGTTAAAGAGGAATACAAATGAATTGTTCACGAGGAGTTGGTGGGTTTCCCTCTGATGTTGCTTGTTGCAAACTAGAATATATGGCCCCCTTAAATTCAACATAAATAAAGCTTTCAAATTTGAAATTATCCAACTGAGATCACTATCATTTTTGTTCATACCAAAACACATGAATCGTTTTCTTACCACATTTTCACTCGAAATCGCAGTGCAATGGTGGTCAGCGCACGGTGCTCGCACGCCCGATCTGCAAACCATGGCGAAACGGATCTTGAGCCAGACTTGCTTCGGCGCTACCAGGTACAACATCGACTGGAGCATATCCGAGAAGCTGCACGTTGGGCGGTGGAACAGGACATTAGCTGAGTTCCGCCAAATGGAGTACGTCCACTACAACCTCGTTCTCACCAGTGCCGCCCCTCGCCTGCATGGCACTTCCATGCTTCGGAATGGTAGGTTGACCAATGGGCTGGATGACTGGATTACAGCACCGAAACAGACTGCTCATCGCCATTGAGACGGTGTTCAGTATGGAACAAGGCTTTCACTCCATTCAGTTATGTGTGCGTTCCTGCTAGAGGGTTCTAGTGCTACAACGATGCTGAATGCCCGCGAGTGGCATGTCTTTGTACTATTGTGCCTGCTGAATTTCCATTTTTTTGTTGAACCTCCGTTTAATCACCAAATTTTATTTCGTGAACTGAATTTCGAAGTTATTATTATGTGACATAAACAGTAGTATGTCCTACTGTGGATCTGTTTATTTTCAGAGAATATATTGTGGTTGTTCAGCCACTTGTAACCTTGTGATCGTGTCACATTGGTGCTGCTTTTTGGGAAGCAAACTGCACGTTCACAGGCATTTCACAGGGTTTTTTGCCGGCCTAAGAGCATTTCCAGCCGCGTCTCCCAAACCGTCCCCCAAAGCGCGCCGGATCGAGCGTTTGGGGACGTGTTTTGTTCGTGCCGCGTTTGGAGGACGTCGCTCCCCAGCCGCGTCCTCCAAACGCCGCCCCCAAACATTAAAAGTACTTTTTTTGGCTAGAAAAAAACTATTTACTAATATTCAAATCGGTTGAACATAAACAAATTATATATAAAACTTCGGAAAAATATAATTAAATACATATAAACTATCTACTTCTTCTTCTTCGCTGATGGCCCCGCCTCGTCGTCGTCATCGCGGTGGCGCTTCCTGCTCGCCACCTCTTCCGAAGAGGCGGTGTCGGCGCCCGACGCGTCGGAGTCCTCCTCGGCGTCGGCGGTGCTCGTCGGCTGCGCCTTTGCCTTTGCCTTGGCCTTGGCGGCCTTGGCCTTGGCCGCCTTCGCCTTCGCACGGGCCACCGCCGCCGACGCGTCCTCGCTCTCTTCTTCCTCCGCGTCCTCCTCCCAGCCCAGCCATTCCTCCTCGCCGTCAGCCGGCGGCGGGGAATCGTCGCCGCTGCTCGGCGTCCCGGCTCTCTCCCACCAATGGCGCCGGCCGGCGGGCTTTCCTCGCTGGAGGTGTCGGACGGGAGCTGGGAGATGTAGCTCATCGTCGCTGGAGGTGTCGGATGGAGGCTTGGATGAATGGTGGCGTATGTACGGCGTACGTACGGGTCTTATTGAGCGTGGATGAACGGCGGCGCAGAAGTCGAAGAGAGCAGCGGTTGCTCTTCCGAGGAGTCGGCGCTCCATTCCGGCGGGGTTGGCGCGCCGTCGACGCGGTTGCCAATGCGACGGTTCCGCTTCTCGGCAAACTGCACCGTCGCTACGTATGTGGCGGTTGAGCGTCCGAGCCGCTGACGGGTCGGGCCCGCGCCTCCTCGCCTCTCATTTCGTTGTGTCCGGCGTGCCCGGTGCATCCCCTGTGGGACGGGGACGGGCTCGGGACGCCGGACACCGTATCGGGCCACGCCGGACAAAAAGGGCCTTTGGGGCGCGCGGCTGGGAACGTTTTTTTGTCCGACGCGCCCCAAATCGCTTTGGGGGACGGTTTGGGGAACTGGAGATGCTCTAAAGAAACTTTCTTTTTGCCTAAACTTTCTCGTCCCTTCGGTTGGCATCCTTTGGACGTTAGATGGGGCACACCTTCTTTTCGAATATAAAGAGTATGAATTAACTTGAGATCTCTGATTCCAGCCCCAAATAAAGGAAGGCAAACGATCTCTTCATTGTTTTAAACCAAATGAATTACTACTGAACTATTTAATAAGTGTGGCAATACTTTAGAGGGATGAATCAATCGGAGAATTGATTTGCTCGTGCGCCGTGCAAGCGATCGATTGACAGTCAGGGATTTTGCTTTCATTTACATTTTTCTTTTTGCGAAAGAGCTTTCATTTACATTTAACATCCTCTAGCTTCTTTCTTCCTATCATCATTGAGTACACTGAAGTGGGTTAATCGGAAAAAAAAAAAACTAGCTACTTTGCGTTTTGGGGTCTAGAAACTAGATATATGCTAAAATATCCACAACATAATTTTTTTTTGGCGTAAACGTAAAATCTGAGAAGTCATCGTCTACTGAAGTTGTTACCTGTGGTCAATTCTGGCCTTCCCCGCCATTGTCGTCCCTATAAATAGTCTTCTACCACCACATTCCCCCCACTTCTTAAAGCTTAGCGCATGCTAATTCAATCTCCTGGTGCTATCCCGGGATCTGCCATGGATTGTGGCATGAGCTAGGCCCGAGGTCACATCAACGTTACCATGGTAAGATGTGACCGTATGTGGGTGACCGAACGACTATCCCTCTTGTTTAGCTGGCTCAAACCGGTCACGAGGGCATGGCATGAGCTCCTCTCGCCTCAAGGAGAATCGACATGGGTTGAGCCCACGACACCTCACATCTCGGACTGAAGAAACCCGATGGCACCACAATAGCTTCCCATGCATCTCCACCGTATGATCCCGATAGACTCGCCCATATTCGTTGGCCTGACCACTTGGGAAGCCACACTCACACTTACCCACTACACGCTAAGTGTATGCCCTTTGGGTGACACCTCTCGTCTCCCCGTCTCAAGTGAGGTCCGTGTAATGCTTATATTTGTCCGTCAAAAAATTAATTGCATTGCGGCGCGCCTAGGATTCGATAAATTCTTGGGTCCACCACTGCCGATGAAGGTGGTGGAGAAGACAAATGAAACGAGGTCTTTGTATGTACCACCAGCGCATAAATTCCACTTTTTACCCCCTATTTTCGCATTTTTGACATAAATTATCCCATTTAGCAAATTTTTATTTTAATTACCCCATTTAGCAAAAGTTGTTCCAACTTTTACCCTTTCTAAAATTTTGTGAGCATTTTGAGCAGTGTGTCATGACCATTGTTCTCCCACTTGTTTCTTAGTTTAGTCCATTCGGGTTATTTCTCCAGTATAGGTATTTTGGTAGGTGGATTAGGTGTATAGATCGTGAGACATGAAAGTATTTCTAAAGATTTA
Organism: Lolium rigidum; assembly: GCF_022539505.1. NCBI lineage: Eukaryota > Viridiplantae > Streptophyta > Magnoliopsida > Poales > Poaceae > Lolium > Lolium rigidum. Next base: position 309,943,771 of record NC_061508.1, read on the forward strand.
GGGATTATATTTACTGGCGAATAGAAAAAAAAGGTCTCTGATTTTGTAGCAACGCTGGCAACAAGCTAACCTTTGTGAATGCCATCAACGTGTGGTGGGATCAGAGTTGTTCTCAACGCCAGCAACATGTACTTAGTCAAAGTAACTAGCACATTACTGCACGTTGCAACTAAGCACCAGTTTGCATACATATCAAGATGAGAACATTGTATATTTGTCCCTCCAATCACAGAAAAGAAGCGTAAGGAGGAAACGAAGAAGAAAATCTTCCTACGTGGTCTATATATGTACCTGACAGGTGACAGCTAAGACGTACCAGTTTAAATGGTCACAAAATTTTAGAGGGGGTAAAATTTGGCAAAACTTATGCTAAATGGGGTAAATAAAATGAAAATTTGCTAAATAAGGCAATTAGTGTCAAAAAGATCAAACTAGAGGGTAAAACATGAAATTCACTCATCAATCAATTTGGATGCATATAAATTTTATACGATTTAGTATCAATTGATTGGGCCCCTTTTCTATAGTACATGTTTGCTTATGACAATTAATTAATTTTTGCCAAGAATAAGAAGAATTTTCCCTCAAGTACATATATCCAATAACTGGGTGTATCAACCACGATTTGGTATCAAATAATTATTACACGAATTAAAATTATGTTGTGTAATCCTAGGGAAAAGTTTTCAGGCAGACATTAAGAGCATCCACAATGGCCTCCCGTGTGCCCGGCAAAAAAAAGCCCTCCCCTGTGACGTTCGGTGTAGGATTTTTATGAGTATAAAAAATATCATATCTTGCTGAAAGGATGACCGACCTCTTGAGAAATGGGCTATAGCCTAGTGGCAAGAGATGCACTGTTGCAACCAGCTAATCTAGGGTTCGAGCCCTATCCCCCTGGGCTGAATTTTGGTTTCTCACTTGTGGACTTATCTTACAAAAAGAAAAGCCATGAGATGCTAGTGCCCTAAGCTGGTCAGTTTTGAAAGGAAACCAGCTAATCTAGGGTTCGAGCCCTATCGGGGGCTGAATTTTGGTTTCTCACTTGTGAACTTGTCTTACAGAAAGAAAAGGCATGAGATGTTCAGTTTTGAAAGGATGAGCTCCTGATTTCTAAAAGGTCTCTTTATTTTTAACGGAGATAAACATGTTGCTCGCGTATGCCAATTTATTTTCGGCAAGAGTTGATCTCTGAGTTGTAAAACTAATTGGAGTATGTGAAAACCTAAATCTCTAATTGGTTTGCCTTTGACATGCAGGCCATAGGTTTTGTAGCTACTTTGCATGGAAAGTTGGGGTTGACTTATAAATCATGATTTCTTTTATTTGTATTTAAGTATCCATCTTTCGAACTATATGGTACTCGCATTAAGCATGGGGACTAAGACGGCACTACGGAAGAAATATGTGAGAAAAAGCCCTCCACGATTCGGAGCTTGCTAAAGAAAAGAAAAAAAAAGACCACCGACACTTTTTTCTTCGCAAAAAAACCATCAGCTTTATTTAACAGCGTAACGAAAAAACATAGATTCACCGGTCTAAGGAATGTGCAATTTCTTTTTTGAACAAGAGGAATGTGCAAATCAAAGAAGCCTACGAAATCCTCCAACATAACTAATATCCAGTTGTTTTGAATCAAGGACTTATTTAATAAGTGTGACAGACGAGTTAACCGGTTACCCCATTATTAACTCCCTATTAATTGTCCAGTTCACTTGGCATCATTGGATCGTGGCAAGGCTATCAATGCAATGCATTGGATCGTGCCGAGGGACCATGGAATGGAACCACAGCGAGAGAGATGGTCGCCAATGTAGCATGCAGGTACTGGCCCCACTTGCCATGACCCGGCCTGCCTGCGTGAAAATGGATAAAAATAGCCTTTTAGGAACTCTGGAACAAATTTAATCAAATTTGTGAAACTTTTTTTTTACAGAATTCCATATTTTTAATAATGTCCGAGCTAGGACGCCATGCTAGATAGCTTGACGCTTAGGTTGAGACGTTATGCTAGATAGCATGACGTTCTTGGTTGAGTTGTGTGAAATTTTTGTAAATTCAGTTGATTTTATGATTCCCCTGTATAGTCTACTCTTACCAAGATGGGTGCGAGGAAGACGGCGGTAGCGATTTCTGTGACGTGTGTGTTGGCGTGCGCTGAGAGTCTGCTTGACTGGATGTGTTCCTTACCTGCTATTGGGCGGCTTGAGAAGTCATTTGGTTGTTTGGATGATGTGAGTTGGTGTATTGTCACCCCCCTTCATCCCTCTGTAGGTTTAGCGAGGTGGCTTCGAGTTTGATCTTTTGTATTGCTCTTGTAAGATATTGCAAACAATCTAATAAAAAAAGTCGTGTACATCCCTTGGATGCAGAACCTGGTGTGATTTTCCCCCATTTCGAAAAAAAAAGTCTACTCTTACCGTACGTATATGAATACTCACACGGAGAAAGCCGCGCGCCTTGTTTTTTTACATGGCGTCTCGGCTGATGCTTTCCCTCTCACACGATCTCCTTGCTCGCGTCGTACTGGATCTACACTGGAGACGCTCATTTCGCTATAGAAGACCTTCTTCATGCTTTCCAGTTCCACTTCCACACGCTGTTCACCGTCCACTTGCTACGTTTCCATTTTTTTTGCCAAGCAAACTTGCAGTTGTAACACGCGTAGCTGCAGCCCCAGTACGTGTACGTCCTGCACGTTTGCAGCGAGACAGCCCAATAACTCGTTGCAGGAAAACAGACTTGTCGTCTGTGTGTCTGTCGGCCTAAAACTCCACGAAACGGAAACGAGGCCAACGTGGGCTTCAAAAGTGTTGGCATTGAATGGAAGGATATGCCGTCCCCTGTCCAGACGTGGCTCGTAATGGCGGACGGTCGCGGTTGGTAGCTGAGCATGAGACGACGAGGCCCGTGTCGTCCATGGCTGATGGCTCACGCGTGGACGTTTTGCCTGCGCGCGTGCCCATCTCTCGTGCTCTTTCACAACGTACCCAACTCTCGGGAAGGGGCGGATACAGAGATACATACAATTTGGCTCCATACAATCCAATTTCTTGGAACTTAGCAAACATAAATTTCAAAATTTTCAAGTTTCGAAAAGCTCATGCAGGCATGATATGAAGAGCAGGTACGCCGTACGCGTCACAAAGATAGCTCGGCAGTTATTTCACATTCCACATGATGTAACAATGTGGCAATTCCGGTTTACTTTGACTGCTCAATTAGTTTGTTTCCAGCCCTAGTTTGTCTTCTAGGAAAACACTGCATCCAGCTTTCACTTACAGCTAACATCCTCCAGCTTCTTTCTTCGTATCAGAGTGAATACGCTGTGACAAATGGCATACAAGAATTCGACGAAGGTCCAAGGAGGCCTCTTTCTCCATGTCATCAGGGAGCTGCAACGTAGCAAAACAAATAAGCTGTGAGAAATGACACGCAACAATATGTTGGGAAGAGAAAGACACAAACGACACTGAATTTGTTCGATAAGGAACAGACCTCACAAGAGAAAAACTATGAACAATTGATGATGTCATCAGAAGAGACTAGTAAAGAGAACTGAATGCGTCTTCCACCCAACGACCCAAGTTCTCAAAACACATGGCTAACATGCCTCTGTGGCGGTTCATCCAGTGGTATCTGAAAAAGAGCTTCATGTAAATTAAATGCCACAAGCTTCATAATAGGAAACCCACCAGATATGAACATTATTATAGCTATATGCAGTTTCTCATGAAAAAGATGCTGTAGCGCGAAAAATGCCGAAGCATACAGACACGAGAATGTGAGCTCAATATAATAGTGAGAACATACTGTAAGCAAGCATGTCCTAATAACAAAAAATGTGGTGCCTTGGAACAAGGAAGCAGCAAAATCTTATTGTGCCTGACATCAGTTAGATGCTAGGGATAACAGACTAGCACACATGCCACAGCTTGTGGATGATGTACGAAACTAAATCAGCTTTGCCTAAAGGACAACAGAAATATACAGAACCAGAAAACCCAATTGTCTGTGATCAAACATTCTCAAGAAATAAAACAAGGAGCTTAGTACATATCCTAACAGAAGTGTACACACTTCATTCAGAATTTCATGAGAAATCCAAAAGCATCCAGACACAGAATATGCACTCAATATAATAATTGGTGCTATCTCCAATCCAAATTATTTGACTCAACTTTGTCTAGATATGGATGTATCTAGACGTGTTTGTTGACTAGATACTTCTATATCTAGACAAAGTTAAGTCAACTAATATGAATCGGAGGGAGTAACATATTGTAGCAACCACATCCTAATAACTAAGCAAAATCTTGTTGTGCGTGTCATCATTTAGATGCTAGAGATAACAGACTGCCACATATGCGACACCTTGTGGATAGTGTACAAAACAAAATGAGCTCGCCTGAAAGGCCAACAAAAATCTAAAGGACCGGAAAACACAAATGTATGTGACCAGACATTCTTAAGAAGTATAGAAGGAAAAGTATTTCACACCTGTCCAATTGTCCATTTTTCCTTCAGCCAAATACTATCATCCTGATTTTCATTTTTCTTGTCTCTGTTGAATAAAGGTAAAGTAAAGATAAGCACAAGCAATCAAACTTCTCCCTGCTACCTAATAATAATGCTAGAAACTGAGTAATCAAAACCGAAAAAAGTAAGAAGACACATTATATTGTGGCTAAGCAGCCAACTCTAATTGATATGTTATTTTACATTATATTATTAACTGAGTAATCAAAACTAATAACGTAACAAGGTACTTCTTTTTTTGAGCCGAACAAGGTACATTATAATGTGGCTAATCAGCCAACTCTAATTTATATGTTATATGCTCCTAAAATAATAGTAGCAATGAGCATAATGTCACCTAAATGGAGTTTAAATATTGATTCCAACTTGTATAAATACTAAGAAAATAAAGACACTTCACCACATTATATGAAAGTCTGTGCATCGATTTTCTTATCAGCAGGTTACAGTTCTTGCCCAAGGTACATTTAAAATTAGAACTATCACAGAACTTACTCAACAAGTGCCTGGTCCACTGCACTTGTACGAGCTGTCATCCCACTAAGTAACTCTTGCGATTGCCTATCAATGTCTCTGTTATTGGAGGAAGAGGTAGAGTTTGGAAAATTGCTGTTGCTGGACATGCTCCCAAATGTTTGCCTTGACATCTGGCTTCCAGATGCATCTGCATGTTTCGGAAAGTTAAATGGCATTCCAATACAACAATATTTAATGATCTCCCAAAAGGATAATACAAACAAATATCCATAAACATAAGAGAGAGACGAAAACTATATGATCTATTTCAAACAAGATTTATAAATGCTTAATATTCAAGGCAAAGACAAATCTTTAGAACAGGTGCAGCATATTTAAGGTAATGAATATGCCTATCAAGTGGTAATAGTTTCACTTGATGCTAGCCAAAACGCCATCTTCTTTCATGTAACAGTACAAATTCCCGGTATGGTCTAACAATTAAGGCAATGTTAGGAATATGGTGTATAATTAATCATTCGTATATTTCATTGCTCAAAACAGTTTTGTCGTGCATCAGTACAGGACAAGGAATATGTGCATTCTGATTCCCCTCTTGGTTCCACATGGTGCACAAACATATGAAGAAAACATCCTTTACAACCTTACCAAAAGTGATTGTCATAACAACCATTCATCAATAAAACTTAACTAACAGAAATATGCACAGACGAACAACATCTAGACATATGATAGACACGGACAGTTACAAGTAATCTGATTCATCTCTGGCAACACATCTATGGAATCACTCTTTATGGTGTATTCATGCAATCACTTTTGGCTTGAGTAGCATATTAACATGGAAAGCTCAACTTACTCTACGCCAGAAAAAGTTGTTTGAGTTCAAATGGATTCAGTGCCAAGAGCTTAATATTAACAAACAAGAGAAAATTTGACATATGGTAGAGGATACAAAACTTGCATTTTCCAAAATGCAAAATAATTTCCTTCAAATGGACTTTCATCTTGATCATTTCACTATACCCATTTGTATGAGGTGTACAGATGATTCATGACAGTTGGGTGGGGACAGCAAGTAAAAGAGAAAAGTATAATACAATTTCTAGGCCCAACACATAATAAACCTTATTTCCAATTTCTCTACTCGTTAATAAATATACACACCATAATCATAAAACTAGTTGGAACATGGAAGAACAAAGAACTAGAAGCATAATTGCATAGATCAATTAAGACATATACCTTGAACTCCAAATTTCATTCCAGTATTGCCAAAAGTAGGGGCACCAAAGGATGGTGTAGACGTCGTAGACTGACCAAAAGTAGGTCTGGTAGACTGACCGAAAGTAGGTTGGGTAGCCTGACCAAAAGCAGGCTGAGTAGGCTGACCAAACGCAGGCTGGGTAGGCTGGCCAAACGCAGGCTGGGTAGGCTGACCAAAAATGGTATTTGTTGGCACTCCTGGTGTGGTAGTTCTGCATAAGATGAATTTGTTCAAGTTATACACACAAGCAGACAATAAACACAACCAATCATATCGAGGCAAAGAAAAACATGACCAATCCTATTCAAATAACGATTTATGGTCAGTGAGTATTCTGAATAGAGCCAGCTTCTAACAGAATCAGCAGTTCATTCAAGACCATCGGGAGAGGATTACCTTGCCCCAGACCCTAAATTAGTTGCAGCTCCAATTTGATTGAAACTAGTAAACACGGGGGGTCCATTAGTTTGAGAACCACCAAACGATGAGTTATTTTTCACTTCAGGAAAGGAGCCCACAGTTGGAAAGCTTGGAGTTTGTGATGCCTGTGTACTGCTCAGCAAATTATTGAACTCTGCCAACTTTGCATTTTGTAGATTTCTTTCTCCCTCAACCTGAAGAAAGAAAAAACAACGAATGAGAGGTTGTTCTTTAGAAAATGAGGAGCATCTAATTCAAAGTTAATCATGAACAGCTCTTTTTTTTATAACTAATACTCCTTTTGTTGGGGAAAACCACAAATAAGAGTAGGAATACTTTCATGGGCACAAGACCAATGTCTAAGAAAAGTTTTCTCATATGTCTACAGCTCCACCAAAAGACAATAAATCACGAAAGGGGAACACATCGGACTCTGTAACCATTTGCTAATGCAACAGCATTGCCCTAGTCCCTTGAGCTCAGAATGTGCAGTTGCAGTTGAATTAATGTTTGACCACATAGTTCAGAGCACAAAACAAAAATCATGGAACAGGGAGAGAAGAGAGGGGTTGGTTGTGCTGGTAAGCTTACTATTGACTGCAGAGGATGCCCTTGCTTGCCCTGTTCGTATGCTTTAGCTCTCAGCTCCTCGTAGCTAACATCCCCCGTGATGTCACAAGGGCCACTGCGTGTGAACAACAAACAAAATGTTTAGCTCATAAACACTCTAGAGTGCCTCAAGCATCCCTGAAGCATAAGGAATGGTTTACCTTCTGAGATGAGCATAGCAGGTAAGCTTCCAGAGTGGAGCCTCGTTCTTAAAATCATCAGCTATCTGCTGCCTGCAGGATGCGGGGTCTGTACAGGACCTGAGAAACAGAAATTCACAACATCGGTGACCCGCCCATAAGCAGGAACGAACAAGCAAAGATCAAGAGTATTGTAGCATCGTCAAACTGCATCAGGGAACTCACGTGTGTGCTGCCTGCGCTGCTGGCTGCGCCTCCGGCTGCTTCGTCGTTGCCGAGGGATCCCTCACCCACTTGTTCTGAAAGGGCTGACAACAACAATTCACTAGTCACACACAACGGATCAACATGAACGGTCGAACTCACGCAATTGATGAAGAATCATATGCTTCCCCATTGGGGGTAACGAACCATTGCCGGGCCAGGAGCGTTCCGCGGCTGGGAAGAGCCGCCTCCTTGCACCCCGAACCCAAACCGGTTAGGCTGCTGCTGCTGCTGCTGCTGAAACTGTTGGGACTGCGCACCGAACGGCTGCTGCTGCGGCCTGCTGGATGCGCCAAATCCAAAGGGGTTGGGCTTCGCCTGCTGCTGCGGCTGCTGCTGGTAGGAGGTGGCGTGCAGGTACCTGCACTGCGCCCCGTACTTGCAGCTGCACACAGGATTATCCAGAACCCAGCGTCAGAATCCGCAGGAGGAATCCTTCGGAGGTTAGGGCGTGGAACGGAGCGAGAGCAACGAATCGGAATCGCACGGGCGACGAGAGGGGGAAGGGGAGGGATCCGGTACCTGCCGCGCTGGAAGTTCCTGCAGAGCTCCTGCCGCCGGTTCATCGCCGGCGAAGGGGGTCGACTGCCGGGATGGCTGTGGGTTCGGGGAACGGCGACGGGGCGGCCCGTCTCTAGGGTTTAGGAGCACGAACACCCGCTGCCCGCCTCGCCAGGTACCGTGGGCCGCCACGGAAGTAGCGTGGAAACGACGCAGCACTAGGCGGCGGCGGCGGCTTTCGTCGGCGGTCGTCGCCGTGAAGAAGCCGGAGTTGAGTTCGGGTCGCGGGCGGCGCGGTAATTGGTGGGCTGGGCTTGCCTCAGACTCTCAGAGGAACAAATCGACCCGTTCGAGGCGGTGGGCTCGTGGGCCGTGTTTCAGTTGCTGGTGGGCTTCGACCGGGCCGTCAAAAACCGTTCCTCTCGCAACAGCAAGACGCGCCCTCACCACACAGAGTCCAGCGAGGCTGAGTGGCTGACCAGAGCAGAGCAGAGACCACGAGGCAAAGGCCACGGCGCTGCGCCGGTGACTGCCGTCGACCCGTCGTCGTCGTCGCGGACGAGCGAGCCGCGCAGTTGCATCGCCATCTTCCACGGGGATGGCGTGGCTGGGCCTCGCGCAGGCGCCGGCGGTGGTGGCGTTCGCGCTAGCGGCCACCATCCTCTCCACGCCGCCGCCGGGGCCGGAGACCTTCTCCAACATCCCGCCCACGCTCTCCGGTACGTGCGCGCCTAACCCCGTCCCATGACGGCGCCACCCGCCGCCGGCGGCACGTGCATTAACTGATCGGTGATGTGACGGAGCAGGGGACGACAAGGCGAGGGTCCGGATCAAGCACCCCAAGTCGGCCAAGGCGCTGCAGTGCACCTCCAAGTGCGTCGCCACCTGCATTCGCGGCGGCGAGGGGCCCCTCAACGTCAGGAAGCCCCTCGTCGTCTTCAAGGACCAGTTCCGCAGCCGACAGTACTGGTGCGGGCGCCACCTGATTCGGTTTCCTTGTTCAGTTATTCCTTACCGGAGGTATCTGAATGCGATTCACTGCAATTTGTGTAGCCTGACAGAGTGCTCGGAGATCTGCAACCTCATCAAGGACGGCGAGGATGGGCCTTGACAAAGAAGTTTCTGCCCAGAAAGACGGAGCGGCAGGTACATTCAGGCTTCAGAGATAGCTGATGATGAGTGAATTGTTCACAGGGAACCAAGCGCGCCTTCAACTAGGAATTGATATGCGGTACAGAGATCAAACTAGGTTGTAAATGCAGAGTTGCTAAATCGTTCAACAGAACTGCCGAGGGAATGAAGCATCCTGCACCATGTCACTGAATCTCTACTTCTTAACACCTTTTCTGTTTATAATTGTACATGACACAGGATGCAGAACCAATACAATTTTACCATATACATTTTGTCCGGGCCATGAACAGTACACATACAAACACCATGAGTAGATGCCTTCAATTGGGAGCTTCTTATTAATTTTGCTAGTAGACATCATATACAACATTTTTCACTGCTGGATTCGACAAGAAGTCGAGGCGAACTAGCCTACTAAACCACGCTCAAGATTTACATCTGACGTCTAGGATACGAGTCTTTGAGCCCAGCTGTTGCACACCTGAATTGGTGTCCAAACAGACCTGCTGGCTGCTGCAGTCCTATGATCACTGGATATAGACCTGTTAATCCGAAAGACTTGTGCACTTGCTGAAGCAGCTGTGTTCAACAGCCAACAAAGAGGCTTTCTTGCAGAGGCGGCGCTGTTGTGTTTCTTCAGTCAGTCTGATACGAAGCACATACATGTCAGCAGAAGAAGTGGAAACACACCTGATGGTGCTTGAACATTCAGAATAGAAGCTTTAAAAGTTCAAGATTAGTATAGTTTACCAGTTCAGTTTAATGATCCCATATCAGGCAGGAAGAGGTATCGAAACCGAGAATCAAACGGAATGATGCCGAAAGTCCGGGTGCCCAGGAGGCTTTGCCGCCTCCGAGACACGCAGTGCTCAACAAAAGTAGCCTGCTGCTGAGGCAGAAAATGCGATATCCAAATGGGGAAGCTGTTGTCATCCACAAATCCTCGCGCAAAACAGTGCAACATTTTAGGGATCAGGAGCTTCCCCTTTCGGCTCACTCCTACTGATGCTCTAATAAAATCGCGCTGTGCATCCTGGAGCTCTTCCCTTACGTTGCTGGCTGTGTATATCTTCACCTGGTAGGATAATCAGTACCCAGTTAAATACAAGAATGTTGCAGCAGATGCTGCTTTGTGTGAACAAATGGTACTGCTACATTTCATATCAAAAGCCATAAGATGGATGATATAAGCTTACCGCAGGAGATGAATACATTCCACAGCTCAGAGCAAAGGTCAGAAGTGGTTCAGGTGCCGAAATGCAGAACTTCTTGTGCTCCTCGGGTGCCTTTATCTTCTGAAGAGCAAGAAGCAGAGCCTTCAATGAAATGTAGAATAAGTTATAATAATTTTGCATTCATGAACTGAAGGTAATCAAACAAGCAAATTGTCATCAAGATGCACAGCAGTTCACATACCATCTGTGGTCTGTGATTCGGTGGTTTCATCTTCAAAATAACATACTCGATGAATGCTGCACTGAATGAATTCCCTCCAATTGTGTACGCGGCCTAGAGTAATATTATTGCAACAATGTTAAGACATGAAGCATCATAAAGTACGGAACGAACATGAATGAAGTTCTTGAGCAAACCTTTTGCATTAGTGAAAACAGTTTCATATCACTTCGCGGAACACCGTAGGCAAGATAGGCCTGTAAAAAAGACAAAGCACCGTCAATAAACTGAGATTCGTCGTTGCAACCAGAAAGGCTACACAACTGAAGGAGTTCACTAAATCACCGTACATGCATCAACAATGCATTGTACAAGTTGATCCAAAACGCCAATCTCGCATCGTCATTGAGATGGACAGGGTTCACTTCTGCCAACTGCTCAATTAGCAACCTGCACTCCAACAACAAGTATCCGTCAGTACTGGCAAGTGAATTCTGAATCGAGACTTGAAGAGTACAGGGTGGTAATAACCCAGGCTGCAGTATGTTTTATTGGTACTCAGTCATGAAATTGAAGAAATTAATTAGTAATTCCATGGAGTTTATAGATATAGTGAATTGATGTCTGGTTTGGTACAATTATCAGTAGTACTGCTAGACTGCAAAATAAAATGTGTTCTGTGTGATACCTGAATTTCCGAAGTGATTCTGCAGCGTAGTCGAGCTGCTTCTTCCCGGCGGACATCCAGGAGACCTCAGAGGCAGCGCCGTAGCTCCCGATATCCGCCCAGCTGAGCTTCTCCCTGGCCTTGTACGGGTCGAACACCGTCTCTGATGCCAGCAGGCTGTTGTTCTGGTTGAGGTCGACCTGGGGGCTCTGCACCCAGGAGGAGATGGCGGAGGGCTCGGCGAGGGACCAGAAGGCGGAGATCCCGCTGGGCGACCGCTGGTTCTCGAGGGAGGAGGGGTTGCTGTTGGGCCTGGGCCTGGTGGCCTCCCTGCGGGAGTCCGAGAGCGAGATGAAGATGTTGCGCATGCAGCGCACTATGTCCTCCGACAGGCGGCTCGGGTCCGCGCCCCCGCCGCCGCCGAGGGGTTTGGACGAGAGCTGGCGGTGCAGTGGTGGGGCGGCGGCGCAGGGGTGGACCTTGTCCAGTCTGCTTGGCTTGGCATCGCTTGACGCGTCCTGGTACGTACAGAGCGCCATGGATTTTTTACAGTAAGGGGGAGCCTGAATGTGTTTGGAGTTGAGCAGAAACAGCGAATGTATGCGAGCGGGAGAGGAAGGCGCGCGTACGTCGGTCTCGGATTTGGCGGAGCGGTGGGAGCAGGAGAGGGTGGGGCGCTGCTGCTTGGCGCGGTACTCGACGAGGCGGCGCTCGTTGCGCTCCTGGATGAGCTGGAAGTGCAGCGCGACCATCTCCTCCTCCAGCTTGGCGACGCCGGCCTCCATCGCGGAGATGCTGGCGAGCAGCTCCTGGGCCTGCAGTGCAGCAGCGGCGAGCGCATTCAGACATACATCCTTGTTAGCTCATCGATAAGCTTGGCAGCGGGGCACTTACGTGGGCGGGGAGGTATGACATGTCGGCGAGCGTGACGGCGGCGTGGTGGAGCGCGTGGTCGAGGATGGCGTGCAGCGCCGTCTCCTCCCGCAGCACCTCCTCCAGCCGCTCCACCTCCCGCTCGAGCTTCGACCTGCTGCCCTTCCTGGGCGGCGCCGGCCTCGCCTTGCCCCGCGGCAGCGGCATGGCGCCGGCCGTCGAGATTGGGCTCCGTTCGGGGAAGACGGTCGGAGCAAGCAGCGACGCGGAGATGGAGCGTGCGTGCGCTGCCGGGTGTGGTGGACTGTTGGTTGGGTCAGCCTATTTTGGTGGAGGAGACCGGAGGACTGCGACGGCAGAGCGGCGGGTAGTTACTGAGGGGAGAGAGGAGCTTCAAATTTGAAATGCTCCCTCCGACGTGTCGCTACCGGCGTCTATTCTATGGCGCGTGGAGAGTGGGTGGCCGAACTCGCGACTCGAGGCGGCGACACGACGAGCGACCTCGCTGCCCACTCCCGAGTGCCACAGACAATGCCAAAGCCAAACCGATCGAACCTCACCTGGGGACGCTGGGTAGGGATGGGGGCTAGCAGAGTAGCAGGAGGTGGATTCAGGTTCGAGGCCGCTACCGCGCGCTGGCCGCCGAGCCCCAAGGCGACGCGCCGGCTTTGTACGGCGCGGTTGTTTGTTCCCGTGCCACGCTTTTGTTCTTTTCACAGGTCGCATTGCGCATTTGTTTATCGTTACGACGTTACCGCGGCTGGTGGAGCGGTGGTCGCGCCCAGCTTTCCTGTCCCTCCCGCCCCGCCCCGAACGCCCGCACGCCGCCCGAGGACGACGACGACGACGACGGAGCCCGAGACGATCCGGATCCGTCGCCACCCCGACGGACCCATCCGTTCAAAACTTCAAAACCTTCCTCTTGCTTGCTCTCGACGGAAAACAAAACGTAAAAAACCAAACACAGCCCCTGGTCCTTCTCGCGCTGCTGCCAGCTGCGGCTACACGCGGGCAGGAACTGCGCTCTTCCCGACCTGTCGCATGCGGCCGAGCAGCAGCTACGGCAATGAATACCGGTGCCCAAATACACCTACCGGCTACGGGCTAGTTTCCTTGTAGTGCACTCTCAGATCCCGACTGTATTTTCGTCAAACTGTATGTAGCAGGCTAGTTCTGTGCTTACCCATGGCATGCATGGTAGATTTTTAGTGCTACGCTTTACTTGGAGTACGATCGATTATCCTCGTATTTGTTCTTCCGGCTTGTTTGCGGGCTTCGTAACTATGCATTGGTTCATCTCAAAAGACAAAATACACCTACCGGCGGCTAGGGGCTATTTTCCTTGTAGTGCACTCTCAGATACCGACTGTATTTCCGTAAATCTGCACAGTACCATGTAGGAGGCTAGTTCTGTGATTACTCATGACACTTTTTCGATAAAGGCTTACTCATGACATGCATGGTGAGTAGATTTTTAGTGCTACGTTTAACTTTTGATAGATATGATCGATTATCCTCGCATTTGTTCTTCCGATTTGTTTGCGGGCTTGGTAACTATACATTGGTTCGATTGGCCGTTGGATTTTGCCCGATTTTGCCAGATGCACTATTTAGGGTTGGATCGACTCAACGATTAGGGATTTATGCACTATTTAGGGTTTTACCTATGGCTCATGATTAATTCGCATTTTGTGTCCAATATCCCGGTGGGTTGCATGAATGTAGGACTTTTATGATTGATTTTAGACACACGATGTCAAATATTAGACTTTTTTTATTGCCATTGCCGATAATTAATCTACGACACTTGTAGGTGAAGAGATGGTCGTGTCGACCGTCTCTTTGTTCTCCCTATGCTATCCATACCTGGACAAAACTTAACATATATACAAAAGACATTTAATCATTGGCAATAGAGCAAACAGTTGTATTGTGTTAAACATATATTGCCTCACATGACGACACACAAGGTAAAGAGATTCTCCCCACGACCAAGTCGTGGTGCTCAGGCACCACCTCCTTCCCCGTACAAACCCTAGCGCCGTCGCTCGCCGCCCACCATCTCCCCAAGCGCTCCACGGACGGTTCTATGGGCCACGGTGGCGGTCGCCGAGGCAGAGGCCGTGGTGCAGGATCCCCACACCCTGAACGCTCGTTGTCACCAGACTGCTTCCCCGAGTTCTTCGAGTTCGTCGTCCCCATCAAGGAGGACCCTCTGGGTTCAAAAAGGCTCCCGAAGAAATTCGCGGAATATCTCGCCGTCCGGAGCTAGCTAGCATGCACTTGCGGGATGCGAGCTGATGCTTCTATCGGTGGCCTGTCGAGGTGTTGTTCGAGGGGGGAGGCCACATATTCCTCTGCACTGGCTGAGACAAGTTCGCACGTGCCCATAACCTCGAGGTCGGTTGCTTGGTGAACTTCAAGTGGAAAGGCGACGACGAGCTCAGGGTGAAGGTGTTTGACGACACTTCGTGTGGTAGGCACGACCACAACGACAACAGCGACGACAACATTGTCGATGAGTAGGTTTCTGGATGTTCTTTCTTTGCAGCAAAAATGGCAGTGGCCAATTAAAGCTGCTAGGTTAGGTTCCTAGATGTTCTTCCTCTGCAGCGATGAAGACGTCCTCCTAGTTTGGGTGACTGGGTGTTCTTTCTTCGCAACAAAGAAGGCGAGGACCAACAGTCCAACACCGACATTTAGTATAGGTTTCATCGATATTTTATATTTTACAATTACGTAAAATGAAGCCTACGTAATATTTCTATCTCAAGATGAAGCTTATGTAATATTTATATTTCAATCAAAATTTGTTTTTTAGGGTTTTTTATTGGGATCGTCGGTCGGTGTGTGCGCAACCACCCCTAAATTGAGGAGCAGGGCCGATGCCATCCATAGCGCCGTACCGACACCCCTACGTGAGTCTATTTGAAACACGTTGGTGGAGATGCTTTGAGTTGGACGAGGGAAGAATCACGGGAATGGCCAAAAATGTAAAAAGGAAAAACACAGGCCTTACTGCATCTCCAACGGGGCGACGTAAACGATAACCGTTTGTATCCGTCGGGCCAAAAATGCGTCTGGTACCACCTCCAGCGGGGTGACGCAAAGTGACCGGACCATCCGCGGCGACGCAAACCTGGCCCAAATAAGCTCGGATGCGTCTCTGCGGACGCGCCGCTCGCATCTGGCAGACGTTTCGTCGGGCCCGCCTGGCTGCGACCCTGTGTCGATGCGTCTTCTCAGACGCGCCAGCGACTGGTGCCGAGGCGTCGCTTCGGCAGTCTGCACCATGTTAATGGCGATGACTCGCCTGCCGAGCTGCCGCTGCCCACCTCTGCCAACGCAGTAATGGCGACGCCTATACAAAAAGGGCGCACGCTCTTCTTCCTCACCCACTCCTCCAAACAAACCCTAGCTGCCACAAGCTCCACCGTAGCGCCGGCTAGCTCCCTGCGACGCAGCCAGGCCCGCGAGGAAGTCCATGGTGGGTCCTGGTGGCCGGCGAGGCGGTCGAGGCCGCGGGCCTGGGCGCCCTGGGGGCGGGGGAGGGGCCGCTGTGGTTGAGCAGCTACGGCCCCACGGTCGCTGTCGCCTGCGCCCTCCTTGTCACGAGGACCGCTACTTCGAGTTCCTCCTCCGTATCGACGACAACCCACTCAGCATCAAGCGGCTCCCCGACAAGTTCGCCGAGTTCGTCGAGCCGGCACACTTGCAGCTACGGGAGGCCAGCTGCAACTTCTGCCAGTGGACTGTCGAGGTCTTGTTCGACGGGCAGGGTAAGATGTACCTGCACACGGGTTGGGACAAGTTCGCTCGCGACCTCGCGCTCGAGCCCCGCTGCCAGCTCACCTTCCTCTACGAGGGGGGCGGCGAGATGATCGTCAAGGTGTTTGACGATACAACATACCACAGGCACTACCGCACCGGCGAACCCGGCTCAGACACCGATAGTTAAAATTTAGAGTGTTCTGTCTTTGCAGCGAATATGGCTACGGGCCAGTTGAAGCCAGTAGTGAAGGTTTCTGGTTGTTCTTCCTCGAAAGAACTAACAGGATACCGTCACCAGCTGGATTTTCCAGTTTGAGTGACTAGGAGTGCCTGATAGTGTTCTTTCTTGATAGCGAACATACCGAACCAACACTACTGGGCTTTCCTTTTTTACAATGTTTTTATTTGTGTCAACCATGGTTCAAACTATATATTAGTTTGTGTAAACCATGTTCCCAAGTACTATGTATTAGTTTGTGTAAAACCATGTTTCAATATGTAATGTTTGGAACTATGTTTAAATGAAGAAGAGGAAAAAAAGTAGAAAAAAGTGTAGGTCGCTGAAACCACCCCAGACGCAAATGAACGCACGGACAAAAATGATCATTTTCACGTTCGAGGTGACGCAAACGGCACGGACGCTCGGCGAATAATTAAATGGATCGTCCAGTTGGAGATGTCCTTATCCTTCTCGCGCTTGCTGCACCCACCGAGGGCATCTCCAGCGGCGCGACGCAAATGGTCGCTGAGCGACCGTTTTCGTCCGCCGTGACCGGAAATGCGTTTGGGCCCTGCTCCAGCGGGGCGACGCAAAGTGACCGGCCCGTCCGCGGAGACGCAAACCTGGCCCAGATATGCGCCAGGTTTGCGTCTCCGCGGACGCTCGGCGGTCGCGCCGAGTGACCGCCGAAAAGACGTAGGACCCGCGCGTCGCGTGGCAGCGAGACCGATATAATTCCCGTCACCGGCCATTCCCCGCGCGAAAAGCAAACTAGACCGGCGCGAAACATTCCGAAGCGATGGACGTCCTCGCCGCCGCAGCCCACCGCCATGGATGCGGATCAAACCTCGCCGCCGCACCCGCCGCCGCCCACACTCCCCGTAGCCACGACCGTAGCCACAATGGAGGGTCCACCGGAAGCAAAGCGGGCCGGCACCGGCGGCGGCCGGGAGGCAAAGGCGAAGGCTGCAAAGAAGGTGCTCTCCCCGGAGGAGAAAGTGATCGAGGTCGCGAAACGTCGCTGCCGGCGCAGGAACCAGAAGATGAAGATTTCCGCGGCCGCCAACCAGCAGGCGTGGCGGATGCGGATCAGCGCCGTCGTCGCGCAAGTAGCCCTCCATCCGACCTTGGCGGAGGGCTACATGCTCGTCAAGAGAGAGGGATCGCCGGCGTCGCTCCTTCGTCCTCGTCGGTTAGCTCGGTAAGTTCCCAGCCGCGTCTCCGGAACTCCCGCTCACTTGCGAGGGCCACCCGGCGTCGCGGTTCGCGTCCGGCCTGCTGCCGGTGGAGTTGACCGGGCGGCGGAGCAGTTCAACGGGGCGGCTGTTCCCGACCTCAACCGGACTCCTAGAAGCGGTGACTCCAGCTCGGGCGCGACACAGAAGACGCGCCAGGTGCCGGAGGAGAGCATGCCACAGCCCCGCATCCTGTTCGACGAAATGGCGCCGACTGCCCCGACGATGGACGACCCGGTACGTGAGCTCTCTCAATATGTGCGTTCGCGGTGATCCAGCCGGGACCCCGCTGGATGACTGGGAGCCAACGGCAGATGAACGCGCGGAGGACATCGAAACCGCACGCATGTTCGCCACCCAGCAGACGCAGCCAACACCCGTGTCGGTGGACGACTTCGACGACGCGCCAACAAAGCCTCGCGAAGAAGAAGGGGAGAGCCACAGGACACAAGGCTTCGTCGACGAGGAGGACAAGTGCTTGTGCGAAGCATGGCTTGCATCGAGCAATGATTGCATTAATGGCGCACAGCGAAAAGGGCAAGGTCTATTGGGCCAAGGTCTCGCAGCAAGTACAACGAGACCAGGCGGCACCCGCCCTACAATATCACAAGCCCTCGGACGTTAGAGTCCCTCCGAAAAGATGGAACTACATCAAGCAAGAGACAGCCAAGTTTTGCTCGGCGGTCGAACATGCTGTTAACAACCCCGTAAGCGGCGCTGGCGTCATGACAGTGGTAAACAAGATAGAACCATCATCATTCAACACTTTGTGCATCATTGTATGTACATCATTGGCGGCTATGAATGCAGGTATCCCGCGCCTTGGAGAAGTTTAGGGCGACGCATAAGAAGGGCTTCCATATGGTCCATTGCTGGAACGTGCTGAAGGACGCCAACAAGTGGATGACAAGCTATGCGGCCTACAACGAAGCTGTGAGGAATGGGACAGCGATCAACCTCGACGGCGAGGACGACGATCAAGGCCGTCCAACCCTTCCACCTCGTCCCCGAGGCCTGATGACCCACAAGTATAGGGGGTGTATCGTAGTATCTTCGATAAGTAAGAATGTCGATCCCAACGAGGAGCAGAAGGTGTTGACAAGCAGTTTCGATGAAGGATTCACTGTAAATGCTCACAGACAAGTATTCAAGGGGTTTTGATGTAACAGATGAATAAAGTACGAGTAAGTAAAGTGCGAGAGAAATAATTGCAGTGAGTGGCCCAATCCTTTTTAGCACAAAGGACAAGCCAGTTTGTTTACTTATAATGACCAAACGTTCTTGAGGACACACGGGAATTTTAGTCTAGTGCTTTCGCTTCATACAGGTAATTCATCTTCATTGTTTTGATAAGTGTTGTGTGGGTGAACCTATGCTAATGCACCGCCCTTCCTAGGACTAATACATACTTGTGATTATACCCCTTGCAAGCATCCGCAACTACAAGAAAGTAATTAAGATAAATCTAACCACAGCCTTAAACTACCGAGATCCTCGCGATCCCTCTTGCCTCGATATACCAACGGGGGCTCAGGTTTCTGTCACTCCGGCAACCCCGCAATTAGCAATCGAATACAAGATGCACTCCCCTAGGCCCATAAATGGTGAAGTATCATGTAGTCGACGTTCACACGACACAACTAGAAGAATGACACCACAACTTAAATATCATAACATTGAATATTACTCAACCATAGTTCACTACTAACATTTTGACTTCACCCATGTCCTCAAGAACTAAACGAACTACTCACGAGACATCATATGGAATACAATCAGAGGTGATATGATGATGAATAACAATCTGAACATAAACCTTGGTTCAATGGTTTCACTCAATAGCATCAATAACAAGTAGAAATCAACACCGGGAGAGTTTCCCCTATCAAACAATCAAGATCTAACCCAAATCGTTACAGCGGTGACGAGGTGCAGCGGTGGTGATGGCGGTGAAGATGGTGGAGATGATGATGATGATGATGATGGAGATGATGTCCAGCTCGATGACGATGGTGATGGCGTCGATTTCCCCCTCCGGGAGGGAATTTCCCCGGCGGATTCCTGCCCGCCGGAGAGCTCTTTTCTCTCTGGTGTTCTCCGCCCCGCGAGGCGGGCCGTAACTCTTCGGTGAGGTACCCTCTCGTGGCTTAGGTTTTTGGGACGAAGGATTTCGCGAAGAAAAGGAGGCGAGAGGGGCTGTGGGCCCCCTCCTCATAGGGCGGCGCGGCCAGGCCTTGGGCCGCGCCGGCCTATGGGGTGGGCCCACCTCGGGTCCCCTCTTCTCCCCCTTCTGGCTCCCTCCGTCATCTGGAAAAATAGGAGTTTTCGTGTAATTCCCGTCAATTGTTGATCTTCCGAAATATTGCGTTCTGACGATGCTTTTTCCAGCAGAATCCTGGCTCCGGTGCGCGATCCTCCAATAATGATGAAACATGCAAAATAGATGAAATAACATAAGTATTATGTCCAAACATGAAATATATCAATGAATAACAGCAAATTATGATGCAAAATAGTGATGCAAAATGGACGTATCAACTCCCCCCAAGCTTAGACTTCGCTTGTCCCCAAGCGAAACTGAACTCAGTAAACATGACCACATGTTTATGGAGTGAAGAGTCGATAAATAAAATACGGACAAGAAGCATCATATTCATTCACACAAGACATTCTAGTAAACAACTTCCTCATATAAATCAACTTGAAATAAGTAAAGAGAAATCACAAGTAAAGGTGCATAGGAAATCATAGATGGTTATGGCAAACTTTGTTCTTGGTCAGAGAACTACTAACGGATTGCTCTTATTTTATAAGCAAGGCTTTCATATTAGAATTTATAAAGCAGGGCTTTCATTCTCAATCATAACAATCTCCTCATAATCATTGATAACTTTCAAAGTCATATTCATTCAGATAAAATTTGTACTAAACAAGAAAGTATAGAAGACATGATTAATCGAATCATAGCATAAATGGTTGGTTCACAACAACTCAATTGCTTGCTTGAGATAGAGGGAAATAGGTTTATCGACTCAACATAAAAGTAAAAGATAGGCCCTTCGCGAGAGGAAGCGAGGATTAAATCATGTGCTAGAGCTTTTCGAGTTTTGAAATCATATAAAGAGAATAAAAGTAAAGTTTTGAGAGGTGTTTGTCGTTGTCAACGATCGGTAGCGGGTACTCTAACCCCCTTGCCAAACGGACCTCCAAAGAGCGGCTCCCATGAAGGACGTTATCTCTACCAGACAAGGTAGATCATCCCTCTTCTCTTTTGTTTACACATGTATTTTAGTTTATTTAAGGATTACACTCCCCCAACCTTTGCTTACACAAGCCATGGCTAACCGAATCCTCGGGTGCCTTCCAACAATCTCATACCATGGAGGAGTGTCTATTGCAAAATTAAGTTGCTTATCGATAAATCAGGGCAAAACATGTGAAGAGAATTATTAATGAAAGTTATTAATTGGGGCTGGGAACCCCGTTGTCGACTCTTATTGCAAAATTATTGGATAAGCGGATGTGCCGCTAGTCCATTGGTGAAAGTCCGCCCAACAAGATTGAAAGATAAAACACCACATACTTCCTCATGAGCTATAAAACATTGACACAAATAAGGAGTAGTATAGTTTGAATTATTTAATGGTAAAACATGAAGTATTTACTTGGAGTGGCGCAAAATACCACATAGTAGGTAGTTATGGTGGACACAAATGGCATGGGTTTGGTCTAAGGTTATGGATGTATGAGAAGCATTCCCTCTCAATACAGGTTTTTGGCTAGCAAGGTTTGATAGCAAGCATAAAGGTTGAGGGAAACAAACAAATATACATATGATAGAAACAATCATGCATTTTTCTCATAAGCACAAGCAATTTTAACTTCAGACTACTAAACTCATTAACATAGGGATAATAGAGTAATATATCTACATGTATTTCTCTCTTCTATTTAAACATCAAGATGTTGTTGCTATTGACCAATGCTAAGTTTGCCAAAACCAAATAGATTTACTTGATGCTCCCAAAGTGATATCAATACTAATGTCAAGAGTGATCATATAATAGAGATTGCAGACTAAAATAAGGTGTGCAAAAAGTAAATGATAAGACTTCTCATTGATATTCCATAACGATAACTCACACCAACGGATACATTGATAACCAACTAAGAGAGATACTTCCACATTGCAAACTATTCCATATGATAACTTCCCTACTCATGATATGACACTACTTGATAGTAAAAGATAAAGGTAGTGATGATGTGATACCGCGGCACTCCCCCAAGCTTGGACAAACCAAGGGGATGCCAATACCGATGATGAATTACTCCTTCGGCGGTGATGGTGAATTCTTCTCGCGCTTCTTAAGGATCTCCTTCAGACTTCGACTTCTCGGTTTGCAATTCCGCACTAAAACTTGAAAAGACTCATTGTTATCCGAATGTGGCGGTGGCGGCCTTGTGCTGGGAATTGAGTAATATTCCAGCATTCTGCGAAGTCACTGGTTCTCCTCCTGAAGTATCTCCACTTCCCTTCTTAGAGCACAATATTGATCACAAAACTCATCGGCAACCCGTATTGCTTCCTCCACACAAGGGAAAGAGTCGAGGATCAGAGCAGGCGGAAGAACTCCCTGCAAGTTATGAGAAAAAGAACGCCCAGTGTTAACTGATCCCACCAAGATTGGCTTACTCTCCATAGTTTCCCACTCTCCTTTTGCTGATGCTATCTTCTTCTTCTCCTTATTGATCCTCTCATCCATCTCTTCCTTCCAAGGCTCCTTGTCTTTGTTGTTGGAGACCATAGGGCTTCTAGATCAAAACAAATCTGGAAGAAAACAGCTCGAAACAAAACACGACGAGAAAACGATATACGGACCTCTGGAGATCCGGGGGATTATATAGCAAATATTTTTACGACAAAAGGAAGGTTCCAGGCCGAAAACGAGTGGAAACGGGACGCCGAGGGGCTGTCCCCATAGGGCGGCGCGGCCGGGTGGGGGCCCGCGCCGGCCTATGGGGGCACGCCCTCGTGCGTCTCCTCCACTCCGTTTCGATCCCGTAATTTTTCATATTTTCCAAAAACAGCAGAAATATTGTTCGGAAAGCTAAACGCGGACTTTTATTACTAAAACTGTTACCTATTCAAAGTCGGACTCTGCAGAACTGTCAATTTGATCTTTGATGAAAGCTTCCGGAGTTATCACTTGGATAATATCAATATCTTCATTATAAGAATCTCCAGAAATATAATGCTTGAGTCTTTGTCCATTCACTACTTGTGTGGCGTTACCTTCCAAAGAGCTAATTTTTATTGCTCCTGAACGGTATACTTCCTCAATAACATATGGTCCTTCCCATTTTGAGAGTAATTTCCCTGCAAAAAATCTGAGACGAGACCGATACAATAGGACTTTATCTCCAACATTGAATTCTCTTTTAATAATTCTTCTATCATGCCATTTCTTAACTTTCTCCTTAAAAAGTTTAGCATTTTCATAAGCCTCACTTCTCCATTCATCTAAAGAACACAATTGTAGCAACATCTTCTTACCGGCAAGTTTAAAATCTTTATTAAGTTCCCTTACAGCCCAATAAGCTTTGTGCACTAGTTCTAAAGGTAAATGACAAGCTTTTCCATAAACCATTTTATACGGTGACATACCCATGGGATTTTTATAAGCGAGTTCTATAAGCCCATAGTGCTTCCTTTAACTTACTAGCCCAATTCTTTCTAGATTTATTAACAGTCTTTCCCAAAATAGATTTAATCTCTCTATTTGATAATTCTACTTGACCACTAGTTTGAGGGTGATAAGCTGAAGCAATTCTATGATTAATACCATATTTAGCAAGAGTTTTTCTAAAACCTCCATGAATAAAATGAGAACCTCCATCAGTCATAATATATCTAGGTACTCCAAATCTAGGAAAAATAATATCTAAAAGCATTTTTAAAGAGGTCTCACCATCAGCACTTTTTGTGGGTATAGCTTCTACCCATTTAGTAACATAATCAACGGCGACAAGTATATGAGTGTTACCTTCGAAGAAGGGAAAGGACCCATGAAGTCGAATCCCCAACAATCGAATGGTTCAATAACAAGAGTATAATTCATAGGCATTTCATTGCGTCTAGAGATATTACCAACTCTTTGACATTCATCACAAGATAAGATAAATTTCCTTGCATCTTTGAAAAGTGTTGGCCAATAAAAACCTGATTGTAGAACCTTTTGTGCGGTTCTATCTCCAGCGTGATGTCCTCCATAAATACTACCATGACATTTACTCAATATCTCCTGTTGTTCATATTTAGGAACACATCTTCGCATAATACCATCTACTCCTTCTTTATATAAGTGTGGGTCATCCCAAAAATAATGCCTCAAGTCATAAAAGAATTTCCTCCTTTGCTGAGCTAAAAAGGTTGGAGGCAAGTACTTGGATACAATAAAGTTAGCATAATCGGCATACCAAGGGCTATCTCGCGAGTTCACCTTTATTATAGCCAATTGTTCATTTGGAAAACTATCATTAACAGGAACGGGATCATAAGCAATATTTTCCAATCTAGACAAATTATCAGCAACAGGATTATCAGCACCTTTCCTATCTATAATATGTAAATCAAATTCTTGCAAAAGAAGTACCCATCTAATAAGCCTTGGCTTAGCATCTTTCTTTGTCATAAGGTATCTAATTGCGGCATGATCAGTATGAACCGTGACTTTTGAATCAACAATATAGGATCTAAACTTGTCACAAGCAAAGACTACAGCTAACAATTCCTTTTCAGTTGTAGCATAATTTCTTTGAGCAGCATCAAGAGTCTTACTAGCATAATGAATAACATTTAATTTTTTATCTACTCGCTGTCCAAGAACAGCGCCTACAGAAAAATCACTAGCATCACACATAATTTCAAAAGGCAAATTCCAATCGGAGGTTCAACTACAAGAGCGAGTTGTTAAGGCTTTCTTTAGAGTTTCAAAAGCTTCCTTACAATCATCATCAAAAACAAAAGGTACATCTTTTTGAAGAAGATTAGTAAGAGGCTTTGAAATCTTGGAGAAATCTTTAATAAATCTCCTATAAAACCCAGCATGACCAAGAACACTACGAATACCTTTAACATCCCTCGGATAGGGCATCTTCTCAATTGCTTCAACTTTAGCTCTATCAACTTCAATACCTCTCTCGGAAATTTTATGTCCCAATACAATTCCTTCATTAACCATAAAGTGGCATTTCTCCCAATTAAGAACAAGGTTAGTTTCTTCACATCTCTGCAAACCTTTATCGAGGTTTCGCAAGCAATTATCAAAAGAATTCCCATAGACAGATTAATCATCCATGAACACCTCTACAATACTCTCGCAAAAGCCATGAAAAATAGCAGACATGCATCTTTGAAAAGTAGCAGGAGCATTACATAAACCAAAAGGCATACGCCTATAAGCATAAGTTCCATAAGGACATGTGAAAGTGGTTTTCTCTTGATCTTTAGTTTTAACATCAATTTGTGAAAACCCATAACCATCAAGAAAGCAAAAGTGAGTATTTTTAGATAACCTTTCTAGCATTTGATCAATAAAGGGTAAAGGGTAATGATCTTTCTTAGTAACTTTATTAACTTTTCAAAAATCAATGCACATTCTATACCCTACAACTACTCTTTGAGGGATGAGCTCATCATTATCATTAGGCACAACAGATCATTCCTCCTTTCTTAGGAACACAATGCACAGGACTAACCCATCTACTATCAGCAATAGGATATATAATACCTGCTTCAAGAAGTTTTAATACCTCATTCCTTACCACCTCCTTCATTTTCGGAATTAGACGACGTTGATGTTCAACAACAGGCTTTGCATCATCTTCCATATTGATAGCATGTTGGCAAATAGAGGGAGAAATCCCCTTCAAATCATCAAGAGTGTAGCCAATAGCTCCTCGGTGTTTCTTCAATATTTCCAATAACCTTTCTTCCTCAATCTCTGAAAGCTTAGAACTAATAATAACAGGATATATTTTCTTATCATCAATATGAGCATATTTAAGATTATCGAGCAATGGTTTTAAATCGAAAACAGGATCTTCCTTTGGTGGTGGTGTTGTACCTAAATCTTCAACTCGGCAAGTCATGTTTAAGGATAGGTTGACGAAGGAAAATTTCATCAAGTTCATTTCTTTCTTCCCTAAAGACTTCGCTCTCACTATTCTCCAAATGTTGCTCGCAAAGGATTAGTAGGAGCAAGAGCAATAGACGCACACTTGTTCAACTCTAAAATCATTATTAGGCAAATCAGCTTTATAAGGAGTTTTGGCAAATTTAGAGAAATTAAACTCATAATATTCACCAGCAAATTTAGTAACAATCTTTTCCTTCTTGCAATCTATAACAGCTCCACAAGTATTTAGAAATGGTCTACCAAAAATAATAGGACAATACTTACTAGCAGCAGAACCAAGTACCAGAAAGTCGGCAGGATATCTAGTCTTACCACATAAAACTTCCACATCTCGAACAATACCAATTGGAGAGATAGTTTCTCTATTAGAAAGCCGAATAACCACATCAATATCTTTCAAGTTCACAAGAACCAATTTCATGCATGATCTCCGTATAAAGCTCATAAGGAATAGCGCTAATACTTGCACCAATATCACATAAACCATAATAACAATGATCCCCAATTCTGACAGATAGCATAGGAACACTAGTTTTTTAGACTTATTAGGATGCGAAACAATATTAGAAGCATCTTCACAGAGAATAATATGACCATCTTCCACATTTTCAGTCACAAGATCTTTAACTATTGCAACAGCAGGTTCAACCTTAATTTGTTCTTCAGGTTCTATAGGTTTCTTTTCACTTTTATTAACCGCACTAGATATAACAGAGTACTCTTTCATTTTAGCAGGAAAAGGAGTTTTTTCAATATAAGCTTCAGGAATAACATGATCAACAGTTTCAATCACTCGCACATTTGTTTACGGATGAATCAATTTTATCTTTATACGGTTCATGATACTTATCAAAATTCTTCTTAGGCAATTCATAATGAGAGGCAAAAGCTTTGTAAAGATTTGCAACAACTTGGGAATCAAGACCATAAGTAGCACTCATATTACGAAATTTATCGATATCCATAAAAGCTTCAATGCATTTATAATCAAAGATTATACCTGACTCTCTATCTTTGTCGTTCTCCCATCCTTCAGTATTCTCCTGGATCCGATCAAGAATGTCCCTTTTAAACTCTTCTTTGTTGCGTGTAAATGATCCAGAACAAGAAGTATCCAGCAAGGTCTTGTCTTTAAAAGAAAGTCTTGCATAGAAATTATCAATAATAACATTACCAGGAAGCTCATGAATGGGGCATTTGAGCATTAAAGACTTCAATCTCCCCCAAGCTTGGGCAATACTCTCTCCATCATGAGGCCAGAAATTATATATGCGGTTCCGATCCTTGTGAATTTCACTTGGAGGATAGAATTTGGAATAAAATAAAGGCACAATGTCCTCCCAATCAAGAGAATCCCTATTCTTCAGCAATTTATACCAGATGCGCCGCTTTACCAGACAGCGATATAGAGAATAGTTTCTTTCTAACTTCATTCATAGCAATACCTGCACATTTGAATAACCCGCATAATTCATGTAAAAACAGTAAATGATCACCAGGATGAACAGTTCCATCCCCTTCATAGCGGTTATCCATAACACGATCAATAATTTTCATAGGTATTTTATACGGTATTACTTCCTCACCTGGCGCTTCATCTACTACCGTTGCAGTAGTAGTAGATTTCCCAAATAGAAATTGAAGAGAAGATCTCTCCATAATGACTTATAGCAGACGAGCAGAAATAAAATCAGCACAAACGAGTAAAGGTTTTCCTTACCAATTCCACTTACCAATAGCGCTTCACTCCCCGGCAACGGCGCCAGAAAATAGTCTTGATGACCCACAAGTATAGGGGGTGTATCGTAGTATCTTCGATAAGTAAGAATGTCGATCCCAACGAGGAGCAGAAGGTGTTGACAAGAAGTTTCGATGAAGGATTCACTGTAAATGCTCACAGACAAGTATTCAAGGGGTTTTGATGTAACAGATGAATAAAGTACGAGTAAGTAAAGTGCGAGAGAAATAATTGCAATGAGTGTCCCAATCCTTTTTAGCACAAAGGACAAGCCGGTTTGTTTACTTATAATGACCAAACGTTCTTGAGGACACACGGGGATTTTAGTCTAGTGCTTTCGCTTCATACAGCTAATTAATCTTCATTGTTTTGATAAGTGTTGTGTGGGTGAACCTATGCTAATGCACCGCCCTTCCTAGGACTAATACATACTTGTGATTATACCCCTTGCAAGCATCCGCAACTACAAGAAAGTAATTAGATCCTGCGATCCCTCTTGCATCGATATACCAACGGGGGCTCAGGTTTCTGTCACTCCGGCAACCCCGCAATTAGCAATCGAATACAAGATGCACTCCCCTAGGCCCATAAATGGTGAAGTATCGTGTAGGCGACGTTCACACGACACCACTAGAAGAATGACACCACAACTTAAATATCATAACATTGAATATTACTCAACCATAGTTCACTACTAACATTTAGACTTCACCCATGTCCTCAAGAACTAAACGAACTACTCACGAGACATCATATGGAATACAATCAGAGGTGATATAATGATGAATAACAATCTGAACATAAACCTTGGTTCAATGGTTTCACTCAATAGCATCAATAACAAGTAGAAATCAACACCGGGAGAGTTTCCCCTATCAAACAATCAAGATCTAACCCAAATCGTTACAGCGGTGATGAGGTGCAGCGGTGGTGATGGCGGTGAAGATGGTGGAGATGATGATGATGATGATGGAGATGATGTCCAGCTCGATGACGATGGCGATGGCGTCGATTTCCCCCTCCGGGAGGGAATTTCCCCGGCGGATTCCCGCCCGCCGGAGAGCTCTTTTCTCTCTGGTGTTCTCCGCCCCGCAGAGGCGGCTGTAACTCTTCGTGAGGTACCCTCTGTGGCTTAGGTTTTCGGGACGAAGGATTTCGCGAAGAAAAGGAGGCGAGAGGGGCTGTGGGCCCCCCTCCTCATAGGGCGGCGCGGCCAGGCCTTGGGCCGCGCCGGCCTATGGGGTGGGCCCACCTCGGGTCCCCTCTTCTCCCCTTCCGGCTCCCTCCGTCATCCGGAAAAATAGGATTTTTCGTGTAATTCCCGTCAATTGTTGATCTTCCGAAATATTGCGTTCTGACGATGCTTTTTCCAGCAGAATCCTGGCTCCGGTGCGCGATCCTCCAATAATGATGAAACATGCAAAATAGATGAAATAACATAAGTATTATGTCCAAACATGAAATATATCAATGAATAACAGCAAATTATGATGCAAAATAGTGATGCAAAATGGACGTATCAAGGCCACAAGGCTACCAAGGCCGATCTACAGCGGGAGGCGCAGGCCCTTGCGTTCACCATGAGCATGGAGAAGATGATGGCCGACAATCGTGCCGCCTTGGCTGCTAGGGACGAGAAGAGGCGTGCGGGAAAAGAGGCCGCAATCGCCATCTAACAGAACCTCGCCAAAGAGGTGATTGAGGTCCAAAAGGCAGACGCCGAAGCCAAATTGCTTGACGCCGAGGCTAGGAGGATGGACGCCCAGGCCAAGATCCTTGCGGAGGACACTAGGATCATGCTAGCCGACTTCAGCAGCGTCGGCGACGACACCAGGGCCTGGTTCATGAAGAGGCGCGCCGAAATCCGCGCGTGAGACGCCTGATCGCCGGCGCCATGCGCCCAGCACCTTGGCCTCCTTTTGGACATTTTTATTGCTGCACAGACCTTGTTGTTCCCCTTTTGGTCTCCACTTTGCGCAGTCTGATATGAAAAGTGGGGTGAACTTGTTTCAGCCCTCAAAATGCGGCTGTAAATTTGGTGCAAAAGTTTATGCGTGCTTCTATTTTTTGAATTCTGGCCTGCGCCCAAAATGCGTCGCCCCGCTGGAGCCAACCCCAGACGCAAACGGACACGCGACCATTTCCGCGTCCGTCTCGCGACGAAAACGGACGCCCGCGGACATTTTAAGTGTCCGAAATGCGTCGCGCCGCTGGAGATGCCCCGATTGGCAACCCCGAACATTGCTGCTGCCCGCTGCGGCAACACGCAGACACCGGCGGAGGCGGCGCGCCGAACGAACGAACGCCGCAGAGGCTGCCGCTCCCGGCAATGAATACCGGTAGCCAAATACACCTACCGCCTACTGCTGCGCCACGTACTTTATGTTTACTCCTATATACGCCAGGCAGAGGCTCTGACTTCTGACCAGTGTCGTCGCCTCGTCGGTGCCACAGTACTACATTCACTCCGCCGAACGGGTTCAATGCGACCGACTGGAGGGAGTGAGGGAGGGTGACAGTTTGCGCTGGCCCCGCCCCGCAGTAAAGACAACCTTTGTTGCCTGCGTGTGTGCTGCGCCAAAAGCAGCACCAATGAATGGTCAATGAAGTTTGCCGGTTCAGCCACGGGTCAACACAGAACTTGGTGCGTCGCGTAAAGTTACACAAGGTTGAAAGCGCACGGCTTTCTCTGACGATCTCGCCACGGTCCCCTGGCTTTTACCAAGAGGGGTTGAAAGAAGGTGACATCGTTTCGTCACTAGCCACCACGCTTTGTCACGTACTACTGTATTACTACGACGCCTTAAGTTGGACGAGCTAGGCGAGGGTGCGTTTCTGACAATGTCTTACGCAAAGTTCGTTTATTTTTTTCTTACCGGTAACTAAGGTTCCCTAGTTTCCTCGTCGCGTGCCGATTTTGGCACCACGGCCCGACACGACCTATAGAGTTTTTGTTTTCGAAACAGAATAAAAACAGACACAAACATTGCTTTACCGTTTTCGTTTTCGCCCATGTTTCCGGAACTGGAAACGGAATCGAAAACCTAGAAAACGAGTATGGAAACGAAAATCACCAGAGACAAACACGGAGCGTACAATACCTTGGTATGTACACCGAGAGGCACACATAAATAAGTAGACGATAGTACACAGATCATCACTCAACGACGCAAGACAGAACTAAACCACGGCGGTGTCGGCGTGGCCACCCGATGGCGTGGTAGGAACACGTCACCGATGCAGCTAGACGGAAGGCGGTGTGCTCGACTGGGTCTCGTGGAGTCACCGCATTGGGTTACTCGTCGTCGAGGACTATAGGCGGCGGTCTAGCTACATGGGCAGCATGCACGCAATTATACTAATTACGGTTAGTATTTAGTGGACTTAGTATGTGACTTGGGTCTCGTTTCATGCGTAAATTTAGTCTCCCTAGTTGCATGTATTCTATGAACTACCAAGAGCACGGGTCTCTCAAGGTTATATTTGCGAGAAAAAAAATTATGTTTGTTTATTCGGAATTTCCTTGTTGTTTTCGTTTCCATCAGAAATTGCTCCCCTGTTTCGGTTTCACTTTATAGTTGTTCCGTTTCAGTTCATTTTTTTACAAAATGCCCAATTTTCATATACATTTACGTTTTCTTTGGAAAAGAACAGAAAGTTTTTGTTCCGGTATCAACCCTAGCGCCATTCCATGGCAACGACCCAATAGGACATAGCCCAATGAGACGACACAAGCGGACATGTGTTTGTTTTGCTATTCGACTGGTTCGATTTTCAACCTAAATTTAGGCTGAATTCGCGTTTAGCGAGACACATCGTGGTGAGGTTTATCCAACTCAAATGCACAAGTTTTGTAGTGTGTGTGGCCACGTCAATGGTCGGCCTGTGAGTGGCATTGCCAAGAAAGAATTGCCTTTCGCTACAGTTACATTGTGGTGTGCCACAGATTCATTAGGAAAAGTTTTGTTCTTTTAGTGCCCAGGCATGAAAAAATGTATGTTACACAAATCTAGTTTCTAGCTGAACAGACTCCCTATTCTTTTTTGATACACCGACAACAAAGAGACTCGATTTCGGATGAGACAAATAGAAACAGATCCAAGAAAAAGGCACTACATATAACATTATAACCCCATCTCTAGCCTTGTCTTGCTCCTAGTTCAACAGCTACAAAAAATACACTGATCTAGCAGCAGACCGTGGCATGCATTACAACAAGATAACCCTCCTGCAAAAAGAAAAGAAATAAATCATAAACCCCTTTTTCTGCTCTCGCTTCTTCCATTATTAGACGCACATCGTCGTAGGGCCGTCATTCTTTTATTTATCCTTGCATTCCCTCACTACATGGGATATGAAGAAAGAGGCAGAGCATGGTGGGGTAGAATTAATTACGGTGGGGAGGGCTGGTAGCAGCTGCAGCTCGGGTCACTGGTGGTGCCACGCTAGATTCCTCCAATGGCGGCGCTCCCAACTTTATTTTGATGAAATGCATTCTAAAAGGTCGGCTCCAACTCTGGCTGATCCAGCGTACTACGATGAGGATTGTGTTATGGCAGACATGATCCATAAGAGTGGCCAAAAGACTCAACAAGAGAGGTTTGTTATTGAGGTTTCACGATGAGCTCATTCAACAAGCCCTTGCACAAAATGAGACGACAAAGCAATAAGATGGGAGCATACACGGGAGGATGAGGACAAGTTGCTTTGCCATACATGTTTGAAAATTGGAAAAATATCCAATCTGTGATGCTAAACAAAACTGAGGAGCATATTTAGATGATTGATAACTACTTCCACGAGTTTAAGCCCTACAACTTTAAGAGTGATCGGGTGAATTCTCGGTTCAAAAATGGTGGGGTTGATCCAATTGGAATGTACAAGTTTTGTGATGGGGTATGGCCGTGTTAATGACTAGTTTGTGAATGGCATTGCAGTCAAAGACATGTACATTTTGTTACAGTCTCATGGTGGTGTTCCACGTATTCCTAGAATGCTTGTATTATCTTACCTCATTGTTATAGACACATTTTCTTACCCATTTGTGGTAGACACAATTCCTAGCCATCCGCCGCCACAAAAATTGTGGCTTGCCACAATTATGGTACAGAAATAAGGTAGGTAGTAGGCGGCTAGCCAGACCTTAAGAATTTATGCACCAAACATTATAATTTTTTTGTTCTCTTAGTGCACACGTAGGCAAAAAAAAGTATGTTACACATTTTCCAAAAAAAATGTATGTTACACAAAACTAGTCCCTAGCCGAACAACCCTCCGTGAGTTTTTCATACACCAACAACATATATAATATTATAACCCCATCTCTAGATTCCTCTTGCCACGAGTTCAACAACTACAACAATACATTAATCCAACAATATAACACGGTATGCATTACAACAAGGTAGCCCTCCCACAAAAAATAAAGAAATAAACATATACCCCTTTTCATGCTCTCGCATTCTTCCATTTCAGACGTACATCACCACAGGGGCCATCATTCTTGTACTTCTCCGTGCATTCCCTCACTACCTAGGAAAGGGAGAAAGCGGAGGAGCATGCTGGAGAAGAATCGATGATGCAAAGCGTTGGTGGCAGCCGCAACTCGGTTCGCTAGCGTTGCCACTCTAATTTCTTCCGGTGGTGTTGTTCGCAACTTGTTCGATGAAATACATGCCCAAACGTTGGCCCTTATGCTAGCTATACAACGTTCTATGATGAGGACCGTGTCATGGTGGACATGGTCAATAAGGGTGTCCAAGAAATCCAACAAGAGAGGTTCCATATTCAGGTTTGACGATGAGATCATTCAACAAGCCCGTGAATAACTAAGACAACAAAGCAAGAAGACCGGGGCATACACGAGAGGATGTGGAAAAGTTGCTTTGCCATACATGTATGAAAACTGGACAAAATCCAATTTGGGGTGCAAAAAAAGGGGAGAATATTGAAGTGTTGCATGACTATTTCCATGAGCTTGAGCCCTGTAATTTTAAGAGTGATCGGAGTGAACGGATGATTCAAAAGTGGTCGGGTTTATCCAATCGAAATGAACAAGTTTTGCAGTGTGTATCGCCACGTCAATAGCCATCCTGTGAGTGGTATTGCCGTGAAATACTTGTAAATTTTGTTAGAGCCGCACTATGGTGCGGCACCCCTAGCTGGCGGTCGACCGCTCAGGCGGTCACATCCGGACTAGAAATTTCTATTTTTAGTACATTGAAAATTACTATTTATGGAAAAATTTACTTTTTTGGCAAAAAAATTCTGACCAAATTTATTATATAGGAAAAGTTCTGCATGCAAGCAATAGCTGACAGATTCGCTGATGTCAGCGGAATCTTTTTCAAATTTGAAAATTCAAAACGTTTT
This sequence comes from Lolium rigidum, assembly GCF_022539505.1. Lineage (NCBI taxonomy): Eukaryota > Viridiplantae > Streptophyta > Magnoliopsida > Poales > Poaceae > Lolium > Lolium rigidum. The sequence continues at coordinate 309,977,594 of NC_061508.1, forward strand.
AACTTTCAAACGACAACTCCAAATTAAGATCCGCTTTCACCAATAAATTCGTCTCGACGAGATCTTCAAAACTAGCACCCATGTTAATATGTTTCGACAAAAAAAAATTGGCTAAAAGTTATCAACCCTCTCTATTTAAATAATCAACCTTCCGTATTCGAGTGATCAACGGTAAATGAATAAAATTATCAACCTGGTGCAGACTATCGAGGGAAAGTGCATGCATGCACAAATAGACAAAATTGCTGATGTCAGCGAAATCTTTTCCAAATTTAAAAATTCAAAATGTTTTAACTTTCAAACAACAACTCCAAATTAAGATTCGCTTTTACCAATAAATCTGTCTCGAGGAGATCTTCAAAACTAGCACCCATGTTAATATGTTTCGAGAAACTTTTTTTGAATAATCAACCCTCTCTATTTTGAATAATCAACCCTCCGTTATTGAGTGATCAACGGTAAATGTATAAAATTATCAACCCCCAAAGTTAATTTTATTTGAAACATTTCAGCGAATATTTCTTAGTTTAGAAGCTATCAACCCGGTGTCCTGTTATTTATCAACAGTAGATATAAATAACTACTAACCCTAAAAATCTAAGTTCATTTCAAATTTTTTGGCGACTCTTTTTAGTTTACAAGTTATCAACTCGGTGTCCCGTTATTTATCAACGGTAAAATATACATACCTAGCAAACTTAGAAAGCTAATTTTATTTAGAATATTTTAGGAACTCTTTTTTAGTTTACAAGCTATCAACCCGGTGCCCCCATTATTTATCAACGGTAATTATAAGTAACTATCAACACTAAAAAATTAATTTCATTTAGAATATTTTAATGACCATTTTTTAGTTTACAAGCTATCAACCCGGTGCCCCGTTATTTATCAATGGTAATTATAAAAAACTACCAACCCTAAAAATTATTTAATTTAGAATATTTTAGCGAACATTTTTTTATTTTACAAGCTATCAACCTGGTGCCTCGTTATTTATCAACGGTAAATATAAATAAATAATAACCCTAAAAAGTATTTCATTTAGAATATTTTAGTGACTCTTTTTTTGTTTACAAGTTATCAATCCGGTGCCCTGTTATTTATCAACGGTAAATATAAATACCTAGCAACCCTAAAAAGTAAATTTCATTTAGACTATTTTAGCAACTTTTGTTAGCTTACAACTTAAAATAATACTTAATTTGAGTAGCAAGTGGTAGTTCATTTGAGTTGCAAGTGGATCTTTCCACCCGTTATTTTCCCCCTTAAAAATCACTAGCCCGAAAAAAGGAATTATAAATATGAATTATCGTAAGAAAATAAAACCCAAAAGGGAATTGCAAAAAGAGAATTGTCAAAAGGAAATTGTTAAAAGTAAGCCCGAAATAATAAAAATTCATTGAAAAGAACATTAATTAGCATATTAAAAATAACCAACTAAAAGGGAATTGCATAATAAAGAGACTTGAGAGCCTGCCTCGTGCTTAAAAAAAAGAGTGAGATGCTCTGTGTATGCAACGACTTATGAAAACGTGCTGAAAAGTTGGCTCATTAAATACAAATCCATGAGATGCTCTGTGCATGTGCATGCATGTAGTGTGAACGCTCTTGGCTGCATGAAACTTGCAAAGTAGGAATATGAGTTGTTAATGTGAAGACGCACATGTGAACGTAATTAAACACTACGTAATAAAAAAGGAAATTGACTCGCTACGCGAGCGCTTCCGCGCCACGGAAAGTGATTGCTCGAGCGGTCGAACGCCAGGGAGGGAATTCGACTATGGTGTGCCATAAATTGGTGGAATGCTTGCATTATCTTACCCAATTGTTGTAGACACATTTTCCTACCCATTTGTGGTAGAAACATTTCCTAGCCAACCGCCGGCCCATGCTTTGGCCCAGTATGGTTATCGTGCTGACACAGTGTTTAGGATGGGCCAGTATGGTTATCGTGCTGACACAGAGTGTTTAGGATGGACTTCTAGTTCTTCCTTGGTCAGGCTCTGCATTTCTCCGGGGGGGAACCCTAGATCTCTTTGATCTGGCGATGGCGGCGCTACACGTCGCTTACCTCGATGGAGGCATCGTCCTTGGAGCTGCCACTCTGTGCTGGTTGGTTGGCGTTGCCGGGAGACAAGTGGTTGTTTGGCTTGGCCGGAGCGTGGATGCGGCATTGGTTGACCTTCTCTCAGGGATGTTCGTGTCTACGATGCAGTCTCGGTGATTGTCGTCCTTCGATGGCGTATGAGGTTCTTGTTGCCTCGTGTTGTGCCCAGACTTGCTCATTCAGTGATGGCGGAGGCAAGAGGAAGTGCGGAGTTCGTCTCGGTGGAACTTTGCCCTTCGGTGATGTCGGCGGCTTTCGGTGTCGCGATGTAACCTCGGCAGTGGGATGCCCTTCGACGGCTGTTGCGACCTTCCTAGTTCGAGGCCAAGAGGATGTGCAGCGACTGTCTTGGTGGAACTCTGCCCTTCGGTGGTGTTTGCGGCTCTCGGCGTCGCGTCACGACCTCGGTAGTGGGAAGCCCTTCGGCAATGGCTGCGACGCTCCTAGTTCTTTCAAGGTGTAGAGTAATCGCTGGGCAAGCGAGTTTCGTTTCTTTGCGCTGCCTCGACTTCAAGATCCTTTCGGCTTATCCTTCAACACCCCTTCCTACTCTTCTCGGTCTGTTCCATTGTTGCTGGATGCTTAGTTGCTAGGCTTAGCGGTGTTATTTCTGTTTTCTCCTTTCTCCTTCAAACTTGTAATTTGACTCTGTACTTGAGACTTGGCTGAATATATGTTCAGGCTGGCTTATGCCCGCCGTAGTTACAGTCAAAAAAAAATATAGCCTCTCCCTCTAGTATCTATTTTGGGTACGAGTGATATTTTTTTTTTGGAGCAACCGGCAGGAGCTCTGCCTATTCATTAAGAAGAGGGAAATTTGACCAGTTTATAAGGGAAACTGGCCGAAAACCGATACAAACGCAACACCCGTGTCCAGTTTATAAGGAAAACCAGACAAGAAAAACCATACGGCACGATTTTCGGGGAGAAACCGGCGAAAACCACACACCTGGCCACTCGACCTATAGCAACTAGGTCCGGAGCGCCGCCCGAATGACACCAGCACGACGGCAACGACGAGCGCCGCGACTGCCCGGTCCACGTCCCTGGAAAGGAAGTCAGAGCCGAAAGAGACGGCTAGGCCTTTCAAGCTTCGAGGGGTGAGGCAGGCCGCAAAAGCAAGTCAGCGGCACTCGCGCACCGACGGATACCCGAAAACGTCGACCCAAGAAGCAGTCAAGGCATTGCCGTGATGGCTACCAAACATTCCGGAAAAATGACGCCTCCAAGGAGGTCGCGACATCCAAAGACGCCGCCGTCATCCAATCCGGCAAAGCCGGATTTGGGCTTTCACCCTGGAATGGTGGGCGGAGGGGTGACGGGACTCCACAACAACGCCTCCAAGGAGGAAAAACGACGCCCTCGAGCGCCGCCGTTGCCGGCACCGACCAAGTCAGGCAGGACTTTCGTCCGGAGACCCGCACCACCTCCACTGTCCCAAGGACAGCCCAAAGCACCGGACGAGCACAGACTACCGACCAGAGGGACGCCGTCCACGCCACGGAAGCATGCCCTGCCACCCACGCAGCCAGAAGCAAACCATCAACACGACCACGATTCCGGAGCCGCCGCTCCGGCCTCCACGCACAGCAGGCCAACACCTCACGCCAACCTTGCCGCCGTCCCCAAGGCGCTGTTGCAGCGCTTGGCCAACCAAAAGCAGCGCCGCCGCGCCGCCGTCCTTGAACCGTGGCACACCTCCACCACGGCTTGCAGATGCCAGTCGGGCCGCGCCCCGGCCGGCCTGCCACACACGGTGGTACTCCAAAGCCACCAAGCTCCAGCAGATCGGGGCGCGGGAACCCCGATCCACGGCCTCCACACGAGTGATATTGCTGAGTACCATGGTTAATGGAAGTTCTATTCCCTTTAAAAAAACATGAAAACAGCCAAACAGGAGTTCAAGAAATAAAACTAGGTAACCGACCTGAAGTCAAGAAATTAACTTGGAAATTCAGATTGCTACTGCATTGATCGCAGCAGCAACAGTAGCAGACATACAAAAAGGAGGAGCCAAAAGCATTGCTCCACACTGAACGCCATCTCAATGGCGATCACCAGCCTACTACGGTGCTGCAATCAAGTCATCCAGTACCACGGTCATTCTATCATGCTGAACCACGGAAGAAACATGCAGTAACGCTAAGACCTACCACTTGCTGCAGTAGCACACACAACAAAATGGAGGAGGCGAAAGCATTGCTCCAGTCTGAACGCCCCCTCAGTGGCGATCAGCAGCCTATTTCGGTGCTGCAATCCAGTCATCCAGCACCATGGTCAGCCTACCATGCTGAACCACGGAAGGACCATGAACCTGAGGGGTGGCACGGGCGAGCACGAGGTTGTAGTGGACGTACTCCATTTGGCAGAACCTCTTATGTTCAGCTAATGTTCTGTTCCACCGCCCAACATGCAGCTTCTCAGATAAGCTCCAGTCGATGTTGTACCTGGTAGCGCCGAAGCACGTCTGGCTCAAGATCCGTTTCGCCACGGTTTGCAGATCCGGCGTGCGAGCCCCATGGGTCGACCACCATTCAACTGCGATTTCAGGTAAAACACGGTCTGAAAATTATTCCTGTATTTCAATACGAGCAAGTCATAATGATCTCAGTCGGATAAATTCGAATTTGGAAGTTTAAAGTGAAAAGAAAAGCAGAGATGGTTCCGATGCAATTTAAGCAGGCCATAAATTCCAGTTTGCCACAAGCCACATCAGAGGGGACACACTCCTCGCAATCAATTTAGTTGTATTCCTTTTAACTTCCACCGTTTACTTAGATAACTATGTTGACAAGTTAGACTTATACAAAGAAAACTTGATCATTTTACACAGACGGGACATTCTGACTTTGAATGGAAGTGCATCATGACATGATGTATTTGTGCCATGTACACACACTAAATATGTTGGCACACTTTATGTTACAGTGCAAAAATGAAGATGTGAAATTTATGGACCTCCTGAGACTACTCCGGCTAGGTATAAATATTAAAAAAAAAACAAGTGCATATGGCACAGTATTTGCAGTATGGCCACAATGACTTATTAACGAGGGGAACTTTGTAAGAAATCAGGCTGTAGTTTACCTTGTGGTATTCCCATTACTTGCTGATTTGCAGGATCTGAATCGAAAGCACCCAACCTTTGTTGGTACACTTCCAATTGTGCAGCCGCTTTTCTGGGATTGTAATGAACCTGTCCCAGTTGGATTATACAGGTTGTGATGCCGCTGCTGATCTCAGTATCATGACGGAATCGGTCCGAGTAAAATATCCTTGGGTTTAGCATATGACCAGCAGCATGGAGTGGGGAATGCAAATAAACATCCCATATTCTGTCAACCAAAGCCCAATATTCACCATGTTTATCTCCAAGATTGCGCTTTATGTTTTCTTTAGCACCATCCATGGCGTCATACAAAATCCCCATTGGACAAATGTCAGATTCCAGTTTATACAACACACTGAGAAGTGGATTTGTAACCTTCACAACGTCAGCAGCAGCACGCCAAAATGCATCATCTGCCTTTACTATACCAGAGATATGTCTGAACAAGTCACTAGAAGCCGCCCAAACAGAGGAATCCCATGCAGGGGAGTTAAGCATATTCACTAGATTTACTCTGGCAGAAACTAACCTCTCTAATGTGATAAACACTGCAACAAATTTCAAACGAGAACTGCTCAGAATCTCCTCCTGAATGTACCTTCCCTTCAGTTCTACTGGCAGTGCACGGCTATATATAAATCTTGTAATTGCCTTTGCCTTCCTTAGGACCTCGCAGACATCCTTAGATGCTGCTATTTTCTCAAGCAGAAAGTTGATGCAATGGTCAGCACATAGCACGAAGAAGAACGCATGGTCATGATACTTTAGCACATAGTGCCGTGCAGTCTGCATATATGGCGACACATCATTTGTGACAATCTGAACAATGTTTTGGGCACCAACATCATCGATCACACGAAAAAGCATTGCCGTTAGCAAATCCACGTCCTCGATGATGGCAGAGACATCCATGGATCTGAGGAACATCATACCTTTGCTGCAATAAACCAAGACACTTATGAAGCTTTTGCCACATTGGCCCTTCCGACTATCCAAAATTACACTGCAGCCACTTCCTCGCCACTCTTGCCTGAGTTCCCTTTCACGATTCTCTGTTTCTCTTAGCTGCTCCTGCAGAATAGATTCATACGTAGGCATTGCAACTTCTGACACATTGTGAAGCACAGCAATCATCTTCTTGAACGATGGAGCGTGCAGAACACCAGGCTCAAATCCGGCTTCCAAGATGAACTTGCCTATTGATTTTGCTGCCGGGAAATCCAAGTGATCCTCTGTCTTCACTAAGGGCTTCGATTCACATGAAGCTTTTGTGGTTTCCATTTTCACTGGATCCATCAAATCCGGTGTGCACTGAAGAAAGCAGTGCTTACTGGACATATTTGGCTGCAGATGTGATTGCTGGACTTCGGTGGATGTAATGGCTGGGCTTCCTGTCGGAGGAACCACATCATGTTTCAGTTTGTTCATTCTTCTGAGCATCCAGTCTTTCTTGCGAGCTTCGAGTGAACTCCTCAAGCTTGCCCCGACACTTTCAGGTACTAGGTCGCAGGGAGAAACATTTCCCCTGATGCCTGCTAAATGATGCTCCAGACGGTTGTATCCCTGAACCACCTTTCCACAGTAATTGCAGCTCACCTTCAAGCCTTTCTCATCGATGTTTTTTCCATGCCTTTCCTTTTCACGATTCCTTGTCTGACGATCTTGCACGGAATAACCCTGAAAAAAAGCAAGAGATAGGCTTGTGTGATGCAAAATAAATAAATAGATAGGCATAATTCCGAAAATTATGTGTAACACACATTGACAGCATATGGAAACACAGAAGACTAAGATCCAACCAAACACACATTATTACTTGATCGAGCAGTTTATTGGTATAACTGACTTCAAGAAGAGCACACTGAGACATGGTCACAATGTACTTACCACTTGCCAACAGGTTGTAGACTTGAGCATGTTTAGACAAATAACAAGTTTCTTGTCACCAGGGAAACAAACCACTGGACATCGGTACCATGAATTAACAGTACCAGTAACAGGACAGGCCATTTTCATCATTCTACATTCCAGAAACATGTACTAGAAACTGCATTTGTTGATACGTAACTCGGTTCTTAGTAATTCATAGATTAGTGAAACGAAACTAGTGGCGTGAAACGAAATTGACTTTTTTTTCCTGCAAAAATGTAATTCCCACAAAACCATACGAGGTTCCGAGAAAAAAAGTCCCCATTTTGATTGAAGTTTCAGCTACTCCTTGTGCGCTATTCGCCGCTAAACAAACGACCCTCGCTATCGCCCTCTCTAATCGGCTAAAAGGCCTTTCAGAATCCAACACTACGCTACCTGGCTCCAGAGCAGCCAAAACCTAAATGGATAAAAGGGGATTCTTCCTGAGCGCGCTGTAATTCACCCCAAATGGCCTTCCTTGCGCAGCACAGAGCCCTGAACCGTGCCAGGAATCGCAATCCAAGGACATCGTGAGAGAATTATTTCTTACCATCTTTGTGCCGTCCCGTCCGAGGATCAGAGGCGGCCGCCGCGCCTCGTCCTGCCTCGACGGGGCTGGGGCTAGGGGGCTCTGCCGCCGGGGCTTGACGGCGATGAGCGTAGCTTCGCCACCCGCCTCCTCTCCTTGCGGCGTTGCGGCCGCCGGGTCTCTGCTGCGCAGCCTACGCTATAGACTGCTCTGATCAGCTGGCCGGTCACGGACGGGGAAGAGGTCGAGGAAGGGAGTGGGGTTTTGGAGCGGCTGTGAAAGGTGTTTGACCATTAGCCGTTTCTGGACTGGAGGGAGATAGACGAGGGGACAGAGGCTATGCCCGCTGAAAAAGAAAAGTAAAAATACCGTAAGCTGGAAGACAAGACTGGAGACTGACGTATTATGTGTTCATGGCATCTCCAGCGGGCCGAGTGTTCGGGCGGGTGAAAATGGGCCTGATACCCGACCCAAACTGATTGGCCTTTGTGGCCGTATTGCGGCCCAAATTCGTCTTCGTGGACACGTCTGTCTCGGTGCTCTTCGGGTCCGCCTACCAGCGACCGCATGTGTTTCGTCTTACGCGTGCGCATAATGGTTCCGGCGGCGGTTTGCTTCCTCGTGCCGTGTCAATGGCGATGTCCTGCCTCCATGCGCACTAGTGTTGCCACGGGCGGTGCTTGGACATCCCGCTAGCTGAAGGCGGCGCCCGACCTTTTAAAGAGGACCAATCGGGCCACAGCTCGCCTACAACCAACCGCCACCGACATCGCCATGGGAAAGCGTTGGGCGTTTTGCAAGATAAAGCACGATGGCGAAGCTGGGTCCTTCGGCGCCAATAAGGAGAAAACCTAGCGCAACCACCGGTACGTGCCGGTTGAACTTGCCCGTCGGTGTTCGATGAGAACCTTTTACCTTACCTCCCCGGCAACAGTGTCAGAAAATAGCTTGATGTCTACGCACGCTTCTATTCATGTAGACAGTGTTGGGCCTCCAAGAGCAGAGGTTTGTAGAATGACAGCAAGTTTCCCTTAAGTGAATCACCCAAGGTTTATCGAACTCGGGGAGGTAGAGGTCAAAGATATCCCTCTCAAGCAACCCCGCAATTAAGATACAAGAAGTCTCTTGTGTCCCCAACACACCTAATACACTTGTCAGATGTATAGGTGCACTAGTTTGGCGAAGAGATAGTGAAATACAAGTAATATGGATGATTATAACTAGTAATTGCAATCTGAAATAAAAATGGCAGCAAACGAACATGTAGCGTAACTTGTTGGAAACGGTGTTTCAATGCTTAGAAACAAGGCCTAGGGATCATACTTTCACTAGTGGACACTCTCAACAATGATCACATAATTGAATAAATAGATAACTTCTCTTCACTTGTGCTACTCTGAATTACTCTCCTATTGGAATCACTAATCAACACGTAGTGGCTACGAAAGCTCCACTCAAAGTTCATCAAGTACTTGAAAAACACCACTCATAGGGATATCCTCATCAAATCATAATCCAAGATAATACCGTTGCAATTTAGACCGAGTACTAACATAGCATACACACTGTCAACAATAGCTATGAAAGGGGGAATACATCACATCAATAATATCATAGTAATAATTTACTTCATAATCCACAAGAGATTACAATCATAGCCTACGCCAAGTACTACATGATGCACACACTTTCCTCTTTACATCATGGAGGAGGAATAGACTACTTTAATAACATCACTAGAGTAGCACATAGATTAATAGTGATACAAAGCTCATGATCACATAAAGATCACACCATGGGAGAGAGAGATGAACCACATAGCTACCGGTAGAGCCCTCAACGTCGAGGGAGAACTACTCCCTCCTCATCATGGGAGACAGCAACGGCGATGAAGATGGCGGTGGTGTCCATGGAGATGACTCCGGGGGCAATTCCTCGTCCCAGCGACGTGCCGGAACAGAGACTTCTGTCCCCCGAAACTTGTCTTCGCGATGGCGGTGGCTACGGAACTCTTCGTGGAATATGACTTGATGATTTAGGGTTTTCGCGACGAGGAGAATATATAGGCGGAAGGGCAGCCTCGGAGGAGCCAGGGGGTGGCCTCCCCACCTGGTGGCGCGGCCAGGGGTGGGCCCGCGCCCCCTATGGTGTGGGCCCCCTGCTGGCCGCCTCCGACTCTCCTTCGATGTTCTGGAACCCTCCGTGGAAAATAGGAGGTTTGACTTTTGTTTCGTCCAATTCCGAGAATATTTCCCGTGTAGAATTTCTGAAACCAAAAACAGCAGAAAACAGAACTGGCGCTTCGGCATCTTGTTAATAGGTTAGTACCGGAAAATGCATAAAAATGATATAAAGTGTATATAAAACATGTGAGTATTGTCATAAAACTAGCATGGAACATAAGAAATTATAGATACATTTGAGACGTATCAGCCGACGAACTGAAAGTCGCGCCGTGGTTGCTGATGCACCATGCCCGATGATTTTTGCTGTCTCCGTGGTGCATGGCAAAAAAAATCTCGTTTTTTAGGCCATCTAGCCTGATGAAAACATGGAAAACATCGCGTATGGTGGCCCGGGACGTGGTGCATGATGAATTCTCGGGTGCGCCGGCCGAGTCAACGCAAATCCGCACCGCCCAGGGATGTAGGGCTCAGATGGCACCCTCTCTAGCATTGTTTTTTTCTCGATTGTGCCATCTCGTTCAACGCTCTCTGATCGAGCCGTTTACGATGCATGAACATGGGTCCCGCATGTCATCCTCTATGAACGAAATTTCTTTCTTTTCTTGAATTTTTTTGACCCCCTGATTTCTGGCTACTTCCTTTTTCTTTGATCCCGTGTCGCCTTGGAAACGTTGAGACCGCTGCTGCAAAATGGGACCTGCATGTCATCCTCTATGTGTAATCAAGTTTCTTTTCTTGGAGTTATTTTTGGCACCTGGTATTTGGTCACTTGCTTTTTTTCTTTCGATCCCGTGCCGCCTCTGAAATGTTGATACCGCTGCTGCAAAATGTGACCCGCATGTCATCCTCTATGTACAATCAAGTTTCTTTTCTTTGAGTTATTTTTGGCACCTGATATTTGGTCACTTGGCTTTTTCTTTCAATCTCGTGCCACATTTGAAATGTTGAGACCGCTGCTGCAAAATGGAACACGCATGTCATCCTCTATGTACAATCAAGTTTCTTTTCTTGGAGTTATTTTTGGCACCTGATATTTGGTCACTTGCCTTTTTTCTTTCGATCTCATGCCACATTCGAATCGTTGATACCGCTGCTGCAAAATGGGACCCGCATGTCATCCTCTATGTACAATCAAGTTTCGTTTCTTGGAGTATTTGTGGCACCTGATATTTCGTCACTTGCCTTTTTCTTTCGATCCCATGCCACATTTGAAACGCTGAGACCGCTACTGCAAAATGGGACCCGCATGTCATCCTCTATGTACAATCAAGTTTCTTTTCTTGGAGTTATTTTTGGCACCTGATATTTGGTCACTTGCCTTTTTTTTTCTTTCGAGCCCATGCCACATTTGAAACGTTGAGACCGTTGCTGCAAAATGGGACCCGCATGTCATCCTCTATGTACAATCAAGTTTCTTTTCTTGGAGTTATTTTTGGCACCTGATATTTGGTCACTTGCCTTTTTCTTTCGATCCCGTGCCACCTTTGAAACATTGAGACCGCTGCTGCAAAATGATACCTGTATGTCAAACGCTATGTACAATAAAATTTCTATTCTTTGATTATTTTTGGCTCCTGATATTTGGTCACTTGCCTTTTTCTTTCGATCTCATGCCGCCTTGGAAACGTTGGGGAAGCTTCTGGCTCATGGGACCCGCATGTCATCCTCTATGTACAATCAACTTTTTTCTTGGATTTTTTGACCCCCTTATTTTTGGTCACTTGCCTTTTTCTTTCGATCTCATGCAGCCTTTGAAACGTTGAGGAAGTTGCTGGCTCATGGGACCCGCATGTCATCCTCTATGTACAATAAAAGTTTCTTTTCTTGGATTTTTTCACCCTCTGATTTTTGGCTATTTCTTTTTTCTTTTGATCCCCTGCCGCCTTGGAAACGTTGAGGATGCTGCTACCTCATGGGTCCCGCATGTCATCCTCTCTGAAGGATAAATGATTCTTTTGTTGGATTTGTTTACCCCCTGATTTTTGGCTACCTAGTTTTTCTTTCAATCTGGTGTTGCCTTGGAAACATTGAGATCGCTCCTGCAAAATGGGTCCCACATGTCAGCCTCTATGAACAATAAACCTATCCTATCTTGGAGTTATTTTTGACCCCTAATTTATGACTATTTGCATTTTTCTTTCGATCCCCTGCCGCCTTTGAAACAAAGAGGACGCTGTTGGCTCATGGGTCCCACATGTCAGCCTCTATGAATAATAAACCTTTCCTTTGTTGGATTTATTTTTGACCCCTAATTTCTGGCTATTTTCCTTTTCCTTTGATCCCCTGCCGCCTTTGAAACAATGAGGAAGTTGCTGGCAGGTCGGTCCCACATGTCATCCTCTGTGAAGAATAAAAAAGTTCTTTGTTGGATTTATTTTTGACACCTAATTTCTGGCTATTTGCCTTTTTCTTTCGATCCCTGCCACCTTTGAAACATTGAGGCCGGTGCTGCTAAATGGGTCCACATGTCAGCCTCTCTGTTCAATAAACATTTCCTTTCTTGGATTTATTTTTGACCCCTGATTTCTGGCTACTTTGATTTTTTCTTTCGATCTCCTGCCGCCTTTGAAACGTTGAGGATGCTGCTGGCTCATGGGTCCATCATGCCATCCTCTCTGAACGAAAATCTTTCATTTCTTGGATTTTTTCACACAGATGCCCTGCCATCTTGTTAACGTTGAGGACGCTGTTGTAAAATGGGCCCCACATGTCATCCTTTCTGAACGATAATTGTTTCCTTTCTTGGATTTTTTCCACTACTGGCTGATGGGTCCCCGATGTTAGCCTCTATGTACAAGAAATGTGTGATATCTCGATTATTTTTTAACTAGAGATATTGTGCATACTTGACTTTTTTTGGTCCCTTACATTTGAATTTACCTTTTAAACTTTGAGGGATGTTGTTGGCTTATGGGTCCCACATGTTAGCCTTAGTATACTACAGGAAAGGTGTGATATCTCGATTATTTTTCACCGGTGATATTGCCGAATAATTGCCTTTTTTATCCTTTCGTTTCATTTTACCTTTTAAACGTTAAGGGACGACGCTGGCTGATGGGCCCCTCATGACAGCCTCTCTGTACAAAAAACTTGAGATATCTTGATTTTTTTTACCCATGATATTGCGGGATACTGCTTGCCTTTGTCTCAACCCCTTCTGTTTGACTTTACCTTTAAATGTTGAGGAACGCTATTGTACAAGAAACTTGTGATATCTTCGAAAAAATTTACCCGTTATATTAGGACTACTTACCCGCAACAACAATGTGCTGAAAGTTTCTGCTAAACATCTTCTTTAATACAACGTCTTCAGATATATTTGGTTCAAACCGCTGCACTTGTTCATGACAGGTTTACCTGTATTATTTTTGCATACTAATAAAAGATCTTTCGCTCCAAGATCTTCCAACTTGATAGAATAAATCATGGAATTATTAGGATTTGTTTTAAATTTAAAATCCATTTTATGAATTTTTAAAAATACCGTGCTCCATGTTGGTATGGAGCGATCAAGGATTTTCATATTGGGCATGAGCAGTTTCAAAAATCGCAACCCAAGAATTCAAAAGAAATAAGAATTTTTTTACGTAGAATCTCCGTGTTTTTTTTTACCAATCATATGATATATGTTTCATTAGAAAATGGCCAAAATTGCATGAGTAGAAAGACCCATTTGTAGTTATTGGGCTTTGATCGCCGGAGTAAGTAGACCAATAGCAATTACCATGTAGATGGCCGTTGGCAACCCAAAAGTGAAATATTGGGTTTAGGGTTTGGTAGTTAGGGTTTAGTTAGTTAGTTAGGGTTTAGGGTTTAGTTAGTTAGGGTTTAGTTAGTTAGTTTGCGGGTAGGCGAGGTGCACGCCGAGGTCTGCCGGGTTAGCGAGGTTCAACAAATGACTGTACTAGAGTCCTTCGAGCAACTGAAGAATGCCGAGGATGCCTCCAACGAGACGTTGCGGTAGCAGATGCTAGAGTACGAGACGATCCACCGAGCTATGGTAACCGCACGAGTGGATGAAGCGTCGAGCGACAGAGAAGCTGATGAGTAGGGAATGGGCCAACAACGGGGCGGGTCGTCGGGCTAGTCTAGGCCATTTTTTCTCGTCGGGTTCGTAGCAGGTTATAACGGAGTGTAGTCACCGACATCCCCCCTCTCCCCGCGTGTTACGACAACCCCTACGTTATGTAGTCACCGACATCCCCCTCTCCCCGTGTGTTACGACAAACCCTACGTTATGTAGTCACCGGCATCCCCCCACTCCCCGTGTGTTACGAGGACCCCCTACGTTATGTGGTCACCGGCATCCCCCCTCTCCCTTTACGTTACGACGACCCCTACGTTACGTCGTCACCCCTACTCAAAATTAATCATGTACTTATCGATTTAATATTTTGCAGAAACAATGGATCCATTATTCCATCGAGACTTCGAACAGGAAGACATAGTCGAGGACATAATCCGCACAGCCAACCTAGAAGCCGACCGAGAAGCCGACGGATTCGTTGATGGAGAAGCCGATGGCTCCGGTGATGGATGATACGTCTCCAACGTATCTATAATTTCTGATGTTCCATGCTTGTTTTATGACAATACCTACATGTTTTGTTCACACTTTATGATGATTTTATGCGTTTTCCGGAACTAACCTATTGACGAGATGCCGAAGTGCCAGTTCCTGTTTTCTGTTGTTTTTGGTTTCAGAAATCCTAGTAAGGAAATATTCTCGGAATTTGACGAAATCAAGGCCCACGATCTTATATTTCCACGAAGCTTCCAGAACACCGGAGTGGCACCAGAGGGGAGGCCCAGGGCCTCCACACATGGCGGTGGCGCGGCCAGAGGGGGGGCGCCCCCCTGGTGTGTGGGTCCCCCGTGGCCCTTCCGACTCCGACTCTTCGCCTATATAAGCCTCCCAGACCTAAATCTTCGAGACCGATAAGCCACGATACGAGAAAAGTTCTAGAGCCGCCGCCATTGCGAAGCCAAGATTCGGGGGACATAAGTCTCTGTTCGGGCACGCCGCCGGGACGGGGAATTGCCCCCGGAAGGCATCTCCATCGACACCACCGCCATCTTCATCGCCGCTGCTGTCTCCTATGATGAGGAGGGAGTAGTTCTCCCCGAGGCTAAGGGCTGTACCGTAGCTATGTGGTTCATCTCTCTCTCCCATGTGATCTTTATGTGATCATGAGCTTTGTGATCTAGTTGAATATCATCTATGTGCTACTCTAGTGATGTTATTAAAGTATTCTATTCCTCCTTCATGATGTAATGGTGACAAGTGTGTGCATCATGTAGTACTTGGCATAGGTTATGATTGTAATCTCTTGTAGATTATGGAGTTAACTATTACTATGATAGTATTGATGCGATCTATTCCCCCTTTCATAGCTCCGACGGTGACAATGTGCATGCTATGTTAGTACTCGGTATAATTGCAATGGTCTATCATGCACTCTAAGGTTACTTAAATATGAACACCGAATGTTGTGGAGCTTGTTAACTCCGGCTTGAGGGAGCTCTTGTAGCCCTACAAAATGAATGGTGTTTGTCATCCAACAAGAGAGTGTAGAGAAAGTAGTATTTGTTTATTCAGTTATGTGATCAATGTTGAGAGTGTCTGATACGTCTCAAAAGTATCTATAATTTCTTATGTTCCATGCTACTTTTATGATGATACTCACATGTTTTATACACATTATATGTCATATTTATGCATTTTCCGGAACTAACCTATTGACAAGATGCCGAAGTGCCAGTTCCTGTTTTCTGCTGTTTTTGGTTTCAGAAATCCTAGTAAGGAAATATTCTCGGAATTGGACGAAATCAACGCCCAGCATCTTATAATTCCACGAAGCTTCCAGAACACCCAAGAGGGACCAGAGGAGAGCCACAGGGGGCCCACACAGGGTGGTGGCACGGCCCAGGGGGCGCGCCCCCCTATTGTGTGGGGCCACCGCAGCCCCTCCGACTCCGCCTCTTCGCCTATTTAAAGGTCCCTGACCTAAATCTTCGATACGGAAAAGCCACGGTACGAGAAACCTTCCAGAGCCGCCGCCATCGCGAAGCCAAGATCTGGGGGACAGGAGTCTCTGTTCGCGCACGCCGCCGGGACAGGAAGTGCCTCCGGAAGGCATCTCCATCGACACCACCGCCATCTTCATCAACGCTGATGTCTCCCATGAGGAGGGAGTAGTTCTCCATCGAGGCTAAGGGCTGTACCGGTAGCTATGTGGTTAATCTCTCTCCTATGTACTTCAATACAATGATCTCATGAGCTGCCTTACATGATTGAGATCCATATGATGAGCTTGTAATCTAGATGTCATTATGCTATTCAAGTGGATTTTACTTATGTGATCTCCGGAGACTCCTTGTCCCACGTGTGTAAAGGTGACGAGTGTGTGCACCGTGTGGGTCTCTTAGGCTATATTTCATAGAATACTTGTTCACTGAGTTATGATTTGAGTTGGATGTCTCTATGAAATTGTGGTGTCTTAGTACCTCCTATGAATGCTCACAGTGACAGCGTGGGGTGTTTATTAGTACTTGGGAATACATCTTTAAGGTTTGCCTACATGATGAATTAGTGTTCGTTATCTTGCCAGAGAGTAATTCAGAATAGCACAGTGAAGTGCTTATATTTATATTCCTTTATGATTGCAATGTTGAGAGTGTCCACTGATACGTCTCCAACGTACTCATAATTTCTGATGTTCCATGCTTGTTTTATGACAATACTTACGTGTTTTGCTTGCACTTTATAATGTTTTTATGCGTTTTCCGGAACTAACCTATTAACAAGATGCCACAGTGCCAGTTCCTGTTTTTCGCTTTTTGGTTCCGGAAAGGCTGTTCGGGCAATATTCTCGGAATTGGACGAAATCAACGCCAAACATTCTATTTTTCCCGGAAGCATCCGGAACACCGAAGGAGAGTCGGAGGAGAGCCAGGGGGCCACCACACGAGTGGGCCGCGCGGCCTACACCCCGGCCGCGCCGGCCTGGTGTGGGGCCACCCCGTCGCCCCTCTCGCGCCGCCTCTTCGCCTATTTAAGCCCTTTCGACCTAAAAGCGCAGTACCACTTGACGAAACTCCGAGAAAGACTCCGGGGGCGCCGCCGCCATCGCGAAACTCCAATTCGGGGACGAAGTCTCGTTCCGGCACCCTGCCGGGACGGGGAAGTGCCCCCGGAAGCCATCTCCATCAACGCCATCGCCTCCATCATGCTCCGTGAGTAGTTCCCCCATGGACTACGGGTTCTAGCTGTAGCTAGTTGGTATCATCTCTCCCATGTACTTCAATACAATGATCTCATGAGCTACCTTACATGATTGAGATTCATCCGATGTAATCGGTGTTGTGTTTGTCGGGATCCGATGGATTGTTACGTTATGATTGTCTATCTACAAAGTTTATGAAGTTATTGTTGCTGCAATCTTGTTGTGTTTAATGCTTGTCACTAGGGCCCGAGTGGCATGATCTTAGATTTAAGCTCTATACTTATTGCTTAGATTGTATCTACAAGTTGTATGCACATGTCTATGTCCGGAACCAAAGACCCCAAAGTGACGAAATTGGGACAATTGGAGGGGAAGGCTTAGATATGAGGATCACATGTTTTCACGGAGTGTTAATGCTTTGCTCCGGTGCTCTATTAAAAGGAGTGCCTTAATTTCCAGTAGATTCCCTAGAGGCCCGGCTGCCACCGTACTGGTAGGACAAAAGATGTTGTGCAAGTTTCTCATTGCGAGCACGTACGACTATTATTGGAAAACATGCCTACATGATTAATGATCTTGATATTCTGTCTTAATGCTATTTCAATCCTATCAATTGTCCGACTGTAATTTGTTCACCCAACACTTGTTATTGGAGAGTTGCCACTAGTGTAGATAGCTGGGAACCCCGGTCCATCTTTCATCATCATATACATGTTCTACATGTCATTGGAAGTAGTATCAACTATCTTCTGGTGCCATTGCTCCCATATTGCTATTACTGCTGCTGTGTTATTGTTACTATTGCTCTCATATTACTCGCTACTTTCACATCACCCCTGTTACCGGTGCTTTTCCAGGTGCAGCTGAATTGACAACTCGGTTGTTAAGGCTTATAAGTATTCTTTACCTCCCCTTGTGTCGAATCAATAAATTTGGGTTTTACTTCCCTCGAAGACTATCGCGATCCCCTATACTCGTGGGTTATCAAGACTCATTTTCCGGCGCCGTTGCCGGGGAGGCATAGCTCTACTCATAAGTTCACCCGGGGAGTACACTCTACATCTCTCTCTGTTTTATTTTATTTTGTTTTGCTTAGTTTACTTTTGTCTAGTTTATTTGTGCTTAGTTTATTTCTGTCTAGTATTAGTTTGCTTAGTTTACTTTTGTCTAGTTTATTTCAGTTTTGTTTTACTTTCCTCATATACCCAAAAATCCATAAAAATTTGAAAAATCGAAAAATAAAAAATTGCTGTTATGGGAGAACCTACAACCTACTTGGAGCTTATAGAATGTTATAATAATTATAGAGAATCAAGAACTGGTAAAATAATGAGTGCTATGATAGAAAAATTGAATACAATGGCTAGAATCTTGCTTAGACGCCATGATATAAACTGTTGCTCTCAACAGGATACTAAACATCTTAAATTTCAATGTGGCTTTAGTGAGGAATTTTTAATTAAGAACTATAATCGGAATTGCTATATTCATTATGGGTTCGAAGAGGTAGAACAATTTGTCTTATTTATGGGAGCCTCCGAGATAGAATCCTTCATGGTTGAGAATTATGAAACTTGTGCTATTTGTAAGGACCTTAAAGATTATGTCTCTACTATCCTTAATTCTTGCATAGAATGTTACAGTAGGAATCCTTATATCGTTGATTATAAAATGAGACTCATTAATGCACAAGAATGCACTCACAATTTGCAGGAACCGGTGGAAGAAGAAATTGATGAACACGAAAGCTCATTGGATGAAAAAGAGGAGCAAATTAATGAACTAGAAAGCTCATTGGATGAAAAAGAAGAGGAGAGTGATGAACAAAAGGAGGAAGAATGGATTAGCTACCCATGCCAACCTTCTAATGAGAGTAACTCCTTATCTCTTACACTATTTGATTGTCCTCCATGCTTACGGAAGAGGTTGAATGTTATGTTCCTGTGGATTCTCTTGAAATATTACCTATGAGTAAAACTTGTGAAAATAATTATGCTACTGTTATATATGATAATCCATTCTACTTTGATAAATCTTATGATAATGCTTTGTTTGTGCCTGATGTCCAAATGCATGGTACTAAAGAATTTTGCTTGGCAAATGTTTATGATAAAGCTCTAGACGATGGTCCTATGTTACTTGATAATATTAATTGTACTACTAATGAAAATGGGATTGGAGAGGTTTTAACTTTATCTATGTGTCCCATATCTCTTGATATTGATCAATCATCTTGCTATATTATTGATAAAAGTAAGTTTGAAAGTTTTAATTCCACTATTCTTGAGATTGATAAAAATTATATGTTTGTGGATCATGAAAAGTATGCTGCATGTGATAGTTATATTGTTGAGTTTGTTCATGAAGCTACTGAAAATTATTATGAGAGAGGAAAATATGGTTGTACTCCCTCCGGTCTCTTTTAATTGACTCGGATTTAGTACAACTTTGTACTAAATTTGAGTCAATTAAAAAAGACCGGAGGGAGTAGAAATTTGCATGGTACTAAAACACCTCTCTATATGCTGAAAATTTTGAAGTTACTCTCGTTTTACCTTCTTATGCTTGTCACTTTGTTCTTCATGAATTTATTTGTGTACAAGATTCCTATGCATAGAAAGTGGGTTAGACTTAAATGTGTTTTGAAATTGCTTTTTGATGCTCTCTTTTGCTTCAACTCTAGTGCATCATTAAAACTGCTGAGCCCATCTTAATGGCTACAAAGAAAGAACTTCTTGGGAGATAACCCATGTATTTATTTTGCTACAGTACCTCTATTTTATATTTGTGTCTTGGAAGTTGTTACTACTGTAGCAACCTCTCCTTATCTTTATTTTATTGCAATGTTGTGCCAAGTGAAGCCTCTAATCGAAGGTTGATGCTAGATTTGGATTTCTGCGCAGAAACAGATTTCTATCTGTCACGAATCTGGACTGTTTTCTCTGTAGGTAACTCAGAAAATTATGCCAACTTACGTGCGTGTTCCTCAGATATGTACGCAACTTTCATTAGTTTTGAGTTTTCTGATTTGAGCAACGGAAGTATTTATTTAAAATTCGTCTTTACTGGCTGTTCTGTTTTGGCAGATTCTGTCTCTGTTTTTTTGCATTGTCTCTTGTGGACTTTAAGCGAGGTTTTCTAGACGTGGAGAGCTGTAGCTAATGTTTTATTGAGTTTTTGCAATGTGCCACTACAGGACCAAGGTGGATTCAATTTTTTTGAGTACTAACCCCTCTAATGAAGTTTATGAGAAGTTTGGTGTGAAGGAAGTTTTCAAGGGTCAAGAGAGGAGGATGATATATGATCAAGAAGAGTGAAAAGTCTAAGCTTGGGGATGCCCCCGTGGTTCATCCCTGCATATTTCAAGAAGACTCAAACGTCTAAGCTTGGGGATGCCCAAGGCATCCCCTTCTTCATCAACTTATCAGGTTCCTCCCCTGAAACTATATTTTTATTCAGTCACATCTTATGTTCTTTACTTGGAGCGTCTATGTGTTTATTTTCGTTTTGTTTATGTTTGAATAAATTCGTATCCTAGAAATCCTTGTGTGGGAGAGATACACGCTCCGCTTTTTCATATGAACACTCGTGTTTTTCGTTTTACTTTTAGTGTTCAACTAGCAAGGTGGCCCTCGCAAATGCGAGGACATCTTTATTAATTTTAGAAAGTTCGGCATTGTATTTATTGTGTTGTAGGAAATGTATATTTAATTCTAGATAAATAATCTTTGATATTTTTCCCCTCAATTATTCCTTGACACTTTAAGCTATTATAATAATAAATGTGTAAATATATGTTATATTTAGTGTTGCAGTCTTCTAGATTTAACCAGTTGATACCCTTACCTTAACTTAACAAAATAATCGTCTAGAAGATAGGCTTAAAATATCCATGTGGGGTGGTACTTTCAGCCCATAATTCACGTAAGCTCTACGAAGTCACTCCGATGCACATGATCAATTATGGCGAAATGTAGTTTATGTAGATGTGATGTGTTCTTGCTATTGAAGTTTGTGTTCTTTGAATTTTAACGTTGTAATGTATAATCATGTGGTTTTTTTTTATTCATATGGCATATGCTTATATTTCCTAGGGTTTTTTATTTCACTTTTATAAGCATAATTTAGCTACCTAGAATTTGAAAATAAGCATATTTTGGCGATTTTGTTTCATAGCGTCTTCGTTATCTTTTTTTTGTAGGATTTGAGAAGTTTTTTCCCTACCAATTTATCTTGCTATAGTTTATAAATTTAAGTTCTCATCAAACTCAAATCTATCAAAAATAATCTTTTATTGGTACAAATTAAGTTCGGGAGAAATCGTATGCATGACACTAAATTCTCCTATATACAGTTTAATTTTCAGAATCAAAGATACTGATAAAACATAACTGTGTTAGACAAAGTAAATTCTATATATACTGAACTCGGACCAGTTGATGTGTCGCTAGAATATTCTTTATGAAGTTCTTTAAATGGATGTGATATTCTCAATTTACACTTCAAATCAACTGGTCCCTCATTAGTATCATAAATCAGGATAATATGGGGCCCTCGCAAATGTGAGGGTATCATCTATAGTATAAAATGTTATAAAATTATTTTAAATTATTTAAACCTTTTTTCTTGCTATTCATCTCCTTCAATGTGAAATTATTTTAGAAAATACATACAATGGTACAAGTTAACTTTATCTCTATTTTTTTAAATTAATATATTATCACATTGCAAAGAAATACCAAAACAAAATGAAATATCTCTTAGGGAAGTAGGATGGTGGTGATTCATGTTTTCTCAATAATATTTTTATAACACAAAAAGCTGGAGCTGCGGCACCGATAAACTAAGCTGCAATCTTCGTAGGTGTTCTGCAGCTATGCATATTTTTCATTTTTTGCATAGCTATGCAATCCAATCTTTTTATTGGTATCATTGTTGCAAAAAAAAGTTGGTATATATGAGCTGAGATTTTGCTCGCATGTACTATTGGATATATCTATTATCTGTAAATAAAACAAATTTAACAAACCGATTCATGATCATCACACACTCTTACATGAGTATTCCGCATGATTTTTCACATAACACCTCAATGTTACACGAAGTGATGTTTTTTCATTTTGTGCATTTATGTTCCCAATTTTTTTTGGTCATGCTCATCTTACACAAGTTGCCTCCGACACGTATCTGTGTAAGAAAACATAATTATGTGCATATTAATTGGTAAATTCTATAGAAAGCTCGATTGCATTACTTGATATGGAGTTTTTATGAAAACAATTATTCTCTCATTTTCTAATTCTGAATTTCATAGAGAAAATAACGAAAGAGAAATTGTTAATGTTATATAGCTATGGATTTATATGATAGGATTCAACCATTCATCCACCTAACAAAAGTTTATATATATAAGAAGTGAGCCTACCTCAATTGGTTAGGGAAGTGGATGCACAACTCAGCGAACCAGGTTCAAGTCCTTAGGGACGTGAATTTGGGTTCTTATTATTTTTATAAAAAATCACTATAGCGGTTTCCCCTACTATATTCCTTTAAAAAAACTATATATCAAATATATATTTTAGCCTATATGTACAATCATGCAAAAATATACAACGGTCCTAATAATATGATAATATTAATATACATATCTGTTAATATGATATATTGGGAAAATGTAATTTGGCTCCTCAGCTTCAGCGAGAACGGTTATAAAAGAGAAAATTATTTTCTTGTCGCAAAAAAATCTAAATATAAGCACACTGGTACATATAAATTTCTACTATGTATAACCATATTTTCATATGTGATCTGTACAAAAAAAGACAAATATTATTAAAAAGTTGAATTATTTTGACCTTTTTAAAGACATGGTTTTTGGATTTTTTTTGTAGCTAAAAAATACAACGTATTATGTGGAAAATCTCAGCATACATGTACAAATTATATGCATGTAACCACGTAAATGTTATCAGAAAAAAATAAAATATGAAATTATTTTTTATGTTTTAAATGCCGAGTTTACTGAAACTCGCGAGCGCTTAAAACTCTGCACGTGTCCTTATATTTCTCACACTCAGGTACAAACGTGTGAGCCATAATCATAGGATATGCAAGTGATCTAGTATAGCTCACATATATTACCGTTAATTAATGTACACAAAACTCACTCTCGCTCCTTTGGAAAAATATTTTAAAAATCAAATAGACCAATGCTCTCATAATTTTATGACGCTTGGCCGGTCGGATAGTAGGGATTATCTTTCCATCTCGGGGTAAAGTAGCTATTTTTCTCCCAAGAGTAGTACCCCCTCTATGCTCAAATAAGTGTTTTAGTTTTGTCTACATAAGGATGTTTCCAGATTTATTTAGTTGTAGATACATCAATATTTATAAATTAATTAAGATACTTATTTATAGCAGATGCAACAACTTGTTTCATGGTATGTAAAGCAATAGACATTGGAAAATGCACTTTGGCTCAAAGGAGTATGTGAATCCATGTTTCAAAGTGTTAAAAAATTCTAAACTAAATTTTTACATGTACAACTATACATTTTATGCTGGTACACAAGTTTTCAAAACAAAAAACATTTTTTTGTGGCTCCTGTAAAAAAGACAATTTTTGATGCTGTAACACGACTACGTACATGACATTTTTTTATATTTTTTGTACACACCATAAAAAATGTTGTTTTTTCACGAAAAAATGTGAACGAACATACGATGTCACGGTGTATACCAAAAAAATTATGTCATATTTTTTGATATTTTTAAAATTATTTTATTATTATTTTCTATAATAGGTGCATATACACCAGTGTGCCAAAACGCCACCTCCAATAGGCATTATCTTATTATTTGCATGCACGTACCATGGTTTACGGTGATCAGCCCGTAACGAGTCTCTTGTTTCTATATGTCCTAATGGTGTCCTAGTAATGCACGCTATAGCTAGCTTTGTTTTTTTTTTTCCTTTTGAATTGGAACCGATCTGATCTATTTCATTGCTTCACATGTCAAAACTTGGATATATTTATGTTGGTTCGTGGCTATCTGAATCTCCAGAATCTTATTTCTTATGTGCCCAATTTTTCTCTATCTAAATCGTGTGCTTTACTAACTCATTGTACATGACAGATCCCTTAAAAGAAAAGGACTTCCGTTACGTGACATCCTTGACCTATTAGTACCACTCATGGTTTTACGTAAGCTTTGTTATCTTTAAATCTCCACCGTAAATTATAGATCTAACAACTATATTAATTAGAATGATGTGGTTTAACGTGGTGTCTCTATTCTAAACATCCGTATTTTGCTTTTAGTATATAATAGATGATAAAAGTTGGATGCTATTGCACTTATTTATATTTGGTTGAAAACAGAAAATGCCTCATCATGTCTTGGATAATTTGACACTTGGCAATTGTTTTGAGCTCTCAAGTAGATCATGATTAAGTTTTTTCATGTAGTCTAAGCCTATTAGTGGAGAACTACTGTAGAGCTTGTTGAAATTGGTTTGCATGATTGTTCTCTCTTAAGGTCTAGATATTTTCTGGTAAAAGTGTTTGAGCAACAAGGAAGACAGTTTAGAGTATTATAATGCTTGCAATATGTTCTTATGTAAGTTTTGCAGTACCGGTTCATACTTGTGTTTGCTTCAAATAACCTTGCTAGCCCAAAGCCTTGTACTGAGAGGGAATGCTTCTCGTGCATCCAAAACCTTGAGCCAACCACTATGCCATTTGTGTCCACCATATCTACCTACTATGTGGTATTTCCTGCCATTCCAAAGTAAATTGCTTGAGTGCTACCTTTAAACAATTCAAAATGCTTCTCAATTTGTGTCAATGTTTATAGCTCATGAGGAAGTATGTGGTGTTTATCTTTCAATCTTGTTGGGCAACTTTCACCAATGGACTAGTGGCTTCATCCGCTTATCCAATAATTTTGCAAAAAGAGCTGGCAATGGGATTCCCAGTCCCAAATTAATTAACCTAAATAGACACTCCTCCATGGTATGTGATTGTTGGACGGCACCCGAAGGATTCGGTTAGCCATGGCTTGTGTAAGCAAAGGTTGGGAGGAGTGTCATCATAATAAAACTAAAATAAAAAGGCACTCCTTCATGGTATGAGATTGTTGGCAGACACCCGAGGATTCGGTTAGCCATGGTTTGTGAAAGAAAGGTTGGAAGGAGTGCCACCCAAAAATAAAATAAAATGGGAGCCGCTCTTTGAAGGTTTGTCTGGCAAGGGGGTTAGAGTGCCCACTACCATTCGTTGACAACAACAAACACCTCTCAAAACTTTACTTTTATGCTCTCTAGATGTTTTCAAAACCAAAGCTCTAGCACAAATATAGCAATCAATGCTTTCCTCTTTGAAGGACCTTTCTTTTACTTTTATGTTGAGTCAGTTCACCTATTTCTCTCCATCTCAAGAAGCAAACACTTATGTGAACTGTGCATTGATTCTTACATACTTGCTTATTGCACTTGTTATATTGCTTTGCATTGACAACTATCCATGAGATATACATGTTACAAGTTGAAAGCAACCGCTGAAACTTAATCTTCCATTGTGTTGTTTCGATGCCTTTACTTTGAACATATTGCTTTATGAGTTAATTCTTGCGCAAGACTTTTGATGCTTGTCTTGAAAGTACTATTCATGAAAAGTTTTGCTATATGTTATCTATTTGTTAGCAACTATAGATCATTGCCTTGAGTCACTTCATTCATTTCATATGCTTTGTAATAGTATGATCAAGGTTATGTAAGTAGCATGTCACTACAGAAATTATTCTTTTTATCGTTTACCTGCTCGGGACGAGCAGGAACTAAGCTTGGGGATGCTGATACGTCTCCAACGTATCCATAATTTCTGATGTTCCATGCTTGTTTTATGACAATACTTACGTGTTTTGCTTGCACTTTATAATGTTTTTATGTGTTTTCCGGAACTAACCTATTAACAAGATGCCACAGTGCAGTTCTCGTTTTCTCGCTGTTTTTGGTTCCAGAAAGGCTGTTCGGACAATATTCTCGGAATTGGACGAAATCAACGCCAAACATCCTATTTTTCCCGGAAGCATCCGGAACACCGAAGGAGAGTCGGAGGAGAGCCAGGGGCCACCACACAGGTGGGCCGCGCGGCCTACACCCTGGCCGCGCCGGCCTGGTGTGGGGCCACCCTGTCGCCCTTCCTGCGCCGCCTCTTCGCCTATTTAAGCCCTTTCGACCTAAAAATGCAGTACCACTTGACGAAACTCCAGAAAGACTCCAGGAGCGCCGCCGCAATCGCGAAACTCCAATTCGGGGGACAGAAGTCTCTGTTCCGGCACCCTGCCGGGACGGGGAAGTGCCCCCGGAAGTCATCTCCATCAACGCCATCGCCTCCATCATGCTCCGTGAGTAGTTCCCCCATGGACTACGGGTTCTAGCTGTAGCTAGTTGGTATCATCTCTCCCATGTACTTTGTGGTGACCCAGCATACCACTGCATGGTGTAGTATGCAAGTCTGATACAACACCAATGAAACACCGTTTCACTCGTATTATATCGCTCGAGTGGTTGATACGTCTCCAACGTATCGATAATTTCTTGTGTTCCATGCCACATTATTGATGTTATCTACATGTTTTATGCACACTTTATGTCATATTCGTGCATTTTCTGGAACTAACCTATTAACAAGATGCCGAAGTGCCGGTTCCTGTTTCTCGCTGTTTTTGGTTTCGTAAATCCTAGTAACGAAATATTCTCGGAATCGGACGAAATCAACGCCCGAGTTCCTATTTTTCCCGGAACCATCCGGAACACTCGAGAGCTGCCGGAGATGGGCCAGGGGGCCCCACACCACACTCGGGCGCGGGCCAGGCCACGGCCGCGCCACCCGGTGGTGAGGGCACCCCGGTGACCCCCCTGCGCCGCCTCTCCGCCTATAAAGAGCCCCCGGATCGAAAACCCGATACCAATTGACGAAACCCACGAAAACCTTCCGGAGCCGCCGCCATCGCGAAGCCAAGATCCGGGGGACAGGATCTCGTTCCGGCACCCGCCGGAGCGGGAAGTGCCCCCGGAAGGCTTCTCCATCGACACCGCTGCCATCTCCACCGCCATCTTCATCACCGCTGCTGCTCCCATGAGGAGGGAGTAGTTCTCCATCGAGGCTCGGGGCTGTACCGGTAGCTATGTGGTTCATCTCTCTCCTATGTAGTTCAATACAATAATCTCATGAGCTGCCTTACATGATTGAGATTCATATGATGATGCTTGTAATCTAGATGTCATTATGCTAGTCAAGTGAGTTTTACTTATGTGATCTCCGGAGACTCCTCGTCCCACGTGTGTAAAGGTGACAGTGTGTGCACCGTGTGGGTCTCTTAGGCTAGATTTCACAGAGTACTTATTCACTCGTTGAATGGCATAGTGAGGTGCTTATTTATATCTCTTTAAGATTGCAGCATGTTGTATCACAATTTATCTATGTGCTACTCTAGTGATGTGTTATTAAAGTAGTTCTATTCCTCCCGCATGTGTGCAAAGGTGACAAGTGCGTGCACCGTGTTAGTACTTGGTTTATGCTATGATCATGATCTCTTGTAGATTATGGAGTTAACTATTGCTATGATAATATTGATGTGATCTATTCCTCCTACATATGCATGAAGGTGACAAGTGTGCATGCTATGCTAGTACTTGGTTTAGTCTCGTTGATCTATCTTACACTAAAGGTTACTTAAACATGAGCATTATTGTGGAGCTTGTTAACTCCGGCATTGAGGGTTCGTGTAATCCTACGCAATGTGTTCGTCATCCAACAAAAGTGTAGAGTATGCATTTATCTCGTTCGTTATGTGATCGATGTTGAGAGTGTCCACTAGTGAAAGTGTAATCCCTAGGCCTTGTTCCTAAATACCGCTGAGTTACTACCGCTTGTTTACTACTCACTGCGTTACTCCCGCTGAGTTACTACTCGCTTGTTTCATCGTTTATCATGCGTTACTATCGCTGCAATACCACCACCATCAACTACACGCCAAGCACTTTTCTCGGCACCGTTGCTACTGCTCATACTTATTTATACCACCTGTATTTCACTATCTCTTCGCCGAACTAGTGCACCTATTAGGTGTGTTGGGGACACAAGAGACTTCTTGCTTTGTGGTTGCAGGGTTGCATGAGAGGGATATCTTTGACCTCTTCCTCCCCGAGTTCGATAAACCTTGGGTATCCACTTAAGGGAAACTTGCTCGCTGTTCTACAAACCTCTACTCTTGGAGGCCCAACACTGTCTACAGTGAAAGGAGGGGGAACGTAGACATCAAGCACTTTTCCGGCGCCGTTGCCGGGAGGAAAGGTAAAAGGCACTCATACTACGGTCTCGGGTAAAGTATTTTTCCGGCGCCGTTGTGTGTGTGCTCAAAGCTATTTCCTTTAGATCCTGCAATTGCATCTTGTTGTTTCTTGTTTACACTAGTTTGGCATAATGTACAAGAGTGAGCTTCTTATTCTATTTCCTGATTTAAAACATGGATTGTTTGATGCGAAAATTAAAAAACCTATGAAATCTTGTTTGCATGCTGGTAGTAATATTAGTATGAACGCTTTGAACACCATTGTTGATAATGATATAGAAAGTTCTAAGCTTGGGGAAGCTGGTTTTCATGATCTTTTTAGTCCCCCAAGCATTGAGGAGAAAATTTACTTTGATGATTCTTTACCTCCTATTTATGATGATTATAATGATAGTGGTCTTTTGGTGCCACCTACTATGGAGAGTGAATTTGATTATGATTACAATATGCCTCCTATATTTGATGATGAGAATAATAATGATAGCTACTTTGTTGAATTTGCTCCCACTACAACTAATAAAATTGATTATGCTTATGTGGAGAGTAATTATTTTATGCATGAGACTCATGATAAGAATGTTTCATTTGATAGTTATATTGTTGAGTTTGCTCATGATGCTACTGAAAGTTATTATGAGAGAGGAAAATATGGTTGTAGAAATTTTCATGTTACTAAAATGCCTCTCTATGTGCTGAAATTTTTGAAGCTACACTTGTTTTATCTTCCTATGCTTGTTACTTTGCTCTTCATGAACTTGTTTATTTACAAGATTCCTATGCATAGGAAGCATGTTAGACTTAAATGTGTTTTGAATTTGCCTCTTGATGCTCTCTTTTGCTTCAAATACTATTTCTTGCGAGTGCATCATTAAAACTCGCTGAGCCCATCTTAATGGCTAAAAAGAAAGAACTTCTTGGGAGATAACCCATGTGTTATTTTGCTACAGTACTTTGTTTTATATTTGTGTCTTGGAAGTTGTTTACTACTGTAGCAACCTCTCCTTATCTTAGTTTTGAGTTTTGTTGTGCCAAGTTAAGCCGTTGATAGAAAAGTAAGTACTAGATTTGGATTACTGCGCAGTTCCAGATTTCTTTGCTGTCACGAATCTGAGCCCACTGCCCTGCAGGAAGCTCAGAAAATTATGCCAATTTACGTGCATGATCCTCAGATATGTACGCAACTTTCATTCAATTTGAGCATTTTCATTTGAGCAAGTCTGGTGGCATTTTAAAATTCGTCAATACGAACTGTTCTGTTTTGACAGATTCTGCCTTTTATTTCGCATTGCCTCTTTCGCTATGTTGGATGAATTTCTTTGATCCACTAATGTCCAGTAGCATTATGCAATGTCCAGAAGTGTTAAGAATGATTGTGTCACCTCTGAATATGTCAATTTATATTGTGCACTAACCCTCTAATGAGTTGTTTCGAGTTTGGTGTGGAGGAAGTTTTCAAGGGTCAAGAGAGGAGGATGATATACTATGATCAAGGAGAGTGAAAGCTCTAAGCTTGGGGATGCACCCGGTGGTTCACCCCTGCATATATCAAGAAGACTCAAGCTGTCTAAGCTTGGGGATGCCCAAGGCATCCCCTTCTTCATCGACAATATTATCAGGTTCCTCCCCGAAACTATATTTTTATTCCATCACATCTTATGTGCTTTTTCTTGGAGCGTCTCGTTTGTTTGCTTTTGTTTTTGTTTGTGTTTGAATAAATTGGATTACATCATGCTTGTGTGGGAGAGAGACACGCTCCGCTGGTTCGTATGAACACATGTGTTCTTAGCTCATAATATTCATGGCGAAGTTTCCTCTTCGTTAAATTGTTATATGGTTGGAATTGGAAAATGATACATGTAGTAATTGCTATAATGTCTTGGGTAATGTGATACTTGGCAATTGTTGTGCTCATGTTTAAGCTCTTGCATCATATGCTTTGCACCTATTAGTGAAGAATACATAGAGCATGCTAAAATTTGGTTTGCATAATTGGTCTCTCTAAGGTCTAGATAATTTCTAGTATTGAGTTTGAACAACAAGGAAGACGGTGTAGAGTCTTATAATGTTTACAATATGTCTTTTATGTGAGTTTTGCTGTACCGTTCATCCTTGTGTTTGTTTCAAATAACCTTGCTAGCCTAAACCTTGTATCGAGAGGGAATACTTCTCATGCATCCAAAATCCTTGAGCCAACCACTATGCCATTTGTGTCCACCATACCTACCTATACTACATGGTATTTTCCCGCCATTCCAAAGTAAATTGCTTGAGTGCTACCTTTAAAATTCCATCATTCACCTTTGCAATATATAGCTCATGGGACAAATAGCTTAAAAACTATT
This sequence comes from Lolium rigidum, assembly GCF_022539505.1. Lineage (NCBI taxonomy): Eukaryota > Viridiplantae > Streptophyta > Magnoliopsida > Poales > Poaceae > Lolium > Lolium rigidum. The sequence goes on from NC_061508.1 coordinate 310,008,362, forward strand.
GTGGTATTGAATATGTAATTATGCACTTTATCTCTTATTAAGTTGCTTGTTGTGCGATAACCATGTTTATCGGGGAACGCCATCAACTCATTGTTGAATTTCATGTGAGTTGCTATGCATGTTCGTCTTGTCCGAAGTAAGGGCGATCTACACCGAGTTGAATGGTTTGAGCATGCATATTGTGAGAGAAGAACATTGGGCCGCTAACTAAAGCCATGATTCATGGTGGAAGTTTCAGTTTTGGACAAATATCCTCAAATCTCTAATGAGAAAAGAATTAATTGTTGTCAAATGCTTAAAGCATTAAAAGAGGAGTCCATTATCCGTTGTCTATGTTGTCCCGGTATGGATGTCTAAGTTGAGAATAATCAAAAGCGAGAAATCCAAATGCGAGCTTTCTCCTTAGACCTTTGTACAGGCGGCATAGAGGTACCCCTTTGTGAAACTTGGTTAAAGCATATGTATTGCGGTGATAATCCGGTAGTCCAAGCTAATTAGGACAAGGTGCGGGCACTATTAGTACACTATGCATGAGGCTTGCAACTTATAAGATATAATTTACATGATGCATATGCTTTATTACTACCGTTGACAAAATTGTTTCATGTTTTCAAAATCAAAGCTCTAGCACAAATATAGCAATCGATGCTTTTCCTCTATGAGGACCATTCTTTTACTTTCAATGTTGAGTCAGCTTCACCTATTTCTATCCACCTCAAGAAGCAAACACTTGTGTGAACTGTGCATTGATTCCTACATACTTGCTTATTGCACTTATTATATTACTCTATGTTGACAATATCCATGAGATATACATGTTATAAGTTGAAAGCAACCGCTGAAACTTCATCTTCTTTTGTGTTGCTTCAATACCTTTACTTTGAATTATTGCTTTATGAGTTAACTCTTATGCAAGACTTATTGATGCTTGTCTTGAAGTGCTATTCATGAAAAGTCTTTGCTTTATGATTCAGCTTGTTTACCCATGTCATATACATTGTTTTGATCGCTGCATTCACTACATATGCTTTACAAATAGTATGATCAAGTTTATGATGGCATGTCACTCCGTAAATTATCTTTGTTATCGTTTTACCCGCTCGGGACGAGCAGTAACTAAGCTTGGGGATGCCGATACGTCTCCAACGTATCGATAATTTCTTGTGTTCCATGCCACATTATTGATGTTATCTACATGTTTTATGCACACTTTATGTCATATTCGTGCATTTTCCGGAACTAACCTATTAACAAGATGCCGAAGTGCCAGCTCCGTTTTCTGCTGTTTTTGGTTTCAGAAATCCTAGTAACGAAATATTCTCGAATCGGACGAAATCAACGCCCAGAGTTCCTATTTTTCCCGAACCATCCGGAACACTCGAGAGCTGCCAGAGATGGGCCAGGGGGCCCCACACCACACCGGGCGCGGCCGTGCCGCGGGCCGCGCCACCTGGTGGTGAGGGCACCCCGTGACCCCTCCGCGCCGCCTCTCCGCCTATAAAGAGCCCCCGGATCAGAAAACCCGATACCAATTGACGAAACCCACGAAAACCTTCCGGAGCCGCCGCCATCGCGAAGCCAAGATCCGGGGGACAGGATCTCTGTTCCGGCACCCTGCCGGAGCGGGGAAGTGCCCCGGAAGGCTTCTCCATCGACACCGCTGCCATCTCCACCGCCATCTTCATCACCGCCGTCGCTCCCATGAGGAGGGAGTAGTTCTCCATCGAGGCTCTGGGCTGTACCGGTAGCTATGTGGTTCATCTCTCTCCTATGTAGTTCAATACAATAATCTCATGAGCTGCCTTACATGATTGAGATTCATATGATGATGCTTGTAATCTAGATGTCATTATGCTAGTCAAGTGAGTTTTACTTATGTGATCTCCGGAGACTCCTCGTCCCACGTGTGTAAAGGTGACAAGTGTGTGCACCGTGTGGGTCTCTTAGGCTAGATTTCACAGAGTACTTATTCACTCGTTGAATGGCATAGTGAGGTGCTTATTTATATCTCTTTAAGATTGCAAGCATGTTGTATCACAATTTATCTATGTGCTACTCTAGTGATGTGTTATTAAAGTAGTTCTATTCCTCCCGCATGTGTGCAAAGGTGACAAGGCGTGCACCGTGTTAGTACTTGGTTTATGCTATGATCATGATCTCTTGTAGATTATGGAGTTAACTATTGCTATGATAATATTGATGTGATCTATTCCTCCTACATATGCATGAAGGTGACAAAGTGTGCATGCTATGCTAGTACTTGGTTTAGTCTGTTGATCTATCTTACACTGAAGGTTACTTAAACATGAGCATTATTGTGGAGCTTGTTAACTCCGGCATTGAGGGTTCGTGTAATCCTACGCAATGTGTTCGTCATCCAACAAAAGTGTAGAGTATGCATTTATCTGTTCTCGTTATGTGATCGATGTTGAGAGTGTCCACTAGTGAAAGTGTAATCCCTAGGCCTTGTTCCTAAATACTCGCTGAGTTACTACCGCTTGTTTACTACTACTCGCGTTACTACCGCTGAGTTACTACCGCTTGTTTATCGTTTTATCAGTCACTACCGCCGCAATACCACCACCATCAACTACACGCCAAGCACTTTTCTCGGCACCGTTGCTACCGCTCATACTTATTTATACCACCTCGTATTTCACTATCTCTTCGCCGAACTAGTGCACCTATT